>NC_142895.1:13555000-13872500 GCF_054131105.1 Drosophila navojoa | reverse complement strand
GATGTTATATATAAGAGACAGTCAAAGAATATTTGTGTAAACGAAATTAATATAGAGTATCTGCTAGTCGAGCAGTGCTCACTCCCTTACCCTCCCCTCTCTCTCTCTCTCTCTCTCTCTCTCTCTCTCTCTCTCTCTCTCTCTCTGTGCCTGTTTGCCGCAGCACTTTGGGCCGTGTCTTTTTTTGTCTTTCTTGTGGGTCCACTGGTTCAACTGATTTAGCTCAATAATGCGACGCGTCTCTCACTTTGATAAGGGTCCCGTTGTCAACAAATAATAACGGCAACAGCGGCGGCAAAAACAATAAATGGCAGGACAGCAAACACGAGTTCGTTATCTTCACCGCAATGTAAACACTGCCACACGATTTTGACGGGGTGGCAACGCTGCGCCGCAAATGCCAAACAGCCAGACATAAAGCGTTAACAACTGATAAAGATTTTGACAAATCTACAAGCGCCAATAGCTGAGGCACTTTATATTATACAGTATATAGGAATATATAAATAGGCTGCTCTTGGTTATAATAATGAAAATATTCTTGGGGAGTTTACATAAGAGAAGCTAAAAGTATTGCTGTTTGTTTGAGCTGTACAATGAACTGAATTTAGCTTAAAGACTAAGAAACTCATGGGAATTCCATTGTTTATATATATTTTGTTGTATACCTTGAACCTATTGTATATGGAAAACAGATAAAAACCAAATGGAGGCGTGAAAAACCTACAGAATATATTGTATATTTCTGAGCAGGATGCTGAGCTGAGTGAGTCCTATTCCCGACTCGAACTTTCTTATATCTTCACTTCCTAGCAGTCTTCACCTGAATCTTGACATTAGATACGACAAAGTGTAGTTCATCTTAAGCTCTCCAACTCCCTATAGATGTATCGCCATACAGTCAATGTAATGTCATGGCATCCCACATTAAGTAGAGCTTCCTAGATCTGCCTTAAAGCTGCCTAGGCAACAGAATGGGCTGCCTAAAAAGTCTTGAACAAATTTGTTAAAGTTGAGCCAGAGTGGACAGGGCTGGGCGGACGAGTGGGGGAGTCTAAACGCTTTTGCCAGATACACGTATACACGGAATACATATCGTATAATTCATATAAATTTGCTGAGCACCAGAACTCTCCCCGGGGTGCATTTAACTAAACGCAGCGCTGGGCCGGCCGAGGAGAGCCTGAGCAGTCAGAGCAGCCAGAGCATCGCTGGGCTGACTACTCGTGGCAATTATAAATGGTTGAAAATAATTTCATTAAAAATGTAAAAAGCGGCATCAAATAGAAAAGTGTATTAATAGCAGCCAAAGAACTGCTCCTGGTACTGGCCCTGGTCCTGGTCCTCGTCCTGCTCCAGAGTTGGCGCAGGAGCGAGAGCCACACCGGCAGCAGCAGCAGCACAAACTCTAGACTATCCAATGTTGTCGTACATTTAGGAGTCGTTGTCCGTATCCGCCGTGTCCGTATCCATGTCCATGTCCATGTCCATGTCCATGTCCGTGTCCGTGTCCGTGTCCAAGTCCGTGTCGGTGTTGGCTACGTGCTGCCATTAACTTTGCTTTTGCCGTGCACACCTTGTCTACTCTCTCTCTCTCTCTCTCGTTCACTCTCTCCCACTCTATCTCTTTGTTAGCTGAAAGACATTGTCCTGCCATTGTCGTTGTTGTTGTTGTTCGAACTTTCGACTTCCTGTGCCCAAAAGGTTTGCACTTTGCGCCTGCTATTTGGTTTGCAAATTTAATGCGTTCGTAAATTTTCAACTGAAATTTCATTTGCGTTAGTTCATTTCGAGTGCTCTCTCTTTCTCTCTCTCTCTCTCTATCCCTCTCTCACTCTCTCACTCACTCTCACCCCTTCAATCAACCCAACTAGTGTTCGGGCAGTCTCTGGCTAGTTACACTTTTTAGTGCCATCATCATTTAGGCTTGCGAAAGAGAGACGGAAGGAGAGGGGAGAGCGAGTGAGAGTGAGAATCTACATCCATTTGTACACTCTTGCCAGGTGCTAACAATGCGTGTTGCATTTTTCGTGAGCACAGGAAATTAAGTTGGCAACTTTACATAAATCGTTATCCCCGAACCAAAGTGAGCAGCAGCTATTCGACTATTCTATTTATGATTGCCTCTATTAGAGGGAAAGTAGAAGTAGAAGGAGACTAGATATACATCTGTATCTGTATCTGTATCTGTATCTGTATCTGTATCTGTATCTGTATCTGTATCTGTATCTGTATCTGTATCTGTATCTGTATCTGTATCTGTATCTGTATCTGTATCTGTATCTGTATCTGTATCTGTATCTGTATCTGTATCTGTATCTGTATCTGTATCTGTATCTGTATCTGTATCTGTATCTGTATCTGTATCTGTATCTGTATCTGTATCTGTATCTGTATCTGTATCTGTATCTGTATCTGTATCTGTATCTGTATCTGTATCTGTATCTGTATCTGTATCTGTATCTGTATCTGTATCTGTATCTGTATCAGTATCTGTATCTGTATCTGTATCTGTATCTGTATCTGTATCTGTATCTATATCTGTATCTCTATCTCTATCTCTATCTCTATCTCTATCTCTAACTCTATCTTTGCCTCAAAATTCTGTCTTCAATGGGCAGAGAGCAATTTATATGTCCTTCTATTAGTAAGAAAAAGGTGGAAGAAGCGCTAAAGAGTTCCGCATATCGTGTCTTTAATTGAAGCAACATATTCCAGTCGTAATTATTTTAGCTCTCACTCTCTCCCTCCCTCTCTCTCTCTCTCGCCCTAGCTCGCTCGCTCTATCCATCTGTATCTGGGTGTAAAAATGCGAGTAGGAAGCAGTTAGCATTAAATTATTTCAACTAATTTGCTGTAAATGATATTTGGCAATGCTCATTATTAAAATGTGTGTGTGTGTGTGTGTGTGTGTGTGTGTGTGTGTGTGTGTGTGTGTGTGTGTGTGTGTGTAGGTGTCTGCTGTGCGCGTGTGTGCTGTGCGTGCTCATAAGTTTGACAGCACAAGGAGCAGCATCTGGGCCAACACGTGGTATGAGTGATGTGCTTCAGCTGAATACACAACCGTGCACCTAAATAATAACAGACTGTTTATTTTCGCTGTTTACCTGACGTGGGTGCCGGCAGAAGGGTTGGGGCGTGCCCCCAAAAAACAGAGACGAGCCAGCCAGCAAAAGAAATGCCAAGGCCTCAAATGTTTACCTAAATTTACTTCAAATGTAACTAATTAAATGCTTTGGCGCAAATTAAAAGTCAGCAGAATAACATAACAAAAATCAAGGAATATTTCAACATTAGAGGTACTCCGCCCAAGAGAAAATTATCAAAAAATAAAATATAAAACAAATAAATTTATTACTAGACTTCATTTACAATATCAAATAAAATCGAGGCTGAAATGCTTTGGCAACGGAAAAGTTGTGCGAAAGCATTTGAAAAATTTGTTTTTGTTTTTGTTTTTGTTGTCGGTTCCTTCCGCTGCCGCATTTGTTGGTATTTTAGGCAATTTAATTACATTATGTCAGTGGCATTCCCAAAGCCTTACCAATTATATTTCAAATGAAAATTAATACAAAGCCAAGAAAGCGAATAAACAGCTAACATGAACATGCATTTAACAAAATTGGGCGCTCGCTTCAAGCAGAAAATATACAAAAACAAAAAATATAATAAAATACAAATGAATGTATAAAAATTATACATATAAATTTAGTTACATATACAAACATATATATAAAGATCTGCAAATTAGCTTAAATTTTGCACGCACCACTGAAACGCAGTCGCCCGCACGGCTCAGTTCCCAGTTGCCGGCGATGGGAAGTGATATAATTGCTGGGGCCGGAAACGTTAACTGACTGAAAGAGTGACTCGACTCGGCTCAACTCAACTCAACTCAACTCAACTCGACTCCACTTCACTCAGCTCGACTCAAACGCCAACGCCAACTGCAACAGCGACTACTCCGCTTAACTGGCAATGGGGACTGGAGCTAGAGCGAATGAGATTATGGCAAAAGTTGTTAGACCAAGGAGCAGATACCCTATATGGATGTTGTTTACAAATGTTTTGTTTTTCCTTTAAAATAAAAAGTGCTATTTACTGAAGATATATATTATATCATATTATATTCTATTATATTATATTATTTAAATTTCATAGACAAAAATATAAATAAGACGTGTTGAAATAAATTAATTAATTTGCAAGATGAAATATTTTTAATATTAAAAACAATATTCCATAATATATTATTATTATTTACACTATTTTTTTTTCATTTAATAAAAAAAAATTAATAGTAATAAAAGTTTTAGATCTAAAAAAAAAAATAAAAATAAAATTATACAAAAAAAATGTTTGTTTTATTTTTAATTAAAATAAGAAAAATATTGTCATTATTTATATAGATTTTTGTTTATATATTATATATATCAAAAATTATTTATTTTAAAAAATTTCTGTAAATTTTAAAAAACTTATAAATTTATTGTTTTTTATTAGTTTATTTATATTTATTATTTATATTATTTATTTATTAATATCATTTATTAATTTAGTATTCTTATTTATTATTAAATTTATTTATTTTTTTTAAATATTTTAATTAGCATAAATATTTTTTTCCAACGTAGAATTCTTATTATATAAAAATAAAACTCAAGTAAGAAAAATTGTAGAATATTTTATATATTTGTAAGTAAAATAAAAAGCAAATATATATATTAAAATCTACTCTCTAATCAGCTCAACCGCATACACCTTCTGTCTACTAGTCGAATTTACAGGGCATTAGAGAGAGCGCGCAAAATAAAATAAATAAAGTATTCAAAGTATTCAAGTTGGCGAAGCGCCCAAAGTGTTGCACACTTGACTGCGCACAGGACGTGGGGCCGAGGGGGAGGCGCGTGTGGGAACGGAACCAAAACAGTCGGTGGGCGTGGCCGATGGCATTGCGGCTGTATGTCGGCTCACACGTTGGCGGATGATGGAACGGGAGGCGCGAGGCACAGATAAAAATTCATTTCACAAATGAGCTCTGCGTTGGCCACAGCCAAATTCAAGATCCACCTTCGCCGGGTGTGGGTCAGCTCCTGTCTCTCTAGCTGCCTGTGTGTGCCTGTGTGTGTGTTAGTGTGTGTATTATCATTGCGTCTGCATGTGCGCTCGCATTTATTCATATTTTACGCAGCATAACTTGGCGTTTCTGCGAATTAGCATACCCGACCTATTAATATATTTATGTATGCATCAATATTAATATGCGCGCACAGCGACTAGGCCAATTTACTGCCTGAGGAGCTGAACAGATATGCCAAATTATTAGGCTTGAGAGGGTTGCGTGCTCATCTGGCTCCCCCTCACAAAATATTGTATGTACATATATACGAGGATACTCACATCTATGGCTCTCTCATTGTTTTGTTCCTCAACTGTTTTTCAATAGGTCCCTCCTTACAGATTTCTCTCTCCTTATTCTTCTTCTTCTTTTTACTTCTACTACTGCTACGACTTCTACATCTAGTTATTTTTATACTCCCACTTCTACTCCCACTTCTACTCTACTTTTTATACTTTCCACTTCTGCTTACTTCTACTCCTCTTTCTACTCCAAAACTGTCTACTACTTTCTACCCCTCCTCTAATTCTCCTTCTTCTTTTTACTTCTACTCCTACATTTACTCCTTTTTATACTCCCACCTCTACTTCTACTTCTACTCCTTCTTCTCTCATTTCTGCTTACGTCTACTCCTATTTCTACTCCTTTTTCTACTCCCACGTCTGCTCCTTTATTTGTATTCCTCTTTCTACTCCCACTTCTCTTTCTCCTACTTCATACTTCTACATCGACATCTACTCCTTTTTCTACTCCAAGCCTTTCTACTACTTTCTACTCCTCCCTTTGATTATACCACTTCTATACCCTCATTCTTACTCCTTATTACTTTTACTCTTATTTCTACTCTCACTGCAAGTCCTCCTTCTCTTTCTTTTTCCTACTTCTACTCCTTCATCTACTCCGAATTACTACTCTGACTCCTACTCCGCCTGCTTATTACTTTTACTCCTATTTCTACTCCTTTTTCTGCTCCCACTTCTTATCCTGCTCCTACTTCTACTTTTCCTTCTCCTACTTCATCTCACTTCTACTCCTACTTATACTCCTTTTTATACTACAACTCCCTCCATCTTAATTGTACTTCATCTAATACTTTCTCTCTATGTTTCTCACAGTTAGTCAATGTAAAACTTAAATACAAAATTGCACTCGATTTTCATTTGGCGAATTGTGCACAATTCGCATCTGCAGACCCTATCGATGACTCGTTGCCGCACTGGTGCTGGACTGGGGCAGTTTGGGGCACCGTTCGGGGCCTTTATTTATTCAAATTTGATAGCTGCGAGTTGTGGCACAATTTTCAGTTAAGCGCCCGCCTCATTGTTGCATCCATTTCAGTCGGGCAATGCACAATAATGACCTAAGCTAACTTCCTATAACGGGGCGCTGCACAATTGTGGTAGTCCTGCCACCACTCGCCCGCCACGCCCCTTCCCTACGCACTCTCCGGTCCAGCTACTAGTACTATCTGGCCCTGGGCAGAGGCAGAGAGGGCTTGGTAAATTCTGGGCGGAAATTTCGTTGTGGTTCGTTCGCGTTCTCTCGGGCGTGCTGGCTGTGGCTGTGTGTGTGTGGTGGGTGCATGGACGGGGGCGTGGTTGGGGGCGTGGATGTGAGCATCTCGTACTCGTGACTCCTCAACAAATATTTATATTGCGCACTCGAATATTCAGTGAGCAAATCGACGCTTGGTCAGCAATTGCATTTAAATAGTTTTTCATTTGACTGGGCAATTCGTGCTGCTCTTCTGGCCGTGCCCGTGCCCCGATCCGGACCCGGGTCCATTTGGAGCGTGTTCATTACGTGTGCTCCTCGTTTTTCCTTCTTGTTTTTTGGTTCCTTTGGTATCAGATATCAGTATTGCCCCATCAATGGCTAATTTGCAGATCATTTTCAATTAGTGCTTGGCTCTTAAATGTTCCTTTTTCCTCCATTAGTCTCTCGCTTGGTTCAAGGACTTCTATATAGATGGGGTGTGAGCTCAGCCAATGCCAAAGTAAAATCAGTGTTGTATAACTTAAAGAAACATAAGTGGAATCGAGGCTGATGTATCCAGTTTCCATAAATTGCTCCCTCACAGTTAATTTTCACACATTTGGATGGATAAATACTACTCGAGTTCGATGAAAATCGCATAGAAGACTTAATGAACTAGAGCGAAAGAGTAAAAGAGCGGGCAAAAAGTTTTCGCTTAGTAGAGTGAACTTATTCAGGGTATTTATACAGCTGTAGGGTAGCCTGGACTTGAAGCAAAGGTTCAGCAGGAAATTTTTGATGGGGATGGGGATTTCATGGTTAGGCAGATATTTATTTCATCTCTAATCGTACTGACTAAAAGTCTTTGGCTGAAGCTCTTCATTTTATAAAGATCTTATATTACTGCTCTTTATCGACCTTTGCCTATCTCTGTCTCTCTAGTTAAGCCTTTCTCCCTCTAACTCTATCTCTGTTTCTCTCTCTCTCTCTCCCTCTCTCTCTCTCTGTCAGATTCACTTTCGCTTTTTTCTACCTTTCTCTATTTCTAGGTTCCTCTATTCTTAGGTTCCTCTCACTTGCTCAATATCTCTGTGTTTCTCTTGAACTTTCTCTCAGATTCTCTCTCTCTCTCTCTATATATATATATATATATATGTATATATACCTCTCTACCCCACTTTTTTTTCCTCTATCATTTAAAGAATCTATTTTTCTTTTTAATTCTCTCTACTTAACTCTATCTTTCTCTCCTTCTATGTCTCGCTCTCTTTTTCTCACTCTCTAACTCTTACACTCATTATCTTTTTCTATATATCTCCCTCTATTCCTTCATCGCTCTCTTTCATTGTAGTGAGAGACAATTTCTTTTTCTATTCTTTCTATTCTATTCTCTCTATCTCTGTATATAAACTTCTTCTTTTTTCTTTCTTCTCTCTCTCTCTCTCTCTCTCACTCTTTCCATGTCTCTCTCTCCATCTCGCTCTCACTCTCTCCTTCCATCTCTCCTACACTCTGTGTATATCATTGTCCATATCTATATTTCTTTTCCTTTAGTCTTACATCCTTTTTCATTCTCCATCTCGTTCTGTCTCTCTTTCTATCCCTCTACCCCATTCAAATGCTGAGTATCTCTAAGCCGAGCAATTTTAAGCAATGTATTTCGCAAAAGTTTTGATTTTTTCGCTTTCACAGCATTTTGCAGCATTTTGTTTATTCCCTTGTCCAATTAAATGCGTTTTGCTGCCCGCAAAAATAACAACAAACTTTTTTGATTAAAATTAAAAAAAAGTTTTGGTGCTCGTTTTTTGTTGTTTTTTTGGTTTTCGTTATTGTTTTTATTTGGCTGTTTCTGCGGGAAGTGGACAATCCGGGCGCAAGTTCCGGCGGGGCAACAAGTGGCGCTGTGACGCTGGCAGGCGATCAATTTGTGTGCTTAGTGAAGGAGTGCTCGAGTGGAGGAGAGGGGGAGGGGGAGGGGGGTGGCTGAGGCAGGGGTATGTAAATGGAAATGGAGTGTGATGTGGGTACACAAGTGCATAAGGCGCGGCGTACAAAATAAATTACAATAACAATGAAATGAAGTGGCTGCCGAACGGCCAAGTGTCCTGCCTCAACGCCTCCTCCTCCTCCCCCCTGATGCCTGCGGGCGATGCGTCTGTTTCAATTGCAACAACGCCTCGAGTTGTTTACTGGCAAAACTTTAA
This sequence comes from Drosophila navojoa, assembly GCF_054131105.1. NCBI lineage: Eukaryota > Metazoa > Arthropoda > Insecta > Diptera > Drosophilidae > Drosophila > Drosophila navojoa. Next base: position 13,863,701 of record NC_142895.1, on the reverse strand, counting down.
CCAGAAAAATTACAACATCGCCGCAAATTATCTGCGCCAGTGTCGCAGCTTAAGCAGCAGCAGCAGCGGCAGCGGCAGCAGCAGCAGCGGCAGCAGCAGCAGCAACAAATTGGCATAATTTCAATGTGAAACTTATTCAAAGTCAATTGTTGGCACGCGGCGTGGCAGCAGCAGCAGCAGCCAGAAGCGAGCGAAGGCGCTCTGCCACGCCCCAACACCAAAACGCTTCAATTGCGCACTCACATTCAGCGACAACAACAACAACAACAACAGATACAAATGAGCATTTGAAACATTTTCATGGAAAACTTTTTCTTTATTCACGTTCGCTTGCTCGCATTTTATTTCACTTTTCTTTTTCTGCTGTTGTTGTTTGTGTTTTTTTCTCTTCTTCTTCTCGGTAGCGCGGAAGTCGTAATGAATAATTTTGTTTTCAACTGTGCGGATAGCGGCACCAAATCTGAATCCATATACCTATATAAATATACGTGTATGTATGTATGTATGTATGTATGTATATGTATGTACGTATTTGTATCTGGCTCGGATCGTTGGCTGCTGGGTTCAGTTTTTGGCTTGGTTTGGTTCAACTTTGCTGCGTTGACAACTTGACTCAGTGGCCAAGGCATGGAGCCAGGGGGGCGGGCAGGCAGAGGCGTGGGCAGTCGCTGACAAATGCACAGGGGGTGCGCTGGGGCAGGCAGATACATGAGAGTGAAAGGGCGATAGAGCGTACGTGATGAAATAATTCAAAACAATTGTCTTTAAATCAGATTTGAATTGTGCCAACTTTCGAACAATTTGAAAATCCTCAGATCAATAAAGCTATAAATAAAGTTCGATTGAAATTGCTTAAACTATTCGAATAATGGAAAAAATCGAAATTTTAGCCCTTTTATCTTTCATTTGAAAGTTGACTGAGCGCTGGGACCTAAGATATCTTAGATAAACCGATGAGAATCGCATAGTAGGGCACTCTCCGAAGGCATATCTATTATAAGTTTTCTTGTCTCTATCGATTACACTAAAGTCACAGTTTGGGCTAATCTCATATATTCAAGTTGATCATTAAAAATATATGTTACGAAATCGTATATATAAATATGTATACATATATGTATGTATATACCAATTATATTATTTAATCCAAAGCCAAATTTCTATTCCACCACCGACAACATTTTGTCATCGTAAATCGAAAATATAAATAGCTTCCAAAGTGAAAATCTTGTTTTTCATTTGAAAAAAAAAAATAATAATAATAATAAAGAAACTAAAAAAAAGTCATAAAACACAAACACCAACAAAATAAATAGTCTTAAGACTAAAATCCGCAGCGCGAAAGCTATAAAAAAAAACAAAAAAAAGTGAAGTGAAGAAAAAAATTTAAGTGAATGCGTTACGTATATGCGACATAAACATCCCCATAAGCTATGACAGACTAGTAGTGCGAGTGATAAAAAAAGGCTTACAATTGTGAAGATATATGTTAAAATTATTTTATAGTTAAAAATATGATAAGCATTTTGTAAACACTGAATAAAATGAAATAATTTATATGAAATAATTTAAATATATAATAATATTAATAATAATAATAATAATAAAAATAATAATAATAATAATAATAATAATAATAATAATAATAATAATAATAATAATAATAATAATAATAATAATAATAATAATAATAATAATAATAATAATAATAATAATAATAATAATAATAATAATAATAATAATAATAATAATAATAATAATATAATAATAATAATAATAATAATAATAATAATAATAATAATAATAATAATAATAATAATAATATAATTATCTTAGCTTGATTAAGGGACTAGCTGATGCTTCCGAAAGCATCACTGGAGCTTAAATATATTTTTTGACTAATTGAAGAACAATTAAGAAATATACGATAAGTATTTTTGTAGCTTTATAAGCTTTATATAAAAAATATTAAGTGTACACTAAAGGTCTTTAAAATCAATAAGCTTTCAAAGCTCTTTGTTTACAAATTGTATGCCATTGTCATTTTAACATGGATTCCATATTAATTAAATATTATTCTAAATATAAGTGTATACACTCCAGTATTTGTAAAACGAAAAACTTGAAGAGTCTAGCAAGCAATATAAATTAAAATATTTATTTAATTTAAGCCAAAAACCTTTGAAAATACGTTAGATTGGATTAATAATAACCAAAGCTAGGCCTGGAGGCCTTTGTTGCTCTGGCTTAACCAAAATTGTTATTTATAATTAATTTTTGGTAACAATTAATACAAAAAATAAATAAATAAATAAAGATCCAAAACTTGACTAACTTAATAAATAATATGATAAAGCTCATTTAAAGCTGTAATGTAAAGAAAGAACAGTTCCTTTTTTTTTTAATGATATGTAAGCTCCATTATTTGTTTACAAGAAACTCAATATGGACATTTACTGCGCATTAGGTAAATAAAGCTTTAATGGGCTTTCGATGCTTTGCAGTTGTTATTGCAGCGACATTCTAAAGCTCACTCGTAATAAATATATATGTACATATGTATGTACTTTGTGTACTCCCACTGCTTCGCCTAAAGCACTATTAAATACGCTACACTTAAGCCGTTTTAATGCTTCACGGAAAAGAACTCTCTATTGTGCTTTACCAAAGCTTAATGTGCTTTGAAAGCTTTCACGGGAATCATGTTTGTTAAGCTCTGATAAATTGGTTTACTTAGAGTAGCGCATTCTGCATTGTGTCCATGGCCGAAACAACATAAAGAAGAAGGCCAACTTGAGCTGGCGACGACTTGACCGCATAGTCAAAGCCATTTAAACCAGTTCAACTGCAGAAACACTTTAGCCTGCAGCCTGAAGCCGGTTAGCCAGGCGGCCAGGCAGCCAGGCAGCCAGAGCTCTCTTTGTTGATGCTGTTACACCCATTGATGCAACAGCAGCTGCGTTTCCGTGGCAATAAATGCGCCAGCTTCCTTTTTGGCTATCACAAACTTGTTTCCAGCTTGCATCAACTTCAGCTTCAGCTGTATCTGGATCTGGATCTGGACTAGCTGCTGCTCTTGGTGCTGCGCTGATTTAGTTTTGTCTACCCACTGGCATGGCAATTGCATAATGCGCTTTCCATGCGGACTCACGCATCGCACTTCCTGACATGTGTGCATGCAGTTAGTGCGCACTGTATGGCGGCGATTCGGTGAGCTAATTAGTTGCCAGGCAGATAGACAGAGACAGAGAAAGAGAGAGACACAGACAGACAGGCAGACAGACAGGAGACAGGCAGTCAGCCAAATGGCCGCCTTTTTTGGACAACTCGTATATACATATGTACATATGTGTGTATGTATGTAGTCTTATAGCCAACGATTAAAAAAAGCCAAACTATTCATCATGAAATTCCATTTGGTGATTATGAAATGACATTAAATATAATGACAAGCCAAACATTAGCGCGATTGCAGGCGCCCCTCATTATAATTATGCGACGAGCTCATGCAAGTTTTCACAACACAGTTCGATTCGTAATTCTCGGTAATTCGTCAAACGTATTCAAATATATGTGTCTATGTGTCACTTTTCATCATAACTTGATACTTTTTACAATTGCGCTCAATTTTCCATTATTCCCACTGCTTCCACTCTTTTCTAGTCGCTTCTGTGCGTTCATAACGATCCTGCCTGATTGGCCTCTGTCTGACCATCTCGCTCACACTCAGTCACAGTCCAGGCTCTGGAGTACATTCAGTTCAACAGCTAGCGTTGTCTCGCTCTCTCACTGCATGACAATTGGAGGATATGAAACGCAAATCAGTTGCGCTTAGCTAAGACGCAAACCCAGTCGCAGAATATTTATACAAGCACTGTGAGTCAATAATGTCTTCGTACAGCAGAAAGGAATAAGAATATTAATTTTTTACGCACAATGGTGGAAATTCAACGATTTAGAACTAGTTATTAAGAAAATATTAAAAATAAATTAAACACCAATAAAACTGTAAGCTAATTAACCAAAAACAAATACATATATATTATTATATATAAACACAAAGTATAAAATTGTAATATATAAGAATATTATGTATAAAAGTCCTATAACTAACACCTTATACAATAAAATGAAAAAGTATGCGAATATATATGTATAAAATTATACAAAATTATAATATTAGAGCATAATTTCAGTACATAATTTCTCTATAATGGGACGAGTTCATGGAAGAATTCTTAACAATAACTTATACATACATATGTACATATATGACAGAATATACACATATTAAAATCACACTTGAGAATAATCGATTTGTGACATCATAATTAGTGCATAATTTATATAATTTAAATTTGTTTGACATTTCTTTATCTCAATTTGTGCTACTGACTCATAATACCAAATTCGGCAACAAGCAGCTTCTCGATATCATATGATACCGTCAAATGTATTATGCATACAAATGGGGCGATTTCTGGCATCAGTTGGAAAGGTCAAAGCGCCTGATTGATATAACTGAGACGAGAGCCGTGCAGCTCTTTAAGCGCTGCTCCTACTTACTAACTGTAATGCAACTAGTAGCAGGAGTTGTCCTTCATCTTAGCATCTTGCGTAGCGCTCCTTGACTCCTCCTGCAAGGCAACTGTTGCCAGCTAACGAGTGCTTCGCATGCATTCAGAGCGCGGCTCATACTCAATTTACTCGTTTCTGCTGAGATGCTTAACTGGGCCAACAAATGCAGCGCGTTGACAATTGCAGGCGCAAACAAGCAAAAGGTGCGCTCTAGTCGCGAATGGGGCATGCGCGACTAGCAGACACTGTGTAGACAGCACAGAGACACGACTGAGTAAAAGTGAACTCTACAAGGTGAATGGCTCACAGTCCAAGTCGATAAATATCGATTTAGCATGATATGAAAATCTAAATACTTATATATCTCAACGTCTTTATGTATTCTTCTTTGACCTCTTACACAGCGAAACACTAGTTAGGATCATACTGAAATAAACACACTAAATATACTTAAGACACGAAATCGATAGTTATCGTTTGGTAATTCTATAGAGAATCATACACAAAGAGATCATTGTAATGATAACTTATTAATGCTTCTTCCTTAGCCCGATAATAGAGTTCCGATAATATTCGAGATTTTCTGAAATTACTTTAAATTCGAAATCGATAAATATCGATTTAATATGATATGGAAATCAACACACAGATACAGGCGAGCCTCGATAATGCGTACCCCACTAAATCGAGCATCGCATTAAATCGAAATAAAATTCTAACCTCTTGATAATTCCCTATAGCTTGAATTTCTGTGTAAGCCCTTGCCATTTCGAATTATCGGGACTCGACTCATACTGCCTAAAGCATGCTCCTTGGATCGCTTTGATAATTAACGCTGTTAATAGTCGATCAATCATACTATATATTCCTAATATACCAAATCGATAAATATCGATATAGACATCAGCACACAAATAGACCATAAATACTCTAAGTACTCTACCCTGAAGCCAAGCGACTCCAACTCAGTTTCAAGGCGTGCAGAGCATGACAGGCAAATAACAAGTGAGGGGAGAGAGAGAGAGCAAGAGAGGGGTCTGTAAGGTGGGCAGCATGAGAGAAGTGCTATTGCAGCTCTTTCTAAACCCTGTTTGCTTTTTCTCCCTCTCTCTCTCTCTCTCTCTCTTTCTCTTTATATGTGGAACAGCAAATTAAACTGTGTCGCTTGAGTCATAAACAGCCGCTGCTGAACGCTGCTCTCAGCAGAACGAGCCGCAGCTGCTGTCGTTAAAGGATTTTTGTTCCCTTTCTCTATGAGTGTGTGTGTGTGTGTGTGGCTTTTTTTTTGCACTTTAGTCAACGTTTGCACGGCTAATTATAACTGTTTTACACCGGTGCTTGGCCACTAACAAGAACAACAATAACAATTAAGGTCGATCGAGGCCAGAGGCTCAGAGGCACAACCATCTCATTCTTGGTGCAGCTTTAAGCATGCCGCACATAATCTATGTGTGCGTGTGTGTGTGTGTGTGTGTGATTGTAAATTGGGGCTTTCATTTGATGTAACGTAGGCATTATGGACATTCATTGTTGCTGTTGTTGTTGCCGTTGTTGCTGTTGTTGCTGTTGTTGCTGTTGTTGCTGTTGTTGCTGTTGTTGCTGTTGTTGCTGTTGTTGCCGTTGTTGTTGTTGTTGCTGTTGCTGTTGCTGTTGCTGTTGCTGTTGCTACCAGCATTGGGAGTCACTGTTAAGTTTTACTGAAAGCCACTTGAATTTATTAGGAACACTCATAAAGTCATTGCTGCTCTTCGTCTTCCTCTTCCTCCTCCTCTGGCTGGAACTGTTGCTGCTGCTGTTGGCCAACGACAGCTAGCTGGCTTTTGCCTTTGCCTCTGCCTCTGCTGTGGGTTGCTAGGCTGGTGAGGATGGTGAGGAATGTGCTCAGCTGTTTTTATAGTGCCAAACTCCTAATGGATGTCAAATTTGCCAAGCGCTTGTGTAACAGCAATGCGATGTGCCGAAAGTGAAAGGCAACAGCGGAGCTGCAGAGCGACCAGGAAATACCCTGTAAACAGGAGGTTACGAGACAATGAGACAAGTGGAAGAGAGTTGAAGTGAGTGATACAAAAAAGACCAATAGACAGAAAGAGAGTGAGAGAGCGAGAGTGAGAGAGTGAGATAGAGTGAGAGAGAGAGTGTGAGAGAAAGAGTGAGAGAGATAGTGAGAACGAGAGAGAGTGAGCGAATGAGATAGAGAGTGAGAAAGAGAGAGAGTGAGAAAGATAGAGATTGAGAGATCAGGAGTGAGAGAGAGAGTGAGAGAGAGATAGATATGGAGACAGAGAGGCAGATATAGTAATATGTGTACAGTGGAAGAGACGTATAGAGAGATAGAAAAAGAAGAAAAGGAGAGAGATGTATAGAGAGATAAATATATATATATATATATGTATATACAGCAAAACTGTAGATGATTTCATATGATATATTTCATTATTTTCTGTTATTCTGTTATTTCAGGTAGACTAAGAGATAATCCAAAAGCAACAAATTGTAGGATTACATCTAAATGACATACAAGGCATTCAATATTAAGAGAAAGCTCCCCCTTTTCCCCTTATACATCCCTTGTATTTGCTTCAACGCAAATATACCTCACTTCTCTCACTCATTTCCATTTACAGGGTATGTGAAAAGAGTCAACAAAGCAAAAAACAACTAATTTAATTGATTAAAATATGGAAAACTGCGAAAAGACGTCTGCTCGAAATGCCTTTGCTGTGCTCGAGCGTCACTCGAGCAGCTCAAAAAGTCTGTAGCTCATGGTCCATGGTCAATTAGTTGGAGAGAAATAGATTAAAAGCTAAGTTCACCTATGCTCCCCGGTCACTTGAGGCAAATGCACTCGATGCCGTTGCTGCTGGCTTGGCTTACTTGGAGTGCGTTTACAACTGACTTCGCATAACAATCGGGCTGGCCCGAAGCTCGTAGGCTCACAAAAAAAAGATGGCGCTGCTGCCACTCTGATGTCCTTCAAGTTCACTTTACTTAATTCAATCTCAGTGAAGTCAAGTCAGTTGCCTTGCTTTGTTTGCAGTGTATTCGAACCTGTGCTTCGTGTTTACTTTAGTCAAGCGAGATTCTTCTAAACTCTAAAATATTAAAAAACAAGAGCTTTGCTGTCGTGCTCTACTGACTGCGGTTATAAAGCTAGATCCATTTCCCGAGTAGAGACATCCACAATTGGCGTAGTTATATCCGCCATATTCAGCTTACAAAGCTTACATTCCATATGTCAACCCTCTGGAACCCTGTTTTCTGATATATGAGCAAATACATTTTCCGAATTTTCACGCCACTAATGGGTAGATCAGGAAAAGGATATACACGAACAACTTATGTAAATAATTTGTTTGAATCTCTTGAGTGAATATCTTGAATGAATCTTGTGAATGAAGCTCATGAATAATTTCTAGATTGAAAATATAAAATATTTTGAATGAATATCGTGTTTGAATATTTCGAATGCATAACTGGGATTCGGATATTGAATGAAGATTTAAAGGGAGTAGTTTAAGTCAATAGCTTGAATGAATAACTTGAGTGAATATCTTAATTGGACTTCATGCTTGAATATCTAGACTATTTTTTTCATACTTGGAGTAAATATCTTGTTTAAATATCTTGAACGAAGAATCGACATTAAATATATGTGTTTTGTTACAATCTGAAGTGAATATCTTTTTTTGAATCTCTCTCGAAAGAATATCTGGAGGGAATATCGTGAATGAATATCTTAAGTGAATATTTTGAATGAGTATTTTGAGTACATATCTTGGTTGGATATCATGAATGAAATTCTATATTGAATATCTAGTTTGAATATCCACAATATTGCTTTAATTTCTTGAGCGAATATTTGATTTGAAGATCTCTAATGCAGATCTGGAGTTAGGGTATTGAATGAAGATCTGATGTGAATATCTTGATTGAAAATCCTGAGTGAATATCGCGGACGAATAACTTGAATGGATATCTGGAATGAATATCTATCTATGATATTTCAAAGTACAAGATTCTCTCACGATCCTTCTGTTCTCCCAGCTTCTGAACTTAGAGCCAGGACATTCAATTGACACAACATTGCCAACTCTCCTCCGCCGGTCTCCCGCTTCTACTCTATGAAATATCTCCACATGTCTACCTTATTCAACTGCTTAGCATAGCTTGTATATATTAAGCTATTGATTAAAATTCCTAATAAACATAAAAGCCTAAGACATCCACCTAAATAGGCTAAACTGGCCAATTAAAGCGGAAAAGCCGCGCCTGGATCGTGGCGCGCTTTGCGTATGGGCATTAATAAATATAAACTGAGCACGCAATAAATTCCAATGCAAATATGAAGCACAGGCTCATAAACTAGAAGCAGACGTTAATGGCAAAGAGATGGCCGAACGAGTGAGGGAGAGAAAGGGAGAGGGAGAGCCAGGGGCTAAACAAAAAATGAGTAAAGAAAATGGAACGGCAGCGGCAGCAGCTGGTGGCAGGAACAGTGCCACGACACGGATGCTGCTGCTGCTGCTGCACAAAGAATGACAGCAACATGGCCTGCAACAGACAGATAGACGGACAGACGGACAGAGAGACAGTGAAACGGGTGGGTGAGCAGCGCCGCACGGACATGGCTGTGGACAAAGCAAACTAGATGCAGCTGGAGGCAGCTACAGCGCTGCCCGCTGCCCGCCGTCCGCCGTCCCTTGTCCGCTGACCAAGGCAGGTCTTCATAATATTTGTTGTTGCCGCTGTTAAGTAGAATTTGCATTTTGCGGCAGCAAAGTGAAAAACGAGAAAACTCTGAAAGCCCCGCCGCCAGCGACAGCTAATTGGTAGCAATTGCTGTTGCACTTGATGCTCCAAGCAAGGCAGCAGCAACAACAACAACAGCAACAACAACAACAGCAGCTCATGGCTCACAGACGCCTTCACAATGGCCAAGGCCAACTAATTATAAGCACTCGATTATGGTCGCGATTATGCAGCAAATGAAAACAAATCCCCCGAAACGAATGCGAAAAGCTCAAGCGAAAATGAAATGAAAACAAACAGCTGAATAAACGCTCTTGTTGTTCAGGTGCTTGCACCCATGCGGCAAGCTGCAAGTTGCATGTTGCATGCGGCCCGGTAGGCCTGCCAGCCAGCCTATAAAATGCGCTGCAGCCGCTTTGCCAATTTCACTCTCACTTTGTTAGCTAACCACGAGCCAACAGCCACGAGCAGCGAGCAGCGAGCAGCGAGTCGCGCATACGCCGCGTATACGTAATCAATTCAATTACACGCGTCGCCCGCCAAACATATCGAATAGCTAAACACAAATCCGTGTTTAATACAGTGCAAATACATACATAGCTATATCTATATCTAAATCTCTATTTATGTGAATCTCTATATATGTGAATTTAAATTTTTTGTGTTTGTTTTGTTTTGGTTTTTGCTTTTTTTTTTTTTTGGAAGTATATTTGAAATATATTAAATAAACAAAGCGCTGGCAAACAATGTCGCTTTTAAAGGTGAATAAAAACAAAAATATATCTAAAAAAAAAACTAGATGAAGAAGAGAGCGAGCAAAAATAACAGTAAATATTATAATAAACCGCAACATTGTTTGCTCTCATAATTTGTTGCAATTTTTTTTTTTTTTTTGCGCTGATTAACTTGTGATTTAGTTGATAAATAAAAGATATAAATATATATACAAAAAAAATGTATATATATATACATATAAACACATATCTCTCATCTACACATAAATGTATATATTTATATATATTACACATATATATTTTCATTTATTTATTCACTGTGCTTAAATTTGATTTTAGCCTTTGTGCCTGAATGCTTAAATGCTTTTTAATTCTATTATTTATTGCGCAATCATAAATCATAAAAGAAATTATTTAATAAATACAATCATAATTATATGAAAATCGAATAAAATCATGTTTATAAAGTTACAAATATTTATGTTTGGTCTTCATTAATTTGTAATCCACAGTTAATTAATTGAAATTTAAATGAATCGAGCATTTCATGACTCACTGAGCCACCAACTAGAACCTAAAACATAGTTTCATGGAAGAAGAAGCACAAAAGATTATAATATGCTCCCCATAGAAGCAATTTATTCAGTATATATATATATATTGATAGGTATATCATGATTGAGGTCATCTGACGAAACAATTTAACATAGACATTCATTATAGATCGATAAATAATCATCTAGTTAGTTGGATAGATAAATATATAACGATTAGATTAATAGATTGATAAATTCCTACATAATAACTTATGCCTTGTTGAGAGCTCTAAGGGAAATACCTGGTAGTTCGATCAAAACTAGTTGACTTACTGGAGATCTTAGATTGTTAAGTCTAATATATGAACCATTAACTATTGGCATTTTTTTATGTTAGATATATGTAAGCGATTATAACAAAAAAATAATTGAATAGAAAATTCGATGGCATATATCTATTTATTTATGATTTTTTTCTTTAGACTTTTTTTTTAGAGTTACACAGATTTAAATAATCATAAAATAGATAATTGAATAGAAAATTCGATGACATATTTTTATTTATTTTATTATAGTTTATTGAATTCTTAATTATGATTATTTTTTTCATTATAACACATTTGACCAAATAATTTATTTACAATTATAATTATGCTTATATAATGTAAGCTGCAACAGAAATTTTTACATCATTTTCGCAACATTTAATGGAATTTATATACAGTAAAATTCGGTTATAATGACTCCGTTCATAGTGTCCGTAGGGTTATTGCAGCGAAAGTTCTGGTCCCTAGACAAACTCGTATGAGCAAACATGTACGCCTATTGTGTCTTCCGAGTACAATGATGATCCGTTGAGCTTCGTTATAGCCGGATACTACTGCATAAGCGTGTAATGCGAAGCATCCATTTTTTTATAAATTTGTTGCCTTAAGGAAAAACTCTTCGATTTCTAGACCTCTCTCTCTCTCCCTCTCTCTCTCTCTCTCTCTCTCTCTCTCTCTCTCTCTCTCTCTCTCTCTCTCTCTCTCTCTCTCTCTCTCTCTCTCTCTCTCTCTCTCTCTCTCTCCTGCAGGATGATGTAGGCATTAATTTGTAAGCGTTAACCGCTAAATGAGCTTGCATATAAAGCCAGCTCAAATTACTTCCCGTTGATTCAGGCAAAATATTTGCCCAGCAGGCATTGTCTATGTGCTTTGCCTACGATTCGGGCACTTACTATATATTTATGGAGTCTCATATATACTACTCTAAATAAATGTCGAATACTTTAGATTGAGCTGTCGCAGCATTTGCCCGCTGTCCACTTAACTTGGCCTCAATCATTGTGATGTCAATTGACTGATGAATTGTTTTGCTTAATGAATTATCCGCATCGCTCTGGTTCAAAGCTCTGTCTGAAGGTGATTTACGCTCACAGCTGCCAGTTGGCCATAAAGTTCAGCTGTTGGACAGGTCGACTTGCCTCAACTTGACTCAAACAATGTTGAAAACTAATTACAGTTATAGCTGCTAAACATTTTGAACTACGATCAGGTTCGCTGGCACGTGCCAGACATTAAGCTATCTGTGTGTGTGTGTGTATGTTTGTGTGTGTGTGTGTGTGTGGCAACATAATTAATAGTTTTTAATTATGTTGCACAGTGCAATTATGATTGTAATTGCAGCAACAGCAACAGCAACAGCAACTGTAGCAACTGCAATTTGTTTAATCGTGTGCGCTGTCGCAATTGAAATAATAATTCAAGATTTAATAAAATTATTGTATGAAATTGTAATTACAATGCAACATCAAATGAACAAACGTGAGCAACATTGAAACAAATGTTTCTCTCGCTCTAAAGCGAAATGAGCATTAAAATCCGATTAAAACTGCCATTTGGAAATTATTATTAAATTTCAAATTAAATATGAATTAAAATTGATCTCCCTCTCTCTCTCCCCCTCTGTCAGTTTGCCGTATTCGGCCTGTGCTGCTTCCTGCTTGGCCAGGCCGCCGAGCTGGAGACAAAGCCAGCGGCTGACCCGGCCCAGGCTGAAGCCGCTGCCACCACAAAGCTAACGCCCAGCGTCGAGGAGCCCAAGAGCAAGACGGAGAAGCGCGACTCATCGGATCAGACAGGTGAGTGAAGCTTCTAAAAACCAGCTGCCCACTGAGCGTATACACTGCAGCTAATGAGGGACGATATTCAGGGTATATGGGTTGTGAGGAAAAGTACGTAAGCGATGAGTTGCTAGGAACCATCCATATTCTGGCTGAGTTCTTCGTCTGTTGCTCATTCTGAAGCCTTTGAGGGTGTATTTTAAAGGTACAATATGTAGCTAATATATTGAAGTAGGCGTGGCTGATATCATAGAGTATATAGTTATCTTCAGATAAGTAAAAAGATATAAAATAGTAAAGATGACATATTTTGAATGCATCGGATCTTACATACAGCAAATTCGAAATAGCTGAGAGCTCTACATTGGCATACATACAACGCTCTGAAAATTTGATGCGGAAATTCCAACTCAATCAAAAGTTATGCAGCAATTAGTTTACCATAGAGAAGCCCTAGAGCAGTCGCTGCGCAGCGAGCAGATCGCGCAAGCGAGTGGACACCTGACATCGTTCAGGGTATTTGCTAGTCGAGCAGTGCCGACTGCATCGTTCTCACGTCTTCAGAGTCAAATGAAGTTTTCTCTTAATTAATTTTCTTGACTTTTCCTTCATTTGCAGCTTCTGTTTACGCAGGCAAAGCAGCCAAAGAGACGGCCTTCCGACCCATCTACTCATCGGGCGCCTACTACGAGGCCGCCGAGAGCGGACCCATCTTTGGGCCGACGACGGTGCGCTACACTGCAGCGGATGCAGCGCCACAGGTATGCAATAGCAGCAGCAGCAACAGCAGCAGCAACTGCATTTAATTAACTCACTTCTTGCAGAGCTACTACGATAAGCCGGACATACGGTATGTGCCGCCCACAGCAGTGGAGCAGAAGCCTGGCCTGCCAGGTCCACTGCAATTTGCACCGCAGCAACAACAGCAGCAGCAGCAGCAGCAGCAAATTCCGCATCGATTTAGATTCGCTGTGCCGCCACAAGTGGAGCTGTATCAGCGAGCAGTGACTGCCAAATCGCCGCAGAGTCCCAGCTACAGCTATGTGGAGGCCGAGCCGAGCATTTATGAGCGCGCTGGCCCGCAGCAATATCAATACGGAGCGACCGCGGCACCGCAGCAACCTGTGCCATTGCAGGGGCATCGCGTACAGTACATTATCGCCATACCGCTCTCATATATGCGCCAGCTGCAGCAGCAATTGAGCGCCGGCCTCCTGCCAACGGCGCCCAGTACTGCCGCGAGCAGCAGCAGCAGCACTACCACCACCAGCACCAGCACAGCAGCACCAACAGCAACAGTTGCCTCGGCTGCCAGCCAGCCCATTATGCAGCTGCTCGGCCCATTGGCACGCGACCATCAAGGCATCTACCGACCGTACTATCAATCGGACCTAGTTACTGCGCCCTCGGCTGTGCCCACCCCGATTGCTGCCTACGGGCAGCATTATTTACAAATACCAGCGAACGTATTGCTAGCTGCCGCCCAGCAACTCCAGCAGCAACAGCAACAACAGCACCAGCAGCAGCAGCAGCAGCAGCAACACCCATTACATGCTGTTTATCCAAAGGTGGCGCCCACATCTGCTGCTGCTCTCTATCAGCCCCTCATTTATCAGCAGCCGAAGCTGGGGCCACTGCACCAGCCCCAGCCGCAGCCCCAGCCCCAGCTGCACCTGCAGCGCATCTACCAGCAGACTCCAGCGACCTATGTCGAGCAGCCAGCGGGTCAGCAAAACACGTTGTATGGTAGGTAAACCAATCTCGAGAACGGTGCTTGATTCGATCACCCCTCCGTCCATCCGTCCGTCCGTATGAATAAGCTGGGAATATTGCCAGCCATGAATGCAAGTCTACATATTTATCGCTGACATAGCTTTTATTAATAGTAACGATAATAATCGATATATCGACATGTCTCTTGAGCACGAGCAAAAGTTCATAGAAGCTAAAGACGTTTCAATGATGAATATTTCTGACTTCGATTTAATTGTTTGACTATAGATTCTTGCTGGCTTAGACTATATTCCTAGCATCGATATTAATCGATGGTTTAGTTTTATAAGCACAGCTTGAAGATCATAGACCCTAAATATTTTTGATTAGATTCTTGTATTACGTATGCAGTGTAAATCCATATTCCTAATAATAATCGATATTCTAATTTGTTTTAGTAGGCGTGATCAAATTTCATAGAAGGTTGAAATGTTTCAGAAGTTAGACTGAAAGTGAAGACTATTTCGAATTCCTCTTCACAGATTTCTTAGAATAGTCGATTCTCTAATCATTTTAAAAGTATGAAAATAGTCAAAAAATCAAAAACAATTCTCTTTGAGAAGTTTTTATCCTGAGTAGCTCAGAATATATAGTACGAGTTAAGCACCCTAAGTGTAGCCTATTCAAAATGTTATGAATTCAGCTTGGAAGAGACTTTCTATTGATGTAAAAATAATCCAAAGTTCGGCTAAGGCAGCGCCAGGAGCTCAGGGTACAGGCTTAGCACTCTAGGTGTAGCCTATTCAAGAGGTCTAAAATTAAGTTGGTAAAGTTATTTTGACGTATTCCAATGACGTTTTACGCACAGCTTGAAGAATGTAAGAGCTATACGATATATAGCCCTATGTGAGAGTAAACCCCGCCTCAGCAGGATGAAGCAAAGACTGTATTTTCCTGATGCACTTTGAACTGATTTCATATTCCTTTTCGGAAGCATTAGCACCCTAACTGGGCGAGACAGTAGTTCGTCTCATGAAATCCGCTTATCGCATTACAATTGTGCCAGAGTCAGCTATTGGTTGGGCGGAGGGGGGTTGGCGGAGCATGGAGCTGGCTAACAGTACATAAATCCCAGCCAGAGCCAAGCCACAGCGTTTGTGTTTGTGTTTGTGTTTGTGGTGTCCTACAGCGTCGAAATGAGACAAAGTCGAAAACTAAACAGCGAATTGCACACATGTTGCTGGTGGGCAGCAGCATCGGCAGCATCAGCAGCGGCAACGAGCAATTGGCGTGAATTGAGCTGAGAGTGAATTGCTTTTGGCAGCGATTGCTGTGATGATGAGCCAATGACAAGTGCAACATGCAACTGATGGCTGGCTAACATTTTCTACAAATGTTTTTCTTTTTTTTTTTAGCATATCCACTGCACCAGCAACACCAACATCAGCAGCAGCAGCAGCAGCAGGCGCGACTATTGCGGCTGGGGCTTAAACAGGCGGAGCAGCAGCATAAATATGCGTCGGTGCCATCAGCAGCGAGTCCATCCGCCACAGCGCCAGCGACAACAGCACCAACAGCAACAACAACAACAACAGCAACATTGGTGCTGCCCACACCAGCAGCACTGCACGGCCAACAGCCTCAGTCGTTGCCCATCGTCCACTACAATCCCATTTATGTGCAGGCGCCAGCCGAGCAGCAACATAAGCTGCAGCAGCAACATCAATTTGCAATATTGCCACGCTTTAGCAATAATAACCCGAAGGCGACATACAATCTGGGACATGAGTCAACGCCACCGATTCATGTTGTCCGATTGACAGCGGCGAACGCATTAGGACACCAGCAACCGCAGCCGCTGCACCAATACCAACACTATCAGCCAATGCTGCAACACCAGCAGCAGCAGCAGCAGCACCAACAATTCTATCAGAACCATGCTGGGTCCTTGGCCGGCTTTGCCGAGGAGCAACAGCCGCTGCAGCAGCAGCACCAGCACTCGGCGAGTCCTGCCGTAATTCCATATTTTAGCCATCCGGGCGCTGTGCATTATGGCACGCATTTGTATCATCCGGCAGCAGCAGTCAGCACAAAGCAACAGCAGCAACAGCAGCAACAACAGCAACAGCAACAGCGACTGGCAGCAGCAGCGCCAACCGCAACAAGTGGAAGGCTGGCAGGTGACAATGGCGCAGGTGCTGCTGCCATCAAACAGACGTCAGCCGCTGCGAACATTGTGAAATATCCCTAAGCGCTGAGCCAGACGACATCAAAGGCAGCAGCAACAACAGCAACAGCAGCAATCATTGCTGCAGCTACTCATTTATGACAGTCTATGTGCATGTGTGTATGTGTGTGTGTGTGTGTGTATGTTTATCTAGGTGTGTGTTTCATTTTCACATTTCTTTCGAAGCCGTTTCAAGAGCCTTTTCTCTGCAATTGTTGCTGCTGTTTGCTAATTATTTTTACTTAATGTTGTTATAATGTTTTTTTTTTTTTTTTTTTTTTTTTTAATGTTTTATTGGTGCTGTGCTGCATATAATTCATAAAGATTAATTACCTAAAAAATGTATTTTTTACATTCCTGATTCTCTCTAAGTTCTGCCAACTATCGCTGTGGTTTTCTGTGTAAATATTTTAAATTTCAAATATATACTCGCTGTGTTTATACATAATATATGCAATGTGTGTTTCATTTTTGTAGATATTCATATAATAACATTATATATTCACACATATACATACATATGTATATTTAGCAATTATATTAATAATCCTTGTCTCTTCATTGAGTGCTTTCTGCTTTCGAAGCGCTTTCGTTTCACTTATGGTAGTGTGAGTGAATTCCCATAAGTTACAGTTTGAGTGAAATACAAACGAGATGAATAAGAACTAAAACTGTGCTTGTAGGAGAGACTACTCCAACGCATGGGAGCAGAGTCGCTAATAATTGTTTACCGTTTCTTCGTTTCTCACTCACACAGTGCGCAAAGACTCAGAGCGCGTCATTTGCTTCGCTTCTTTCACGAGCTCATTCGCGATCGGCTAGCAATAGTTTTTGTTGTTGCTATTTTACGCTCTGATTGCTCCCTAACCGTTTGGTTGAGTGAAAGCAAGCAAAAAGTACTTTGCGCATGTAGTGGTATGTAAGTAAGTGGTTGTTGTATTCGCTAAGCATATCTGTTGCTTATTGGAATTGAGCATGGACATGTGAATGTAAATGGAAGTGTGAGTGAAAGAGCGTGAAGAACGTTTGCATTGCCTCTTGGAATTATTTGCAAGCAATTGCTCTCTCATCACAAGCGATGTTCGTTAAGAGAGCGTCGTCATACGAATAGTTTAATGCAATGCGCTCAATAGGGAAAAGGAGAGAGAGCGAGTGAGAGTGTTACTTGAGCGTAAGCAATGAAGCACTCAATTCTTATTTGCAAGCTAAGCTTGGGATTTATGCACAACTCTGCTGATTTATGATATGTATGTATGTATGCACTTGTGTGTGTGTGTGTAACTTAAGCTCAATTTCATCCAGATTTGCAACTAATAAAGATTAAAAATTGAGATGGATTTTTAGGCACGATTGCCTCAACCCTATCCAGAGCTATCTAGAGCAATGCCAATACCAAATATTTATACAGAGATACATATATATATACACATACACACACATATACATACATGTAATTAATGTATCAGCTTATGGTGGAAATGATTTAATATACGTACATATGTACATACATATGTATATGATACGGATATAGAGTGGCCCGTTGGCCATTTTAATAACAGTGATTATTTACGGGCGCAATGACAAATCGTAAATCGCATATCCATTAACCGACTTATGCGGGCTTTGGTCGGCGCGTCTCATTGTCGTTTAATTGAAAACATTTCTGCAAATATGATTAAGCTGAATGCGTAAGCTCTGATTTGCTCATAAGCGGGATGTCAACCGCAGCAGCAGCAGCAGCAGCAGCGCGCGGCATCAATTAAAATTGTTGCATTTAATGAGCGGCGATTGAGAGAGAACTAAAGCGGATGGCAGCATGCGGTGCTATTCGCTTCTTCTTTTTTTTAATTTTTTTGTTAATATCCTGTAAATGCATTTAATAATGAGCAGCAGGATTATGTAATAAGCGCTTCAAAAGTCCATGGCCGAGGGGGCTATCCATGGCGACGCGACGTTTCAGTGTCAGAGGCTCATAAAAGTCACAGACCCGCAAATCCGTTGACATGCACACAACAACAACAACGACAACAACAAACGGCAAAAAATGAGCCAAGATAAAAAGGCTAAAAAGGATAGTTATCTCCGCTTGGCCACCGAACCAGACACACGGCTATTATCTGCATGAATTTTATGAAAATCAGTTAAATGAAATTCGCTGATAATTGCCGCAGACTTGGCCGACTGTTGAATACTCTTCTGCTCGCATGTTCAACTAAACTTTAATAGGCCAATGAATGGTAAATGAGTCTAGCTTGATATAGTATATCACTATATGGAGAATATCGGGAAATTGCATTCCCTTTAACAATTGCCAACACTCAGGGGAGACATTGATAGAGCGAAGTATCGAAAAGTTATTCTTATTATATGCCCTTTATTAGCACTGATGAGCCTAGCATGTCATATAATATCAATGCCATCATGCCTATGATATTATATCGTGCGCTAAGTAGCTTATGTGGATATCTTTTGTTTGCAAATAGATTTATAAGAAATTGTGTTTATTCATAATGAGCTTTAAACAGGTGATGAAATTAAATTAAAGCAGAAAAGTGTAGACCGTCAGGCCAGCAGTTTGTGCCAAGCCGATTCGTGCCTAGTATATATATATATATATGTACATATATATGTACATACATATACCTATATGTCCTTTTCCCATTCGCATGACACTTTCATAATTATATTATCAATGGCCAGCGCGTATACGCCGCGTTGCTGGCGGCATTGGCAACGGCATAAGATAAACAACTTCCGCTGGACGCCATTGGGTGACACTTGCATAAAATGCGCATTTCCGGTGGCAGCTGAATATGAAAATGGCGGCACGCACACACGCACGCATCCAGCTGAGTCCGGCATGGCCAGCGATACGGAACGCCGCCAGCCGACGATGGCCATATTGGGTGAGCATTCGCTTCAATGGCTTCGCATGCCCAGCGACTGACTCGATGGGGAATATGGGCAACAACGGCCATTACATGTGGCAAGAGTGAACTTCACATTGTGAACTTCACAGTGTGAACTTCTTTAGAAAGCCGATATTTATCGTACAGCTCAGATCAATAGCAACTCGAGTGCCGATTGCGCTACTACAGTAGAGGGTATCCTCCAGTCGGTAGGACTCCTACTTACTTAACAGTGCGTGCCAATAATTTTCAATAATATAAAGCCTAGCCGTACGGCTCTCTGTATGTGCATGTATGTGTGTGTGTGTCCTACGATATTCATAAGGCTTTACTGCCCATGTATACTGCTTATATATACTACATATTTAGTTCCTCGCTTTGGCTTCTTTCAACACCGTGAACATAGTGTAGGCTCCCTTGATAACCTGAAAAAAATAGGAATACAAAAACCAAGTAAACGATATATCTAGTTTAACTATATCATATATGATTGGGCTTAGCGGGCCGAAGGATATATATCTGACTCTACATTCTAGTTTGTCCCTTTATATTTACATCCATCTGTCAGCCCGTCCATCCTTCAGTCTGCCCATCTGTCGGTCCTTCCGAATGCTGGTCAGTCTCTTGGTTCGTTTGACAGCCCATCCTCACATGTATTACACCGCCGTCCTTCCGTTAAGGGGTCTGTCGTCTGTCCGTTCACCCAGTTGTTACTCCATTCGTTCGTATGTCTCTCCATCCGTCTGTCTTTTTCTCCGTCTGTCTATACATCTGTTCGTGTAAATGTTTGCCCATCTATCGGTCCGCCCATATGTCGATCCGCCCGGAGTCTCGTCTGACCATCTATCAATCTGACTTCTCCGATCATATGTCCGTCCATCTATTCGTGCGTCTGTTCGTTTGTCTGTCCATTGGTCTATACGTCTGTCTATACGTCTGTCTATTTGTTTGTCTATCCGTCCGTCTATCCCTCCGTGCGTCTGTTCGTCCATCTATTCGTCCGTCTATTCATCTATCTGCTCGCTTACCTGTCCGTCTGTCCGTCTATCCTTCCGTCTGCTCTTTCGTCTGTCTATCTGTCTCTGCGTCCCTCTGCTCTTTCTTCTTCCATTCCGTATGTATGTCTATCCACCCGTCTACGTGTGCATACTTCCCCTCGTGCCTTCCGTCCGTCTATTCGTTCGTCGTCTCTACCCACCGAAAGCAGTGTTGTCATGCGCACAGGCAAAATTCTGGCAGCCACAATGCCAATGGGGCGCTGCGAGCGCATCATCATGAACACCAGGGTACGCCGGAAACGGACCGGCTGATCCATCCAGTTGGTTTCATAGATCGCATTGGCCATCTCTTCGCCCTCGTGGGTGACCTGCTCGGAGGCATAGCAAACGATTAGGGTCTCAATAATGATGCTCGTTAACAGGAACATCAAATGACATGCCCGCAAGAAGCTCATCTCAATGTAGATGACGATGAACGAGAGGGTGCACACAGAGAGGGCCGTGCAGAGGAACTGAATGATGCAGGCGCTCGACAAGGAGGTGGTCAAGATTCTCATCAATCTGCAAGCGAATAAATGGATGAATTGGAAACAAAATATATATATATATATTTATAAATATAATTCTTAGTACTGCAGTATGGTCTGATGATCCTGGATGCATGTATGCAGCTGCTGATGCGTCTGCTCCGGGCTGAGGGCATTGTGGCCCAGCTTGGCGATGCGTATGGCCAGCGCCTTGCAGTGCGCAGCGACCATGACGAGATAGACCAGCGGATACGTATCGTTGCTGGCGGAAATGAACGAGAGGATAAGTATGCCCACACACTGGACTGTGAATGTGAGGGCGTAAATGCCCAGGGTCTTCTGAAAATCCCACGGCATCCAGGCGGGAAACGGCAGCTCGCGCTCGTCTGACCAGGCCGCAAAGCTAATGCCCGTGGCCAGGACCATGACGAACAGCCGCAATGTATACAGACAGATCTTTTCCGACTTGTCGATCGTGTCGCGTATGACTTGACATTCCGGCTCCGACTGCAGGCGTCCGTCCAGCTGCCGCATGATGCCCTGCAGCTCCAGCAAATGGCGTTGCACCCGACTCACATTGATCACCTTCATCTGATGCACAAGGGTGACGACGGCCAGGTAGAAAGTCTCACAGAATTCGATCAGCGAGCGACTGACCAGGCATTCCATATAGAACGACACCGGCAAATAGAACATGGGCACCACATTGACCAAAATGGTCCAGGCCAGGTAGTGGCGTCCCCAAAACGTATCCAATGGTGGCGAATGGAGGCCAATGAATCGCCAGAGGTACCATTGATACCGAAACGCCCGAGTCGAGTCTACCTCAGTCAACATCTTGTCTGCTATTGCACTGTGCTCCGAACAGGTCCCAGCATGTCCTCTTTATAGCTGATCCAAATTCGAGTCCGAATACGAATTCGCATTGCTGTTGATTTATGCAAATTGCCTGACAATTTTAATGGCCAGTCCTCATCCCTCCCTCCTCCTTCTAGAGTCCTCTGTCAGCTAGTTAATACAATCCATTAACGGTATCTATATAAGTTCTTTTCATTTTCTTTGACTCACAATTTATCCATACATGCATTCGTGGGACTTTACTAAATTATTTATTCC
This sequence comes from Drosophila navojoa, assembly GCF_054131105.1. NCBI lineage: Eukaryota > Metazoa > Arthropoda > Insecta > Diptera > Drosophilidae > Drosophila > Drosophila navojoa. Next base: position 13,841,510 of record NC_142895.1, on the reverse strand, counting down.
ATTTAGCTATTATAATCCAAATGTTCTGGCCTTTGACAATGCCGAATTCAATTGTTCTAAGTGTCTGAACTTAAGCTATATATGTATATATGTATATATGTATTATACATATATGTATATATGTATGATATGTATATCTTTAAAACGCCTTTAATTTCATAAATTCTTTCTTTTTCCAAGGGTACAGATATAATTGTCGTCGAATTGCTCAAGTAACTATCGCAGCTCTCTTAATGACGGATAATATCATATAGGTATTTCCGAGAGTTAAAAAAAAATTCTTGTCAAAAAATGATCTATTTTTATACCCTGAACTCATTGAACTCACAGGCAGAAGGAGGCGTGGGAGACCCCATAAAGTATATATTCTTGATCAGGACGACGAGCTGAGTCTTTATAGCCCTGTCCGTTTGTCTGTTCGTATGAGTGCGTCGATCTCAGAAGATACAAAAGCTAGAGAACTGAGAGAACGCAGTACAAGTTCGTCTTATTTTTTCGATAACTTTTTTATCGAGAATAATCGAAAAATTGATTTTGTTCAGCCTCACTTGAACACGTTTAGACCTTGAGATTTACTTACAGACAGACTTATACATATGATGAATACATTCATACGTATTTGGTAAGTTTTGTATAACTTATAATTTATTCTTTATGTAATTTTTATTTTTTTTAAATTTAAATATTTTTTAATTTAAATTATTTTATTTCTTTTTTTATGTTTTTATTTTAAAGTTTTTCTCCATGTATTTGTTATATTTTTTGTAAATCAACTCGATTTAATTGATCTTTAATTTATTTATTTATTTAATTTTTTTGTATTTATTTATTTTAGCATGTTTTAATTATTAAACGAAGTCATTTTCTCTTTTTATTTATATTTTTTGTTTTATCTTTATCTATGTTAAAAAAAAAAAAAAAAAAAAAAAAAAAAAAAAAAAAATGTTATTTCACTTGTATTATCCATCGTAAGTAACAAAAAACTTTCAATTTATTTTTTGTGTATTTAACAACTTATTTTATTTAGACAATTACATTTTTTATGCAATTCGAAAGTTGATTGAGCAGATATTTAAATTTGTACTAAATAAAATGCGCTAATATTTATTAATTTGTATTTTTTTTTACGATCCATGCCCTTCACATTTGTGAGTTCATTTCTATCGTTTGCTTTCCGGTTGGGATTAATCTTTTTACTTTTAACCTTTCAAAACATCGCAGAAAGAAAGGCAAGACTGTTAAGGCAACATCCAGTTTCTAGTAGAGCCGACTAAAACAAAAGAACAAATTAATTGCTAAAATATATACATACATACATACATATATAGAGAATAAATTTGTATACAATTGAGAGCGCTCAAGCAGATTGTTGGCCCAACTCGAAACGCTTTATTTGGCGATCTGTCTCGTGTGAGGCCAATTGAATTGTGGGCGTGGCCTGGATGGGCCCATTGGGGCTGCACAGGTGCTTGCTTGACACCTGTGCGCGGCGTGTATTCAAATTAATAATGCCAAATTGATTGCATAACATTTGTCAATGGAAGGAAATCTGGTTTTCGGCCGAGTCTAGCACGGGCTTAGCCCATCCGTCAGCTGCACCGCACCGCGCCATGATTGAATATGATTGATTTAGGCGGCATAAATTATGAACAGGCCAGGCCAGGCCAGGCCCTCGCAGGTATTCTTGATGCGGCTCCATTCAGCCGCCCCCGGGCCTTCAGCGCGACCTTGGGCATTTGACAAATGAGCTGCGTAAGCCGTAAGATTTGCACAAGACGCACAATTAAATGACTGCCAGGCGGCAAATTGACATTGGCTGGGCCCCACAAAGGACCTGGGCCAGCTGTGTCGGCCACCGTTTCAGTGGCATCGCATTGCGTCTCAATCCACCCAAATGAGTAATGTCAATTGCAGGTCAATTATTGGAAATCGACAAAATACTTGCGAAAAAACTTGGCCAATCGCAATTTGACAATTTCAATCGGATTGCCAATTGGCCCGGACGTGAGCCACATTCAAATTGTTCGCATTTCAAGCAGTTGCCGCAGTGCCAACGGGCCACTGGGCATGTTTACCCCGATTTAACTGAAATTACTATCCCAGGTATATTGCCTCGACTATGGTTTCGATCTAATGAGAGTCTCGACTCGAGTTTACTCGACTGAATCCGTCTAATCTGATTTATTTAAATATATATAATATATTATAAATGCGAATTCTATAAGGAATCTTACAAAATATATAAATGAACATATATCGATATTTCAAGATTAGTTATCGTAGGTACATGCAAAATTTATAAATCATTCAAATAAGTATATTATGAATGTGCGTTAAAGAATCTTTAAACATATATCGATATTTGAAGAATCTATGGATCAGCATTTATCGAATCTATCGATAAGCATTTATCAATTCCTTATTGATACCACATTCACATCAAATGATTTCCTAGAAGTTCGTAATATATAATATAGTAACCATCTTACTAACAATTTTTCTGATCTCACCCATTGTCAATTTACATGCTATCGATAATATTTCTTGCAGATTAAGCACACCCATTATTACAATCAAATATACGAAATTCTGTACAAGAACATTTATCAAAAGCCAAATTAAAAACTTATCGATTACATGGTACAGCTTTTAAAAATTGTTATCGATAGCAATTCTACATAGCTATGCATAGTTAACATCGTATCATCCAAGCATACATAAATATATTTTACCAATATGAATGGGATTTAAGCCAAATTTAATAATTACCAACGATAAATAATGAGTAGATGGGCAACTTTAAGTTGTGTCAGATAATGAACTAATTTGCTTAAGCGGCTTACGCAAAAACGGGCATTAAGTTAAGCTCTCTTTCGTTTTTAAAGCATTTCAAATCATTTAAGCGCGTTTTTTCCACATATTAATTTTATAAAGAACTTTTTCAGCTTTTGTTTGCTTTTGTGCGCTGACATTTCAGACTGAAATTTTAGCCAGAAAAAGTTTGCTGGGAAAAAAAGCGACAAATTTAGCAAATTCTATATCCACATTTAGTGTATTTATTTAGGCATTAATTTTTTTTCTTTTGAACAGATATTTGTATAGAAAAAATAAAGAATAACAAAAAGCAAACTTTGTCTTTTGGGCCGACGGAAATTAAATATAATGAAAATGAACAAATCTATTTACAAGCCTACATATTTTTCGTATCCTACAGACTTCCGCTCGTACTTAAATTAAAAACGGAGCTGAATGGCCAGAAACCAGAAGTCGCGACTGACCGACTGAGCAATACCCTGAAGTCTATGTAGTGCGCGATAATTGGACTAAGTATCGTCTTAAAAGCTCGATAGCTGCAATATATAATTTATATAATTGTAGTTTGTTATCGATTTTTATCGATTTCATGAAAACTATCAGAGCAATGTATGCATTTTAATGGGAAGTTTTTCAGCGTTTTCAGCTGAATCTATTTAAATTTGATAACTAATAACTATTTTTATCGATTACATGAAAATGATCGGTTGAGAGGAAGCTATCAAATTTTATTACAGAGATAAACAGCTTATATATTTTCAGCAGTTATCGATATGTAATAACTGATTACTAAAAACTGAGATATGTATAAATTATAAAACTCAAGCTATCGAATTTTATTGACGCATGGAAAAGCCGCACCAAGCATGAATTCATCTGATTCCGATGAAGTATATTTATGATTGTTAATATCGCATGAAACCTCCTACATTTCAATTTGAAAATTCATTAACACCTGTGTTTACATTTTTTTTTTATTATTAATTTATATCTTTTAGTTTTTTATATTTTAACTTATGTTTTCTATAAATTATTTTATCCATATTGAGCGCGGCATCAATGGAACTTTATATAAATTAATTGAATTGTAATTAGCATGTTACACATATCTCCACACAGCGATACGAATCGTATTTACAAGCCCCGTTTTTGGAAATGTGGAAAATAAAAACAAACGCCTTCGTTCATCGACAAATCGCTGGCATGTAGGCATTAGCATATGCTGATAATCTAGTATACACCTGACCATAATCGGCTGCTCTGTAATTAATAATGCGCATCGAAATATATGTATGTATGTTTATATAGCCAAGCAATCAAAGAAATGTCTTAACTATACGGTTAACGAAATCAAATTAAATTACGACTCACCAATAAATTAATAAAACGAGACGAAATTTTGGCAATTTCTGTTGGTATGCAAGACTGCTGGATACCCTGTAATAGTTGAAGCTTGTTAATGGAACTGTAATATATGCAGATAATTTTAGATACAATTTTATAATATTTAAAAACAAACTGTTTCTTCTATATAGTTATCTCTATTCCGTTCCTTCTTTTCCGTTTCCTTGGCTGTCTATATATGTATATATGTATCTCTGTCTAAATGCCTCTCTATCTCCGTCTCGCTCGCTCGCTCTCTCTCTCTCCGTCTCGTTTCATCTCTCTCCATCTCTCTCTCTCTCTCTCTGTAAGTCGTTTTCACCTTCTCTCTATCCCTCTCTCTTTCTCCCTCTCTCTCTCTCTCTCTCTCTCTCTCATACATATATATATTTATCTGTATTTATCTTTCTATATATCCATCACTCTCTCTTTTCTCCTTCTCCCAATCTCTTTCTCTTGCGCTCAGTATCGCTCTTCATCATAATCTCCAAAACGTGGTATCAAATGTCATATCATTTGCAAAAACAATATGGCTTTTAGCAATTCATTAACGCTAACAATATCTGCCTTCATTTGTAACTCTCTAATTTGATAATTTGTTAAGCTCAGGTAGAATTCGAATAGCATCAAAGTTAAAAAAAAAAAAGTTCCATTTATATATTGTGTATATAAGTGTATAGTATATAAATGTACATAGGTTGATATAACAATTAGTCTTATTAGGTGTTAGATGGCACAAAGCCAGTTTTGAGTTTATAATACAAACAATGTGAGGTAAAGACGCCCACGCATGCGATGAGAACCTCCTAGCCTAACCAGTCAAAAGTTGTCAAGTACGCGCTTATAAATAACCCAATGGCTAAGCTGGGCGCTTCACCTGCTTTAATGAATGAACAAGTAAATGTGAGTGAATGACGGACAGACGGACGGACGGACGGACGGACGGACTGACTAACTGACTGACTGTATATTCGCAAAGAAACAGCGAATGTGATTTTTAAAGCTCAGAGCAACAATAAAGCGTCTCAATGGGATGTGACTGACTGCAAAATACCCGCCAAAAATAGCTAAATTTTGCTAATGTTATGGAAGATAATAATCCATGGGCTTATTTGTGGAGAGGTTCTCAACTGTGGCAAATAGAGTTTCGTTAGTCAGAGTTCTACGCTTTCAAGGAACTTGCAGGAATTTTAGGCAATAAATACAAAGAAAACCGTATAGCAGATCCCTATAATTTATGGGTATATTTATAGAGATGATCTTAACTCTAAATTTATTGAACAGAGAATTCTTGACACAAAGGACTTACAGCTCTTTAGCTAATATGCCACACCTCCAAAAGACTACAGAGCTAGCTTTCTAGCCCATAGCCATACCTTCAAAGAACTTGTTGAATTTTGTAGCCAATCTCAAATCAGACAACTCTCTAAAGGTATTATGGAGTGGCACTTTGGGGGTATGCTCCAACCAATATACCCCTGTCGCAGCATGAATGCGCATCAATAGCCAAACAGAACGACAATAAAAAGCAGTTCCGACTGCGGCAAACAGAGGCCCAAGTTTGTCAAGTCAACTGAGTCGCTGGCTGACGTCTGGATGACGCCAACATTGTCTCAATTCTCAGCTGTTCTCAGCGGCCTTTTTGGAGAATGAGAGAGACAGAGAGAGAGAGAGAGAGAGAGAGACTCGTACTGAAGCTGAGCTGGAGACGGAGGCGTTTGCCTGGCCTGGACAGACTTATAAATAGCCCAGGTCCGTCTAGCAGACGCTTCAGTTCAAATTTAACGCTTCGAGTGGCATAAATATTTCACATAATATTCTTTATTAAATAATACTTAAAAACTAATCAAATATACATATACGTATATATATAATTGATATCAATTCTTTCGTTGTTCTTAAGAACTTTAGCTAGAAAATGGTGAGTGCCCAAGGGCCAAGTGGAGACAGCGATTCAATGTAAACAAAACGCTTCAAAATAATGAAGTTGTTTTCATTTTTGTTCTATTTTGTTTATTTTTTTCGTATTTTTTCTCAATTTTTTTTTGTTTTAAATAAAACACAAAGACAAGACATAAAAAATGCATTAAGTACGCTACGTGAGCAATATATATTCAACGACAATAACAACAACAGAAAATAATAAATAAATAAAACGAAAACAAAAAAAAAAAATATATATATTCAAAGTCGGCGTCACTGGAAAATCCCTCGGCTCGAGTTCTATTTGAAGTGTTTACTTCCGGCACAATAGGCAAAATGCCAATAAGTCCGACTCTCAGTCGAGGCATATTGACTAAGCAAAGTAATTAGTTCGACATGAATCGGATGAGTCTAGGAAATTATCATATTTCAATTGGTTTGCTGTGTTCTATGTGAAATCGGCTAGAGAATTGCTTAGAATTTTCAATTTACTATAATATTTACTGTAAAAGTCGTATGATGGTGCCAGATGTGCTCTTTAGAGTTTTCTAGTCTTGAGCTTAATTTTCCTTTTTTTTTATTTTTGTTTATTTATATAAAGTAATATGACTCTAGATCTCTCTCTCTCCCTTTAGGCCTAGGTAGAAATGTTTTAGTGGGCTAATGAGAATATTTAACAATTCTTCAACAATTTATTTTTCAATTTTTCATTTCATATCATGTCATCGTATAATAGGTGTGTATGCTCTAGCTGGGAGTGTCCACTAGTAAATACTCAGTAGCCCATGCCATTCCAGTTGTTTTATAAGACTTTTATGGGATTTTTATGTTAGGTATACGAGAGTTATTCATGCAGTATATATGTATATTCCAAGTATGATGGGGCCTTCCTTCTATTTCTTTCTTATAGACCTAGACTAAGAGAATCAACTAAAATGTTTATGCTCTTATTCTTCATCCGTTTCTCCACAAATGAATTTCATTTCTTTTTATTCGCTAGTCTATTAGTTACTCGTCTTTATCCACCAACTCCCATACTTCCGATCGGTGGTTATACTTATAATACGAAATATTATTGAAATATAATCAAATTTCATATCGATTCTTATCGATTTCGAGAAAATGGATGAATTATGGCATCTGATAACTTGACTTTCATTCCTTGAAATCGATTAATATCGATATTACATTTCACTTATATATCAGTAATATTTCGTCATAAACTATGTACATAGATACACATATTCGAGTCTTTGTAGACAGACGATGCTGATAGAGATAACGATCGAGATAGAACCACATATCATATTCATTCCATAGCTTACAGAGCTCAATCTCTTCACTGCCAGTTACATACACTTGATCAAAAGCTTGATACTTTCAATGGGCTTAGGGCTCCTAATAAGCAAATAGGGGCATTGAGTTTGAGTATGACGCGATGATTGCTCAATTGCCTACTACGGCAGCTCTTTACTACCATTTGTAGACTTATATGGAAGTTTGTAACACTCTCAACTCACAAATGGATATTATTCATAATGAGCAGTTCCAAGTATACACAAGAAGCTGTAAAGCCTGAACAATAACCGAAGCTGAACGCGAAGTGCGAGAATAAATTTATAATTCCTATTTACACTCTGGTTAGGTAAACTGCAAAGATTTGTTAGCAATCGCACTTACGTATCTATTTCACTCAGGGAACTGCTATAGAAACTCTAATTTATGCCAGCTTTTAGGAATTAGCTCTGAAACTCTTGTTTCAGTTAACGAATTACCCAAGATCGCTTAGGCTCTATATAGACTAGGCACTAAACTAGGCTAATCTATCATGTCACATCGGCTTATGAGCTAATTAGCTCAAATGACATTTGTCAGCCAGCTGAGATCAGCTAAAGTTCCATAGAAATAAAGATACATACATAGATAAATATATATATGTATATATGTACATATCTATATATGATATATGATACAAACATTTGAGATATCTCCTTCAATTTGTATTATTAGCGAACGCCCCCACTCTTTGGCAATGCGACCTTGTGGCAGCTGCCGTATATATGTATGTACATGCCCAAACGGGCCAAAAGCGATTCCGTCAACCAGCTGCCAATTTGCATAATCTGGCCTAAAGTGATTTGATTCATATTTAAGCTGAAATCGAACGCGTTTCACGAAATGTGTCATGCGCCAAGCAATGATCAGCTGCTACAAATAGAACTAGTATCTCGATGACATTTCAATATAGGCCACAGCACAATAGTCAGCCATCCATCCCCGTTTGCCAGCTACCAAAATTGGCAGCACAGCTGCTGGCCAAGCGCAAAAGTTTCAATCGATTTCCAGTGGCCCAGCGAAAAAAAAAACAACAAACGAAGACGAAACGTTTAATCGTGTTTGAGCACACGATGACGCCTTCACTTTATATATGTATGTAGAGTATATACTCTCTTCTATTGGGTACTCGGACTGAAGCACACGTTTGGTCATCAATGATAAATTTCTTGATATTTGATAAAGCACTAAGTTTAAATGATAGATAGTCGAGACTATCAATAAGCATCAATAATATTATCTATTTCGGATGCATTGACCCTTGAAGATTTGAAAGGGTCAGATTCTGCAATTCTTGTAATGCATCTGTCCAGTTCTGCTGTGGTTTTTGATGAACATCCACGTGTTTCTTTTTTATTTTGCACCCTTATAGCAAAATTAAGAGATCTGTTCATCAGTTTGGCGATTTCCCTCAAAGATTTGCCACTCCTTATAAGGTTTTTAGCAATTCTGCGTTCCTCACTAGAACAATGAATATTCCGACCCATCTACATATGATATTGATTTTTTTTTTTACTTATAACATCTCTATGAAGACTACTTAATATTATATAACAATAGAAGACGTTTTTCTTTGGTTAAAATTTTTTTCCAGACTGAAGAGATCGAGTGTACCTATTATTTTCAGCAAGCTCTTTTCAATGAATTGTGACTAAAAAAAATTTACGGGAAAATACAAAAAATTTTTTTGCATGAATCATATTGCCAGATGGTTTCCTTAAAGTTACCATCAAATTTTTTTCAAAAATATCAAAAATTAATTAGTTATGACAGAATTTCTAAAAAAAAATTTGGTGTATCTATTATTTTCATCATGAGTGTATGTACATATATATATGTATATATGTGTATATACATTTATCATACATACATATATAACATATGCTATACAAATCAATTTGTCTTATATAACTATAAATTCTGTTGGAGTTTTTAATCTTTATAGGACTTTAGCTTGATCCAGCACGATTCATACTAAATTCGATAGCTATATTTAAGCAACAATTATGAAACTATCGAATAAATTACATTTTTGTAATATTCAATAAATATTGCCATCAAAATTCTCACTATCACAAATCAATATTCTGACAATTCAAATAAAATAAAATTCGTAGAAATCAATTTATAATCTTATATATGTATATATATTGCTTTACGCTATTGAATCTAATTTAAAGTTAACTATATCATTTTTAACGGCATGAATACAACTTACAAATATTATAAAGTGAACGTAATATCTCAATATTATCAATCTTATCTCAGTATTATAGCAATTCAGGTAATATCTCGCATCATGCTTCTATTATAGCAATTCATTTTCTGGTCAGCCTTTACAAGAAGAATAGAAATGACCCATAAATTGAATTTGTGTAGCTTAACTATTTCTTAACTTTTGCTCCCTAGACACATATGCCATAAAAGCTATATGCAATCGTAAGCAATAAATAGATAGCGCTTACATATCTATTCATACTTCTGTGAAGAGAGCAGTTTAAATTTCTAATAATCTCTTGACAATAAATCTATTTTATGCCAGTTCTTTGGAGTCGAGGGTATTTCAGCATCGATCTTCTATGTTTTTTTTTTTTTTATGTTTTTAAGTGAATTTAGTTAGTTCTAGTGAATCCCATGACGCACCGCCTCGCACGTTTGGCATTTGTAAAGCGTTTCGAATCGCGTTAGATGAGTGCGCATAAAGCATGATTCAACTTTAACTTTGGTTTTGACTAGAGAGAGACACTGCTATAACTTAATATATACATATATGATATAATATATATATAAAATAATACAAGATACTATATTTATAGAGTATGTGCTAGTCGACTATACAAGCGATTCGAGTAAATAAATGTAGAATATAGTCAAATATTTAAAATTAATTTGAATTTTTATTATACATATCTCTCCCCTCTCTTCCTCGCCCCCCCCTCTCTCTCTCTCTCTCTCCATCTCTTCCACAGCTCCCACAGCCATCTCAGCTACTGGGCGTGGCATTGCTACTACTGGCCCTGCTCTGCCCGAGTACAGTTGGCAAAAAGCTAGAGAAGCGCTGTGTCAACTGCTCATATCGTACGTATTACACCTACGGCGATGGCCGTTCCCTGCAGCGCGTTATCTATCAAGATCCGGTCTACACTCGTGGTATTTAAAAAGCAACAAATTCTAAATTCTATAGAGCACAAGTCTTGTGTCCATGCTAACCGAACAGCACCAACTACTGACCCAACTATAAGCTATATATATGCATATGTATATATGTATGTATATGTATATATGTGTGTGTAACAACTGTAGATGAACTAGAGTTATATAGAGATATAAGATATATCTAATATAGAAGAGAGTTTTACCCAATGAGTAACATTGATTAACAACACTCGCACACTCACTTCCTCTATAGCCCTCTCACTCTCTCACGCACGCACACACACACACACACACACACACACTGACCTCACTTGCATACTATGTACATCCATCCATAGTTAATCGCTTAGTGTAAATTAGCATATCACAATGCACCAAGAGACACCTTTATGCAATGCTCCACACCTTTTTTTACTCCAACCCCACCTTCTCCCCCTCACTCGGTCCGCCCATCCGCCCCCTACTTTAGCTGCCCAGACCTATGGCTGCAGTGGCAGTCCGTGCGGCGTGAATGCCATTTGCCAGGAGGCTGCCGGCGGCCGTCCGGTCTGCTCCTGCCCGCCCGGCTATAGCGGTAATCCGCTTACGCACTGCAATCGCGGCGAATGCCTGGACAACGTCGACTGCCGCGGCGACCTCCAGTGCAAGGATAATCGTTGCGTTAACCCCTGTGTCGGCGCCTGCGGCATTGGCTCCAACTGTGAGGTGAGTGCGGCCACCCATGGCCAATGCATCCATTGCCATTTAGCCATTTAGCTCAGCCACAAATTGTTTTTCAACTCTGCCGCATTCTTCCGTCCACCGTCATCCCTTAGGCCAGAAATCACGTTGCCGTCTGCAGCTGCCCAGCTGGCTACAATGGCGATCCCTACACCGCCTGCCACCTGAACGATCCAGGTAAGAGCACTCGAATTCGCATCCCAGCAGATCTCAACTGTTTCACAGACATTTGCACTAAGGCAAGCCGATGCCACTTCCACAATACTCGCTCATTAAGTGAAGCGAGCATATTGGTTTTAGAGAGAGTTGCAGACTTGGAATTTGTCACAGATAAAAGTCTTATAATAGTCTATATACATTTATCTGATTAATATATATTTTATGGAGCTATACAAGTTAGAGCTGTTATTGGGAATAAATTTGTATAGATGATCATTTTTACTGCTTTCTAGGCAACTTAATCTGATCAGAAGTTAATTTAAAATACATCTATTTAGAGCTACAGAGCTTGCCAACAAAGGGTATAGATCATAGTAGGACTTATATCTAGGTGAATGTCCAAGTGAGATACAGATATCTAGATTTTCGAGCAAAGTAAATTCAGTTAGAACTATATCTAGAATATATGTATATCTATAATGAGATATATGTATATCCAGAATTTTAACTTTTGTGCTCATAAATACATTTATTTTACCCCAAGATCCAGCAGATCTTGAGGATAGATTTAATCTGAGCAGAAGTTAATTTAAAATACATCTACATAGAGCTACAGACCGTGCCTACAAAGGGTATATATCGTAGTAAGACTTATATCTAGGTGAATGTCTAAGTGAGATATACATATATATATATAGATTTACGAGTAAAGTAAATTCAGTTAGAGCTATATCTAGAATATATACTCATAATGAGATAATTGTTTATCCAGATATTTAGCTCATTAATACATTTATTTTACCCCAAGATCCAGCATATCTTGAGGATAGATTTTTATAGCACTGCATCAGCACCAAATAGCTGAATATAGCTTATCTTAGCTGATTCGGGAAAATGTCTATGGCAATACAATTGTCCAAGCTGCCTTGGAATAACTTCTATAGCTCTAAGCCTGGCATGGCAAAACTTGTCCAGGGACAAACTGTTCACACTCTATATATACAATATTAACTGGATAATCCAGTCAGGCTATAGCAATATGCCATGCCTACCTCTTAAACTAACTAAATAACTATACCAAAAATATTTACATATATATGTCATAAGCAAATCCGTGTTCAAATCCCAGCCAAGCCCAGAAATAGTTGAATCGATACCTTCCACACATACATACATATATCCATATCAACAACAATATATAGTTATTATTATTATTGACATTGTTGTTAATTGTTGAAAAGTCAATCAACTGGTTTTGACCAAAAATTACCTTCTTTGGGGCTAGGTCGCAATATATATGTATATAAACATTCGTATGTAGGTTGATTTACTGCCATGCATAATATTTGCGCTGAATACAATACGAAAACAATGACAACAACAACAATAACAACAACAACAACAACAATGTACGCCCAATACGAGACGCACTTGCTCTTTGTAACATTATGGTAATTAGCTGGGTATTTTGTTACGTAATTGTCAAGATCAAGGACAGGCCAAGTAGGCGAAGGCGAAACACCGTAGCAAACCAGAAGCGAGTCCAAGTCGATACTCGTTTAAAGCGGCAGCTAGCCTAACAGTCAGCCATTGGGGCATAGCCGAATGGCGAAGCACTTTGAGCACAGGTGACAGCAGAGATACGTAAAATATATATACATATGTATATTGAAATTACAGAGTATCTACCCGTCAGTCACAAGTTAGTCACTGACTTGAGGCTATTTACCATTAAAATTCCATGTGAAATCTGTTTGAGCAAGTACAAGGTACTTCAGTGAACCGGATTGACTTCGATTCGATAATCGATTTGCAGCAATCGATTGCATTCCAGATTCATTCAAAGTTTTACCTTAAACGTCTATCGGTTAGATAGAAAATTAGCCATTTTCATAATTCACGTCTGTTGAAATCAAGCATGACAAATTGCAGACCTACTCATAATCGATAACACACATACATATATATTTATAGATCGATAACTATTATTGAATACAATTCGTTGCAGTAAGCAGACAGTAAATACTACAAATTGTATGCTATTCAAAATCGATAGCAGTGCTCGATACACATACCGATAATTATCGATATGCGATATCGATAGCTTATAACGCTATTTGAAATATTTCTGAACTGAATTTGAGCTCATCCTAAAAATACTTGATTTGCATTTCCAGGATAGCTTATAGCTAAGCGATAAGTATGGTTAATGCCAATCGATAGCTACACTTATCGAGGACTAGCACTATGAAACTAAGCTATATATAGATATATGTATGTACATATATGATTATTAACATTAAAGCCTATACTTTAGGACAACGAACTCACTTAACGATAATTGTGCTTATCGATAACCACTTGGCAGCGATGCAGCCTGCAAATAGAGAAAGCTTTATGGGCCTAGAGGTTATAGCTGACCTATGTGCATACTGCCTGAGGACTCATGTCTAATGAGCTTATACCTTTCCCCGCTCGCTCTCCTCTCATAGAGTATAATATTGGTCGTCTATCGAAAATGTAATGTTATTGTTTTAGTCTGTTTTGGTGATGGCATGATGGTGCTGCTATTGTTTGGTTATTGTGTGATTTATGCAGGGTCATGTTATTCATGTACAGGTCTGTGGGTCCCCGGCATTGACCCCTTAAGGATAGCCGCTCCACGCGCCCGGCACACACCTCGCACTTATCCTCACACGCACTTAAGGACAGCAACAAAGCGCAAATAATTGTTGCTGAAGGAGTGGAAGAGGGTGAGGTAGGGGGAGGGAGAGAGAGAGTGAGAGTGAGTGTACGAGCAGGAGTTTTAGTTAGGCTGCGTCCCACTTGAAATGGCACTGAATAAATCGGCATTGGGGCCATTGCCGCACATTTCTGACCCTGTTCAAATACTACATAAGTAGTCAAAGCTCATTTATGCGCATAATTTTTACTTATAATTTGCTTTTTCCTTTCCTTTCCGTTCCTTGCCGTTGCGTTCCGTTCCGTTCCGTTCCTTGCCGAATGCGTAGCCAGTTGAAATTTTCTGTTTCTTAGTTTCTTAAGCGCTCAGTTCGTTTTTGTTCTCTATCCCTGCCCCTCTCTATCACTCACTCGCTCACTCTCTCTCTCTCTCTCTCTCTCTCTCTCTCTCTTTGTATGCGATGCCATTCATTGATGATGATGATTATGATTATAATGGAGGCAAGTTTCTAAATTGGTATTTGTAGCCATGACAAAAGTTGTGCCATAATCGCTGCAATGGCTAAGAAAAAGTCAACTAAGAGCCAAATGCTTATATTTATTTATAGAATTCCTCAATTTGATACGCAACGCGTATCCCCAGCCAACCCCCCCCTCCCCCCTTAGTGCTCCAACTACCAACTGCTCCTTTGTGGCTCCAGCTCCCCACATTTCAGCTTCATCTAGCCGAAATGACCCCAACAGCCGCTAACTAAACTATTCAGAGTTCACCAAATGGCCAATCTATATATATGTAAATATGATTTACATAATATTTAATATGTACATACATGTATGTATGTATATGTGTTATATTATTCATTTATATGTTCATATATTTCCACACCCTCGATTTATGGGCTCAAGCCAAATGCTAATTGTACATGCTAATAAATCAGATTTCAAATACATTTTCATGCTAATTGGAAATTTATTTAAATGCTGTCGATGCTGACAAACAAACATACATTTAAATACATACATATATTCATAAAAATAAATCAATTATTCAATTTCAATGATTTGCAAAAACTTTACTTTTAAAGTTAACAGACATTGAATTTGTTTTTAAATTTATTTTTAAAGTCAATTTTCACTTTATATATTAGCATTAGCTAGAGAAAATCCAATAAAAGACCAATTCAAGTATTAAATCTTATTGGCTATATAAACAGAAGAAATGGCAATGGAAAAGGAAGGGAAATCTTATTGGATTGGATCGATGGCCGATCCAATTAGCAAATCCTATTGGATATTCAAAATGCTAGAGGCTATCGATAACTTAAACAGCTGCTCAAATATAACTATCGGATGAATACCAGACGATTGAATTTTAAATAACTTTCAAGTTAATTAAAAGAATTTAGTTAGAATTTCTCATAGAATTTTAGTTCATATCCTTGAAATGGCACAGCTTCAACAAACTATCCGCATATATTACCCTATACATATCCCTCCAACCGAAAATTCACAAATCTTGCACTTCTTTGCAGAGGAGCAGTGTCATCCGAGCCCGTGTGGTATTAACACCAAATGCGAGATTATTAATGGCGTGCCCACCTGTTCCTGTCTGCATGGCTACCTGGGCAATCCGTTGAGCGGCTGTCGCCACGAGTGCGAGCGAGATAGCGATTGTGGCGGACGCGATATGTGCAGCAATTTCAAGTGCGTGCCCTCGTGCGGCCAATGCGGCATCGGCGCCAATTGCAAGTCGGTATCGAATCACCGGGCAGTGTGCGAATGCCCCAAGGGCTATATTGGTAGCCCGTATACGGAATGCCGGCCGGAATGCTATGGCGATTCGGACTGTCCGGCTGGCCGGCCGGCCTGTTTCTATGGCATCTGCAAGAACACCTGCGACGGCGCCTGCGGCATTGGTGCCGATTGCAATCTGCGCGGCTTGACGCCCGTCTGCAGCTGTCCGCGCGACATGACCGGCGATCCCTTTGTGCGCTGTCGCCCCTTCACCAAGGAGGATCTCTGCGAGCCGAATCCGTGCGGCACCAATGCCATCTGTGTGCCCGGCCACGACAACACCGGACGCGAGCGACCCGTCTGCAACTGCCTGCCTGGCCACACCGGCAATCCGCTCTCCCATTGCTCACGTGTAAGTCAATAGCCGCCAATCACTGGCCCAATAACTATTATATATGTATATTTATATGTATATATGTATGTTTTATTTTGTGTTCCGCACAGGGCGAGTGCCTCAGCAACAACGAGTGCCCGGACCACAGGGCCTGCATCAACTACCAGTGCGTCGATCCGTGCATTGGCAAGTGCGCCACCGGCGCCAGCTGCCAGGCGAAGGCACATCTTGCGGTCTGCCGCTGTCCACAAGGACAGACAGGGGATGCGCTCGTCTCCTGCCGCCAGACGCGCACCTTCCCAGTGGCCAAATACCACTAATGTGACCCCACCCAACCATCTGAGTGGTTGGAGAACGCCGACCGCACTGCCTGCCAACACACGCTTTACACACTGTTTTCAGAAGTCGGCCTCCAATAAACGAAATCTTTATTTAATGCACTTAATTCACTGACAACTTTCGACTTACACTGCAATAAAATGAGCTACATATTTATGTATTTTAATAATAAACAAACAAAAAGTGTACATTATGCTTCGAATAGTAAAGTTTAAATATGATGATTACAGGCATATCAAACATTCGCTTACAAGACTCAAAATACAGAACCAATCATTCTAGTTAAAGATACAGAAAGTCTTTGCCTGTGCTTTAATGAGAACTTACAAAAGCTCTGTGGCAAAGAAAATTCAAATGTGGCGCCCAATGTCAACACACATTCGATACGCAAGTAGGGCTGGCTTATGTTATCGATAGACTACAAATATATCGCATTAATATTGACGTTGCCACATGTTGTAAATTTCACTTTAAAAACAGTGCATCAAAATATATAACTAATAAAAAAATATACAAATACATAACGACACTGGAATATTTTTTTTTTTAATTAAAATAAATTTTATTATTTAATAATGCTCATATCATTTTTCTCTTGTGTCCTCTTAATACGGCATGCATGCATGAATACATATGAATATATCCATATATATATATATATTTATATATATATATATATATATGTATATATATATATATATATATATATATATATATATATATATATATATATATATATATATGTATATAACTAACCCTAGTCAAGTACTACATATACATATATACATTGGTAAATATACACATACACATATATATATTTGAAGTAATTAACTATGCACTTTCTAAAAGTTTGCCCATTAAATAATTATATTTGGTGTTGTAACACAACAAATATGTATAAGATTTTCGATTTTTGTTGAGTCTATATAAATATATATATATGTATATATAAAATACGTTCATATACAAAAAATTATATATCAGTTTCATATCTAATTGGCAATTCGTAAATAATTTGCAAATTAATGTACAGTCACGAATATTAAATGAATCGCTCATTGTAATTAATTAACTAAATGAATAGTGAACTGAGTTATTTGGAAGTCGATTAGCAAAAATGTGGAAGTTATCAGCTATGTATGTATGTATATACGATCTCAATATGATCATAGGCAGGTTAGGATCAGCCTAACTGAACTGTAGAAAAATAGTTGCAAGTGTGCAAAAATACAATCTGCTTTCAAATTTAACAATATTTCTTTTGATATATACTAAAATTGTAGTATTTCAAGTTTCCATGACGAATGCCAGCGATGGATAAACCATATTTAAAACCATATATTAAATTTGTTCTCAATGTGTCAGCTGCACATTCCCACTTATTGTTTGATTTCTCGTTATTATTGTAAATACAATTTTACTTGGTTTTTTTTTTTTACTTTTTGCTTATATATATATTTATATATATATTTTCTTGTATAAATATGCAATTTGATTTTTTGTTTTCTTGTTTACTTTAAATTTATACATATATGTATATATTTATAAATACATATACACATATATACTATATATATATATAAGTATACATATATATATGCATGTATCTGTATAATATGTATATAAATTGCTAAATACAATTAATTGCGCTTTACACTTTTAATGGCTCTGAGGCATCTATAAAAATTAAAACAAAAAAAAAAACAAAAAAAATTGTCTCGTGTGTGTTTGTGTGTAAACTACATATGTTTGTCTAACAATGTTTAAGTTGTGTATGTGTGTGTGTGCCATATGAACCTGTACTACGCGCCCCCACGACGTATCCTCGTCAACATGCTATCGCTACTAGTGCTGCTGCTGCTGCTGCCGCTGCTGCTCCATCGCTTTCAACTGCAACATTTGTTAGATTTCCCCTTGTTCTTGTTCTGTTTTATTATGATTCGATCCTTTTGCTGTTCATCGGAGGCGGTACGCAGCTTATGATCCAACACCTGTCGCGTTATGGACAGAAACATATCCTCCACATTGAGGTTGTCTTTGGCGGATGTCTCGAACAGCTCAATATCCATTTGCCGCGCAAAACGTTGCGCATCCTCCGTTATGACCACCTTACGATCCGGATCATCATTCTTATTGCCCACTGAAATCATTATTATTAAAACTTGCTTCGATCGTACTTCCACTAGCTACTCACCTAATACTTTGTTGACCACGTCGCAATTGTTCTGAATCTCCTCCAGCCAGCGACGTACATTCGCAAAGGAGTCACCATTCGTGACATCATAAACAATGATGACGCCGTGCGTGCCACGATAATAGGTGCTGGTAATGGTACGGAAGCGCTCCTGGCCAGCGGTATCCCAGATCTGGAGCTTGACGCGCAGGCCATTGATCTCGACGGTACGTATTTTGAAGTCGACGCCAATTGTCGTTATATAACTGCCCGAGAATGTGTCATCTGAGAACCGTATGAGGAGCGATGATTTGCCCACACCTGAAATAAACAACAGACTATTGTAAAATTGATCGATTGAAAGAGCTAGAGTGCACATACATGTGCATCTATGTAAATATATATTACATACATATATATATATATATACATATGTACATGCATTTGTTTACATGTGCAAGTGTGTGCAACAATAGTTAAGGTATTCTGTTTATACAACAACAAATCGTTTGGCAGCTCTCTAATTACAATTGCCGATTCGCCAAACGCCCTTAGGGCTTGCTTTGCGATGTGTTTATAAAAGTTCGCATTAAACGGCGACATTGGTGCAAATGCAACTCAAGAATACAATTAATAATAAATTAAACAAATGTTATTTAAAAATTTATTAATTAAAGGTAAGTCAACTGCGTAACAAATATTTATTGATGTCTTTTCTTATCGATTTAACCTTATTTACATCGATAAAAATGTTTTGGAGTCTAAGGCGAAAGTGTGGCAGTGAGAGCGAGCGGGAAAGAGAGGAAGGCGGGATGAGACAGATGAGTAATTAATGTATTTAGAAGCAGCTAAGCAGATTTCTAAGTTGTTTTACCTTACACATTGAGGGAACAACAGACAGAGAAGGAGATAGAACAAACGAACAGCTGATTGGGCGCAGATTAACCCAAACAGAAAACACAAACAAGGAAATCAACCGAAAAAAAATAATACACATGCCGAAAATACATAAATGGAATTGAGCACAAGCCATGCAGGCATATGCATGTTTTCTATTTTTTATTTTTGCTTTTTAATGGTTTGTTTCTATTTATACCGTTGTTGTTGCACTATTGGGCAGGTGAAAAACAAGCATGCGAGCTTGTTGTATGTGCAAAATATATGTATGTTGTGTGTGTGTGTGATTGTATTGAAGCAGCTTGCATGTGTATGGAAGTATGTATGTATGTATTTGCATTTGCACTTACCGCTGTCGCCAATTATAAGCAACTTGAACATATGATCAAAGTGGCGTGCCATTTTGGAGCTGCTGTTGTAATTTACAGTTAGTCGGCGTTAAGGTTGACGCTGGCGTTCAAGTTGAACAATGCAAAAATTTTGTGGAAAAAATTGTGTTCTGCTGCTGCTGCGGTTGTTACTGCTTTCTGCTGTTTGTTGTTGGTGTTTCTCTTTGCCTTGCCTGCGCCTTGCTCCCACACACACACATACAGACAGACACACCCGCACACATATACGTTGTCGTACGCGTCTGCCTCTCGCTCGCACTCGCAGCGCTGACGATGGCTGCTGCTGCCACTGCTGCCGCCGCCGGTCGCTTAAATATGATAAACTGTTGTTCTTGCTTGCGACTGCTGCTGCTTCTGCGTCTGCTGCTGCTGCTGCTGCTGCTGCGGGCGTGTGCGTGTGATAAGCTCGCTATTGTTGTAAATGTTGTTGTACGAAGATTTTTAGTTTGTTACTTGTTATTTAATTTACGTTAAATTCGCGTTAAAGCACTTAACGCGACTGCTGTTCCTACTGATGTTGGTGTTGCTTTTTGCATGTATTTATCAGCAATTCGATTGGGGAGGCGGCATTAAAATGTCAGACAGAGGCCGACTTGTTGTTATTGTTGTTGGCTGTTTCTCTTCTTCGGCTGTTGCTGGTGTATCGGTGGAAGCGCTGTAGAACTTTTGCTAATGCTGATTACGTTGAATATTTTGGGCTCTGGCTACTGTGCATATTTAGAAATAATACAAATACTATTAATGTCACACTGACATCGAACACAACGCATACGCACAATAAATTAGCAAGTTGACCTGTCTCTTTCGCACACACAATGCCAGCAAATTATGCTTCTCCTCTTTTTATATTATTATTAGACGTCGATTTTTGAAATCCCACACACATATATGCACTTTAGTGTTTAAATTATATTTGGTTTGTTTTGCACCTGCTATGCTGACTGCCTTTAATAAATTAATTAAATTTATATCCCTAAATTATATGCATTTTATGAGTAAACTATTACTAACGCACGTATATATATGGAATGGAGTACGGATAGAAAAAAAATACATCGATAGATATATCGATGGTACGAGCGATATACAAATAACTGTGGTGCTTTTCGACACAAAATATATCGATTATGAGAAGCATAATCGTTGTATACAAATACTATCAAAAATGATATTATCAACATTAAAGATTAAAATATCTATTAAAATATTAATTAATGGCTTCAGAAAATGAACCGTTGATTAGCTGTAATGAAATTGATACATTCAATTATAAAAATAATTCCAGTTTCTTTTTAATACTCTATCATCTCGTACATTTAAAAACGAGCTACCATCCATATAAAAAATAAAACAAATATATTTAAGTCAAAAAAATATATATATATTCATATTTCCATTTTGGTATCTCAGTTTTCCATTTTGGTATTTCATATTGATAAACATGATTCACGTCATCACAATGTTTCTTAATATCTAGTTTTTATCTCAGTTTTGACTATGAAGACGACAAAAAATAAAAAATAAATAAACAAAAAAAAAATAATAATAATAATATAAAAAAATTTTATGAGACGGGTGACTGCCTTATATATATATTTAAATTTGTATTTTTATACTCCATAGTGGTTAAAGTAATTCAAGTCTCAACCTCTGCTATGAACATGAGCAAGATGCAGTTCTCTCTCCTTCTCTGTCTAATGTATACAAACATAAAAATATTCAAAACATGCAAAACAAAATAATATTAACTATAAAAAAAAAGCCTGCATATGATATGTGGAATACAGAACTATCAACGCCTTATGCAATACTTAACATTCTTGAAGGAAAAATTTTATATCAATTCATTGGTATATAATGTACCAGCTTCTGATCCAGAAATTTACTTGCGCGAACGAGCGCGAGTGCGATTCGCCACACACGAGATATCAAGTGGCGAAGGGCCACGGCTGCGCACCTGCGATCCAAATGTGCGTATGCGCGAGCGTCCGCGCGAAGTCCCTGTATTAGTATTTTCAGCATCGTTTTGAGTACGACGACGGTTACGGGCGGAGCCGCGCTCCTCGTTGTTGTTGCGCCGATCCACGGCCTCGGGTGATAGCGACGGACGTCCACGATTGTTATTTGAGCGTGAACGCAAACGCCTCGGTTCAGTAGCAGTGTCCTGAGCACGGCGAGCGGTCGGAGCTGTTCGACGACGGTTGCGCATGCGCAACGGTTCATCAATGGACGGAATCATATTAATGTTAAGGGGTTGTGCTTGTGGTTGTGGTGTAGCTGGTATTGAAATTTGTCGAAGTTGTGGTGGTGGTGACCCATCGCTCCCAGGCGATGGGCCTGATACTGGTGGTGCTGGTACCAGCACTGGTGCTGGTGCTGATACCAGTACTGGTACTGGTGCTGGTATTGGTGGTATGGTTGGCACTGCACCTGCCATGTCAACGTTCTCCTTCTCATTTGTCTGCTTTGATAATTGTGATAGAAAGCAATCGAAATCGGATTCCGAGTCTGAATCAGATCCCGAGGAGTCCTCGGAATCGGATGTGTCTTGGGCACAGAGCAGTGTCAGTGTCTGTGGCTGCGGTGCCTGTGTCTCTGTCTGAGGCTGATTGGTTGGGTTGAGTCTTATTGTGTTTGCCCTGAAAACAAAATCTTCTAATGGATCCGCATCATTATGCTCTTTGTTAGGCTTGGCCTCATCTGGCTTATGTAAGACGCCGGAGCAGGCCTCACAGCAATAGTCTTCGGACTTCATCATTGTGCACATTGTGTGTGACGGATTGGAGCCACACAATAGACAGTATAATAAAGTTCGCAAGTTACCCTTGCGTCCAGACGGGTTGACGCAATTTTGGGCAACACAGTCAGTGGGTATCTCCATCTGATCGGCATATGCATCATTGTCCTCCCACAATGCATCGCTGCAGCAGGGAGCAATCATATGGAAAACTGACGAGAGAGAATTGTTCATATTAAACTTACCGATTCGGCACTGAGATGCCCCAGAAGGTAACCGTTTTAAATTCGGTAATGTCGTTACATAGTGGGCACTTGAAAAAATAACCAGCCGAATTGGCGTAGCGCTGCAAGCAGTCCTTGTGGTACCAGCCATTCTTGCAGCACTTGCCAAAAATATGCTGGGTGCGACAGAATCGTTCCCTCCTCTTCAACAAGTCTTCAAAGCAAATCGCACATTGCTCATCGGTTTTGGGGGTTTCATTATATGTGTTAACATGCATGTTGCAGAACGATTTGAATGTTCCAATAAATTGATTTTGAACACGATTCTCTACTCCACAATAAGTGTGGAAACTTCTGCGGCAGCCCGCTTTGCAGCAGCCAATATTTGCTCCACCGGTGTGACAAAAGCAACAAATCTGCAATGGTAAGATTATTTACGTGTAAATTTTTTTTTATATTAAATAAAATATTATTTATTACAGCACGATGCTACTAATGTGAAAGCAAAAACTTTACTACGCAAAGACTCGTTTGAATTTGTATACGTGCTTGCTATGTTATATGTATGTATATGTTAATTTTTTGTTCGAACACACAGCGACAACACGCACACTATGCGGCTTTTTCTTCTTCTATGCAATTCGCTAGAACTATGTACAGGCATGCATAAACAATTTTCAAGGTCTTTTCGCCGAAACTGCGGCTGAAGCATAACATTTGCAAATTACTTACGACACATTTGGTACGTTCCCACTCAGCCATAATATCCTTATATGTAAAGTTTAGAATGCCATTGCGCGAATTGCCCCGTTGAATGAGATTTGAGCTCAAATACTGTAATTGGACGCACTTGTAAATACATGTTGACTCTTGTTTGGTTGGGTTTCCTCGATACATACTAGACAGTTTTGATGAACGATAATGTCTCCATGAATGTATAGCTTGCCGAGACGCAGTTCATCTTCAGCATCTGAGCGGCAAAGTAGACATTTTTTCATACTTACAAATCTATTTTATCCGATTTGACAAGTTTTTGTTAACTTGCTACTGAGCAGCAACTGCGATATTGGCGGGAAGGAAATGATTAATTATGCTATTTACGAACACTGATCAATATTTTAGTGTTTGTTAACTTTTGAAACAGTGTTACCGATCCATAAAAAGCAGCGTTGCCACACAAGTCAGCTGACATTTGGCGGCAGAATATTGAAAATAAGAAGCTAGCCGAGAAACGAGTAAATTTTGATAAAGCACAATGTATTTGTGTTGATTTATTTATTTCTACTTCTACTTGAGATACATACTAATATTTAATCAGAACACAGTTCAGGTGAAACTTTAATGTTTGTAAATATATTTAAGTCATACACGTTATAATTCCTTGGTACATGCATATACATACATTCTTTTGGATAATTAATTATATGGACAGTCGCACACAGTCGACAAGTACGATACAATAATTATTACACAAATTTTATAGTAAAATGCAACTAACCATAATTTGATTGCCCTATCGACTTAACTGCTACTAACGACTAATTCTGTAAATATAAATATAACTAGATTTTACACACATCTCAAGCGATCAAATTCTACAATACACGGATATTTCCTTAATCTCCATATATGTATGTATGTATGTATATATTGCGGATTTGTAATAAACCAAATCGTATAAAACAATAACGAGTAAGGTGATCGCTCAAGTAGAGGGAGAAAGTTATTGCAGTTTTATCCTCCTTCGTTTACTCCTTATATACCAGCACGTTCTAATGCAGTTAGCTGGCTGCCCAGTCGCTCCTCCTTGGCCTTGCGCTCAGCGCTAATTTTCTTGGAGCTCTGATAGGTGTTGAGAAAAGTCTGAACATCGATCTTACCATTCAGAAAATGCTCGACATGTCGATCACAATCACCATCCGCATTCGATGCGGCTATTTGCAGTAGCTCCTGTATAAAAAAAAAAAACGTTAACGATTACAAATCAGATATTAAGATTTCAATATCTATGCACGATTTACTCGAATGTGCTGCGGAGCATATTCTTCCGACTTCTTTAAGTACTTCTTATTTAGTAGATCGCATTTTTCACCGAGCGTCTTAAGTGCCGTATAATCATCACTAAGCCGGCGTTTCAATTCGACCAAATGAGTGCCCTTGCTCTCATTTTCACCTGTAAAATTGATTACGTTCTTATTGGAAGAGTTCTGTTAGGGTGTATGGTTTCATCTGCTAATTACGTGATATATTTTCCACTTGATTCATCATGGAGTCAAGTTCCTCATTTAAATGCTGTACCACAGACATTTCCTCAATGAAATCATCAAAAAACTCGGGATCTCGATCAAGCTGCTTCAGCTCATCTAACGAGAGTGTTGATAAATTTGGCATACTATCTTCCTCAGGTTTCAGTTCTGGGCTAACTCCATTGCTCTCATCGTTGCTAAGTTGCTGTTGGTGCTGCTGCTGAGACGTCTGCTGCGCAGTAGGCATCTTGCAGAATGGCAGCAAATGGCTGAAAATGTTTCCTTTCTGTTTGGGAATATCAAAATATCGTGAAGGCCTACATTACACCATTTGTATATAGAAAATTGTATTACATATTCACTCCCTCGTTGTTCGATTAAATGAGACGTATGTACATCAAGATGTCGCTTGATAAATTGAAATTGAAAATGGAGTTTTTGTATCTTTTGTATGTTATGTTATAACAAAAACAAAATTCTATCGCCATTCGCTTGAAGGAGTTGCCACCTGTTCTAAAATTGGATACCAATCAGATGTTCAACTAATATGAATTTATAGTCTGTTTATATATATAAATTACTCCATAAATACGCTTCATATATAAACATTAATTAAAAAAAGTAATCAAATTTAATTTAATTGTTTTTGTGTTTTGTTTATTTTTTTTTATAAATGAGCTCGTTTTAGTGGCTAAACAGAGCTGATTACTCTGGACGATTGGCGGTAAATGACGGCAGTGGATGGCAAAACAGATGTATTCAGTAAAACAACTACAATAAATAGGTGGCTGGAGTTAATTGCAGGCAACCAGGCAACTAAACTGACTCGTTGCTTGCACTGGCAACTCTATTATTCAGAATATCGCACATCTCTATCGCCGAACAGCTGATAGCTGTTTTCCTTCTATTTTATAATTCTGGATATCGTGTTGCTAAACTGAAGATAGAAAAAGTTTATATAACAAATCATAACATAAAACTTAAGAAATGGCATTATTTGAAATGAAATGGCTGCGTCGCTTTGTACGGCGACATACAAATCCAATACCGGAGCAACGTGCAGAAATGTGGAAGCGTCGCTTGAGCATTGGCTACGCAATTTTAGCCTGGCAGGCTTTTGGTTTTGTATGCTATATGGTCTACACTGGCCGCAACGATTGGGCCAAGTATTATGGCTACAAAACGGAGGAGGAAATGGCTCTGTCTCCGGCACAACAATTTGCCAGACATATTCGAGCGGAAGGTACCGGCAAAATTATGCGCTTTTCAGGATTTTCCAAAGTAGAGGAAGTACCATTCGACTCAAAAGACGTGAAACGTGTGAAGGACTGAACTTTACTAATAATTTAGTTGATATTTTGCCTAATGTACTGTTCTTTTGTTGTTTTTTTTTTTTTTTATTATTGCAAAATAAACTCTAGCTAAAATAATCTAAATTGGAATAGTACGTTATGTCTTGGTATTTTTACGTAAATCATAAAACGGGCACACTGACAGTGAGCAGAAACAGACGCCGCTGCAGCAAACACAAACAACCAAAGACAATGCTGCTGCCATACGAGCAGCAAAAGCGTCTGCAATAAACAGAAAAATTATAGAAACAAGAATATTTAAAAGAAATAATAATAAGCGCGTGTGTTCGTGTTTTGGATAGTACATACAATAAGCATAACAGCAATTGCTGTCAGTACCGACCTATTATTTGTATGTCGCGTTGCATTTCGTCTATAAATAAAACAAGAACAACAGCAACATCATCTTCGGAATCTATTTAATGAATATTAATTGGCTATCAAGCGTGCAGTGCAGTCCAAGATGAAGTCGAGGTCACAAAGTCTGCCGCTCAGCCTCCTCTTCATTTCTTTGTGCTCTACGCCAATGCTGTTTGTGTGTATGAGAAATAACGGGACTAGCAGACAAACAACAATAACAAATGGCATTTGCGCTGCTCTTGTCTAATTGGAATTGTTGTGCCAAAGAAATGCTTAAAATAAGCTCCGGCCGCAAATAATTGCTAATTAGTTGGTTTTTATTTTTTATTTTTTTTTTTTTATTTGAGGTCTTGCAAGGCTTCATTCCCGACACGCATACGAATTTCTAATGCAATTAACGTGTGCTTCGCTGCCGACGTCGTAGTCGCAGTCGTTGATGTTGGTGCAACAGCAGCTGTGTTTTAAACATAAACATGATTTTTTTTTTTAAATTTGATTCAAACTTTTTTTTTCTATTTTACTTGTGTATATGCATAAGCAATTCTTTAATTTCTTATTACAGTTGCAGGAGTGAAAGAGAGAGTGTTTCTACGCGTGTGTGTGTTAAACAACGTGCTCGTCTAACGGCATTTTAGTGTATTAGCTAAACTACAAAAGAAAACTCATACGCGCGCACACAAATAACAAACAACACATATGTATGCATGTATGTGTGTACATGTATGTTAAATGTACCGTTGATTGATTATTACTGTTGATTGCAGCTGCCTTTTGCATTGCTTCTCTTACGGGTAAGTGTTGAACAATTATTACAATTTATAGCCATCTTTATCTATCGCTGCCCGCCATCTCTGGCTGGCTGGCGAACTTTGAAGATAATTAAAAACCCATTAATTATATAGTCTGAGTGAAATTTTTGTTTGTAAAGTTCACTTTCCAATTCTAAGCCATAGACACAACCAAAAACACTAAGAAAGCAAAACGTAAATCATTAACTAGCGATATATAAATATTAAACAAAAATTTGTTTAGAAATCCAACAATAACAACTAACAGCAACACGACGACAAACAACAATAAACAAAATAAAAAACGATAGTTTCTATTTTTACCTAAATAGCTAGAGTAAAAATGAAACCATTTTGATTTTTTTTTTTTTCTAATAAATAAACTTTATTTTATCGAGAAACGAAATGAAAACGGATTAAAAATACGTTGTTTTTTTTTTTTTTTTTTTTCTTGACAAGCGAACAATAAAAGAGCGTTATACAAGCGCCGCGAAATGTTTAGCATATGGTAGAAATGCGAACAAAGCGTGCGACAAACACACACACACACACACACACACACACACATAGCATATTTCGAGCATGCAAACTGGAATGGTAAGGGGTATAATGGGAGGAGAAAAGACGAGGCATGAATAGGAGCAACGACTAACTAAGCACTCTATGTTGACATTAATTGGCTACTGTTTAGTTAAATATGACATTAACAATGCAAAACGATTTAGTTAATCGAGCTAACGGCTTAATCAGCATCGATTATTGATCATAATTTGATATCGTTAAAGGCACTCCCCATTGATATTGCTTAATGAATTTGATTGAAAATTAGCTTGATTGAATATGAAATTATTTCGTTTTACATATACAAAATTCATGAGTGATAAATTGATTTGGATTATACATGTCCAATAAGAGATTATGTTCTATGTTCTTGAAAATAGTAATGTGACTTGACTTTTATTTCGCTACTTCTCTCTAGACGTTAGATTCCCCAAAATTTATTCACTGCTCTTTTACAACGGTAAAATGTACCGTTTCTTCATTGTATAATACTTTTTGTGTACATTGTGCAGCACTACTACTGAACACAACTGTAGATTATGTTAGATCATAATTAGTAATTGTATAATTAGGCAGCTAATTATATATGCATAATCGACGGCCCTATTGCGTACACTCCCAAATTTGTAGAGCAACGTGCAGCACATAGACTCTAGAGGCAAAACGGCAAAGCGACAAACAAACGAGCACGAACAAGAAGAGAAGAGACAAACGCAGAGCAAACACAAGTGAATGCCCATAGACTGGATCGGCGCTCAAAGCGTCTTCTGGGCTAGCGCTTAGTTTTTATTTTCATACCCATTAAACGGGACAAATGGGTCTATAAATGTGAGAAGAAAAGCACAGAAAACGCCTTCAGTTCACGTTTTTATAACATATGCGTTTTCCCCTCGGTCTGTGGTATAGTTTTCTGAAACTATAAATCAAGTCGCAACGAGACTTTGTGCTCCAATAACAAGTGAAACAAACCGTATTTCAGCTATAATGTTTAGGGTTTATTGTCAAAGAGCAGAAGCAAACCCGTTATACAGCTTAAGAAACTCATTTCGATTTATCAATTTATCCAGAAATGTTGATAGTTTTTACTTTCTTAGTAAATATGAAATATCTCAAAAAGCAAAAAAGTATAAACCTTAAGATTTTTATCATCTTGTTACGGTCGAAATACATATAGTTTATAATCAATGCACTTGCTGGTGAGCATTACATATTTATAGACTCTGTAGTCCAATAGATATCTAGCAGTCGGGCATGCCCTATGCAACATATTTAACTGCCTTTCTTTAATAATCTTATGTCATGCTCACTGGCTGGCTGGCTGGCCGTCTGTCTAACTGTCTGTCCGTCTGACTAGTTAACTGCCCATTGGGTTTCTCAGGTGCCGCTGCCAAAGCCAAACGTAATGCGATCCGTTAACGCGGATCACAGGTGCAACAGCAAGCGGGGGTTAGGCTTGGGTGGCCAGCAGGGCACCCACCGCCAGTGGCGGTATCAGCGACGGCTCTAAGCGACGCGCGATAAGCGACATTTGTTTTGCGGATGGTCATAGACCTCAATGAGTCGTCGGACTGGCTAGCTTTGCTGACCAAAAACCGAGGCCCAAACAATAAACAAAACAAAATAGAAGGAAAAAGAAGCGAAAAAAAATGTATATCTATATACATACATATATACCGAGCCGACGCGGTTTGTGGCTTTTGCGGTTCCGGTGCCCCCCTCGCCTCTGTCCAGCTCAGCTCGATAAGCGCACGCAGCAGAAGCAATCGGGTCTAAACAATTCGGTCTACGCCGCCGCCAACGGCCGGAGCCAAAGCGCTGATGATGATGAAAACAAAAAAGTAAGACATCAGAATGGAACCCGAGTAATCTACCGTATCTACTACCTGAGCACATTGCTGATTGCGACCGTCTCGCAGCTAAATGCCAAAGAATACAAAAGAAAAAGAAATGAATATGTTCTTATATATGTATGTACATATATGATATGATATGACATGATATGATGTATAAAAGAAAACGAAACTCAACTGTCATCAATGGCCGGCTACTTGGTTGATTGGCCCAGAGGGGGCCCCAGATCATCAGCGCCTGGGAAATTCTCCGAGCGTCCCATGAGTGAGCCGACATTGTGTAATCGATACAGAAATGGTCCCCTTTCCCCTAGCTCTCCCTCCATCTCTCTGTACCTATTTTCAGGCTCGCTCACGCGTTGAGAAGAGTATATTGACTTGGTGTTATAGCTGCTGGTCTCTCGAAAAGAAATATATGATTAATTAATTCTATTCGTGCGACCTTCATTTGTCACATATAGGTTTATTTACTTTCTGTATACTTCAAAGCAATTTTATGGAAACCAATCAAAACAATACTACATATGTATGTATAGAGATAAGAATAAATTCTAAACTTTGTTTAATACGCCCACTGAGGTAAGAATAATATATATAACCTGAACTAGAATTATATAGATTCAATTACTATAGCTATACACCTCTTGAGGGATTTTTGTTGTTTAAAGTCCAATATTATAGAAGACGTTGTTTGCTATTAGGTTAGGATAATAAGCACTCATTTTACTAAACATAACTATTTTCTAATTGATTAAATGAAAATTCCAATGTGATCAATCTTATGCAATCTAAAGATATATCAGATTTTATACTTCGGAGATCAGGTATAAGTAAATATGTTAAATGTGTAAGACAGCGTATTATTGATCAATGCATTTTTAATGTTCAAACTTGAATATATGTATACTAAATATTATCAATTTATATTGGAAAGGTTACATCTATCTGAATTATTCTGAATTATTATTATTGCATAGCCTGTGGATTGAATTCGCACATTTTTAGTAGATATTTTTAGTAGATAACTCTCGCTCAATATGGTGACCCCAGTTTTAGTTGCGCTCGGTATTTCGTTTGAAGTGTTTGGCGTTGTTTTTTCTAGGCTGCTTTCAGTTCTTAGGACATGGAAAAACTAACGTCTTATCTGAGAATTACTGCTGGAACCCACATTAAGGCCGCAACTGCTCCACAATGTGGTCAGGGATGATCCAATGTTTTCGAGTGCCGTCAATTTTTGTCCATCCTCGAATATATCTGCTATTTGCGTGTCAGATTCATTATCTCTTACTTTTTCTTCTACTACGGTGCTTCGTTTAACTTTGCCACTCAACACATTCTTAAAGAACGCCATAATTTTGACCACGTTGGCGTGTTGCACGAATTTTTAAAAATTAGACAAGGGAAATTAAAAAAAAAAATATTGACCAACCGAACTGTCTTGATTTTGTTCCAAAGTTATTATAAAAGTTTTTTTCTCCACAAAATAGGTTTGAAATTTAATGGAAAGGCTGCTTAATTGTATTTTGACTTTTAAATAATTCGCGCGTTGTTGCAGTGCTGTGAAGCACATTAGTAAATAGTATTGAACAGCACGCTACGCATGCGCTGTTATCTACATGCATAACATCGGGCTGTTGTTAACAGACGCGCGCGCCGAATCAAACTTTGGCGTTTTACAGCTACGGTCACACTGCTGACAGTTGACCCGTTCAGAAAACGCGCGTCGCGTCGCGTTCGCGTTTGTTGTCAGTTTCTCAGCTCTGTTTTCGTGCGCGCTGTTTTTATTCTCTTGTCTTTTATTTTTGTTTGTTTTTTTTTCTTGTACTTATGTTCTAAGTTATTTACATGACTAGCACTTTGCTTTGGTATGTTTTATGCGTTTGTGTGAGTGATATGTGCAAAAAAGGGTTTACGGCTCTTTTACAGTTATTTGTTGCAAACAATTAAAGGCGCACTTATACAAATGTATGTTAGTGTGTGTGTGTGCAAACATCGAAATCCAGAGCGTGTGTACGTGTCTCCATGTTTGGCTCTGTAGTATTTGCGTGAGAGAAAGAGCGTGTGTGTGTGTGTGAGTTCAATTCATTGTTAAGCGGTTGCTACGGCTCAAGCTGCGCTGCTGCTGCTCTGCTGCGTTGTTATTCTTCTGTGTGAATTACACGCATGACATTCTTGAAGTGCTGTGGTTTCTTTTTTAATCTACTCTCTTGTCAGCTCTCGTCTGTAGTTGTTGCCGCAGCAACAATTTCATTTGTATTTGCATTATTATTTCTTTTTACACACACTCACATACGTTCGAGTCCTGTTTAGTCTACACTCTCTGTCTCCTGCTGCTATATGTGCAGTGTTGCAAAATGTGTGTTAAGTAGGCGCGCGTGCTCTGCATATTTGATTATTATTATTGTTAATTAGCATTCAAACGCCAAATGAGTTCACGAGCTTAGTTCTGTGCCTTCTTTTCCCCTTGTGGTAATTTGTAATTATCTAATGGCAATAGCACTTATCGCAATGCAAACAGATAGATAAACCAAAGCCACTCACACAGTAGTACTATTAAGACAAGCATGTTCATATAAGTATTGCATATCTACACACGTATAATTGACCCACGCACCTGATTAAAGTCGCATGTTGTGTGTCGCCAGTAATTAACGAAAATGCGACAGCCCGACATAGATCAGATTTGCGTGCATGATGTCATATTTGTTTTTTTTTTTTTCATGTTTGTGTTTCAATTTAACTGTCGCGGTGTCGTCAAAACTTGAAAGCCTTTAAACAAAATAAACACAACATTGCGTTTATTCGTGTGGGCAGAAACAGATTTCGGATTGCGAGATACAGTGGCTCCATCGCCAAATCGGACAAGACTATTTATTTATTTCAATGTGTGTTTTCTTTAGCAGTAAGTTAATTTTTTACAGTTTTCATATTTTTTCTTAAATCTATTATGTATTGGCCTCCTAAAACAAAAAAAAATTTTTGTAATTTTAAACGGCAACATTTTTTTTATTTTAAAAAACGAACAACAGACCGATTTTGAGCTTCAACGCCAAATCGGACAAAAGAAAACTGCAAGAAAAAGATCCGTTATTTGGCGGAGATTTTCGTTTTCGTTTTGCTTATTGCTTTTCGTTATGTTCTCGAGCTCATAAGTGACAGTAACACAAATAATTTTTGCGAAATGGCTCCACGTGGGAAGCAAACTGGTGTTGAGGCACGCCAAATAATATTAAAACTACATTTTGATGGCAAACCCGTTAGGGAAATAGCAGATCTGGTCGGAAGAAGCAAATCTACCGTCCATGATATCATAAAAAGGTTTCGGGAAGATGGAAGGTTAATTAACAAAAGCCAGGAGGGAAAAAGAAAGCGACTAAACTCAAGAGAAGAGCGGTTGATTATAAGGGAAATTAAGGTTGATCCCTTTAAAACCGCAAAAGAACTGAGGATGTCATTAAAAACAAACTTTGGAAAGGATGTGTGTGACAACACAGTGCGCAATACTTTGCACCGATATGATTTGCATGGCCGAGTTGCCCAAAAAAAGCCTTATATTAGCCCTAAGAATAAGGCGTTTAGGATAAAATTCGCAAAAGAGTACTTGCTAAAAACCGATGACTTTTGGAATCATGTTAGTTGGTTGTATATTATATTAAAATTTTTGTTTTATTAATTATCTTATTTAAAGGTGTTGTTTACTGATGAGAGTAAATTTAATTTGCATGGGTCCGATGGTAAGGTGTATGTGTGGCGTAAGCCAAATACTGAGTTTGAGCCCAAGAACACAATAGGCACAGTTAAGCATGGAGGAGGTTCAGTCATGGTTTGGGGCTGTATGTCGAGTGCGGGAGTTGGCCAATTGCATTTTATTGATGGCATATTAGATAAATTTGGCTACCTTGACATTTTGAAAAAAAATGTTAAGCAGAGTGCGGAGAAATTGGGGATTCTTGAAGACTTTGCTTTCTATCAAGACAACGACCCCAAGCATACTTCAATGTTAGCTAGGCTCTGGCTAATCCACAATTGTCCCAAACTTATCCAAACACCTGCCCAGAGCCCGGATATAAATGTTATAGAAAATCTGTGGGAAATTTTGGCGAGGAAAGTTTACCAAAACCGGTATAACAATCTAGAACAATTAAAAAACGGAATACTGGCAGCTTGGAACTCCATAGAGCCAGACATTTGCAAAAAATTGGTCAAATCCGTTCCTAATCGCTTGCAGGCTATTGTTGCAAACAAAGGTTTTGCAACAAAATATTAAATATTAAGTTTTTCTGTTATTTTTCATTTCAGTTTTCTTTTGTCCGATTTGGCGTTGAAGCTCAAAATCGGTCTGTTGTTCGTTTTTTTAAATAAAAAAAATGTTGCCGTTTAAAATTACAAAAAATTTTTTTTGTTTTAGGAGGCTAATGCATAATAGATTTAAGAAAAAATATGAAAACGGTAAAAAATTAACTTACTGCTAAAGAAAACACACATTGAAATAAATAAATAGTCTTGTCCGATTTGGCGATGGAGCCACTGTATGTTACGGCAAAAAGTTGTTAGATTGCGAATGCGACGTCACAGCTGCTGTAAACTCAGAATTAATAAGAACATTTAAATAAATTTCCTCATAAGATAAACAATAAAAATGTTCACAATTTTGTTTGGTTGAGCTTTGATTTTGAGAATAACTAATGACAAAATGATCAGATTTGATAATGTGACGTCATATCGCAATGGGAGCACTAAATGTTCTTCAAACTCTTCGCGCAACCTTAGTTAACAGAATCTTGAATAATGGCTACCATTGGGCCGGCCGGCCATAAACGGGCAAAAGGCAGTTTTTATGGTACACACACATACATACAAGTGAGTGAGTGTGCGTGTGTATGAAGGGCGTAGATTATACGTAGTACTTCCCCATCTTGTTGCACATTTCAAGTTCTCAATTCGCTACATGAGTAATCAACACGCTGGCCACATTGATGGCAATGAAAACTGAACCACATGAACAAACACACTCACACTCATACATACATATACACATATGCAATTTATATATATTTATAGATACATTCGAATATTTAGCATTAATGTACGTCAGTCCAACGTATGCAATTTGAGTCCCATTTGTGTTTTGAATATCAATTGCAAATAATTATTGGTCGCATATTAATGATGGTGACCGTGATTTTAGTTAGTTTTTTATCTTAGTGCTGACTCGGCCGCTGTTAACATAACAGTGCACTGTTACTCTCTTTCTCTGTATTTATCCATATGGCTTTCGCTCAGTCAATCTGACATTCTTGTCTTCTCCCCCACTCACAAATTTCTTGCACACACTGAGAGCACGAGCGCAGCGTAACAATAACAACAATGCATGCGATTGTCAGAGGAGCCAGCAGTAGCAAAAACAACAACTGAAACGAGTTATTGTTTTTAGTTGGCATGCAACAGTTGCGCGCTGTTTTATTAGCATCTGCTTTGAACTTTCATTCATCGTTTGGGTTTCGCCTTCACTTGCATTGCATTGGCTGCGAATATCGTTAGCAGATAGATAGTTGACTTTCTTCTCTTGCTTCTCTAACTGACACTGACACTGGCACACACATACACAAATGAAAATACACACCCATACACAAACGCATAGCCCACTGAGCAGAGTGTTAAAACTGACTTAACGTGTGATAACAGCATAGAACGATAACGAATAATTTTAAGAACGATAAACGAACGACGACGTTGTCAAAATTTAAGTGCAACGATAAACAAACAAACAAGGAAACAACAATTACAAAATTCGAAGTTAAAAGTTAATGATTAACGTTTTGTAAAATTATACGCCAACGATCGCGGCTAGTTAATAATACCACAAAATGATTAAATTAAAGTCGTTATTCCGCAGAGGACAAGGAACCTCGAGTTCTGCCTCCTCTAACAACTCCTCGCACAAGCAACAGCAGCAGAATTCCAACAACAATCGACAGAAGTCGCAATCCAGCACATCCCTCAACACTGCGCATGAGCAACCGCCACAGCAGCAGCAGCAGCAGCAACAGCAACAGCAGGCGCAACAGTTGCAGCAACAGCAGCTAAACAATTCAGCGACAGCAGCAACAACAAAATTTTATTCAAATCACGAGGCGACCTACGAGCGCGGCGTCGATGTGGGTGACGAGGCTGCGTTGCTGCTGACAACACAACAGCAACAACAACAACAACAGCAGCGGCGCCAGGCGCAGCAACAGCAGCTCAGCAACACTCTACCGCAGAAGAAATCCAAATTTAAAGGACAAAAGCAGCCAAAGCAATTGCCACAGCAGCAGCAGCAGCAGCAGCAATTAGAGCAGCAGCAACATCATAATCTGATGACGTCCATCGCGGCTGTGCCAACACCAACACCAGCAACAAACAGCAGCAACAGTCACAGCAATAATAATAACAATAGCAGCAACGGCGCATTGGCCGCATTGCAAGATGGCGGCGTTGCTGCTGCTGCCGCTGCTGATTTTTACCAGCAATTAGCAGCAGCAGCAACAACGACATCGGCAGCAACAAGTGCCGCAGTCAGTGGCAACAACAGCAGCAGTAGCAGCAACAACAGCAAAGCCTTTCCGGCCGCAGCAGCAGCGGTTGCTGTTGCAGCCGCTGCGGCTAGCAGCTATCAGCAGCAGCAGCAGCAACAACAACTCATCAACAACGAACAACAACAACAGCAACTGTTAGAGGTGCGTTACGTGAAGCAACAATGCCCAATCGAATTATAAATATATATATATCTTTAACAATTTCAGGCTAACAACAAAATGCAGGAGCTGCACATACAGCTGGAGCGAATGGGACGCGAGCAACTGCAATTGGAGACACGCATCACAGAGCTGCTGCCATACCAAAGCGAGGTGAACAAACTGCGGAACGAACTGCTCAAGATGCAGGTAAAAATGAAAGGGAAAAGGATTTAGATATCAGCTATAAAAAAGTCCTAGTCCTACGATCCTTGTTAAGCAGTTCAAATAGACTAAAAGAACGGCTAGAGATAGGCATAATTAATTGTAGGCAGAGATTGGCGCAATGTTTTGCATAGATTGTAGTTGCACTATTTGAATTGTTAAGCTGCCATTTATTAATTTTTCATTCGTTTATAATATGCACTCTGCTATAGCTACAGTTGCAGATGAAAGGGAAATTTCCTGAAGCTGAGCTTCTACAATAGGAATTCTTAATTGTATGGCTATAAGAGCTGCTAGAAATAAGAATAATTCATTGTAAAAATCTACATTATGATGGGATAACTTGAGCAGAATATTTGATATAGACTGTCTATCTTCAAATGACATTGTCAAAATATGTACTCGATTTTTATAAGTTGCGCTATGTAAATAGTTATTTTTATACCATGCCTTGGTTCAGAATTTATGTTCTGCAAGTAATTAGGAAGAGAATTTAGAAATATACTAGAGCTAGCCTACAATCCATGTTGATTCGCCAACGTTTGGCATATAGATGTTATAGATAATAATAACAATATATATTAGAACAATGTGGAAGGAATGTATAGATGGTTGTAATCTGGCATTGGTTGTAATGGCATTGTAAAAATGTATAAGACTTCTACAGGATATAAGACTATAAGACATGATATTTAAGACCTTGCATCCATTGAAAATGGAAAGTCATGTAACAGATAGAAGGAGGCGTGGCAGATTCTTGATCAGTGCGATGAGCGGAGTCGCTAAAGCCAGACCTGTCTGTCCGTATGTTTAATTTCGTCAATTTTAGAACACTTTACGGTCGACTGAAGCCCTTCTAAAAAATCTAGTTTGACACTACATCTTGTTCGCCCCACATTCTGCATTTGCATGCCAAAGATAAAGATAAAACTAATATATTGCAACAGGAATAACATAGAACGACATTACCAAAAAGCACATTCGACTTTTGTAGCTCCCTCTATGAATCTTTAATTTTTCCTTCTACTAACCTAGCTTAGTGCACTGCTCTGTCTATCACCTGCTAAGCAGCATGATTAACTAAATGTGAGCTTTCACTGTAGCTGGGCCCAGACAGCGTGTCGGTTCGTCAACTAACCACACAAAAAAAACTGTCAATTCTTGTCTAACAATCGTTGCTATCAACCCAGGTTGTTGTTGTTGTTGGCTGCATTTGATTCTAGTCGTTGCGCTTCGTTACTTTAGCCAGTTTCTTGATATTTAATATGTTCCTTTAATTGAGAAATCGTCGCACAGCGAACGACCCCAGACCCCAGTGAGTGCCATAAGTATGCACACACAATATGCCTCAATAATTACACACAGTAATAAAAAGTAGAATAGGAAAACCTTATTACAATTGAATTTCAAAAAATAAACCCATCCAAGTAGGCCCCGACGATTTGGCTCGACCTGAACGGGAGAATTCGAGTGGGCTCATTTCATTTGCTTAGAGAGAGAGAGAAGGAGAGTTAGGCATTTTTTAGAAAATTTTATCAAAATAATAAATAAAAATTTTGCATTTGTCTCACACTTTTTGCTCATAGAGTCAACTAGAGAAATCACAAATGGAGATCGGCAATTTGAAATATGAAAATGAATCTTTGCGCAATCGCTTGCGGGACGTTGTCAACTCGCCATTGTCGGACGCGGAGAAGCATCAGATCATTCAAGACTCGCAACGCTTGCATAGCTCAGCACCTGCTTCCATAGCTTTGCCAAATGTGAGTATAGAAATAAATATATATACATACATATATACGTATTCCATATATACGAATGGCTCTTATTCCATAGCTGAACGAAGCGGCGCACGATGGCACGCCATGTCTTACGCCGGACTGGGATAAGCATTCGTCCTCGAGCGAGATTTCAGTAGCATGCCTGCAGGACAAGATCATACAGATGGAGGAGACGCACTATTCGACAAATGAAGAGCTGCAGGCAACGCTACAGGAGCTGGCCGACCTGCAGACGCAGTTGAGCGACACACAAACGGAGAACGAGCGCCTCGCCGAGGAGAAGGATGTGCTCTTTCAGTCGCTGTGCCGCCAAACGGAAATGCTGAACGAGTCGCGCACCCAAATCAACACATTGCAGGAGCTATTGCTGCGCGACACCAAACAGGCTGAGGCGACCACCACGGAGCGGGAGAAGAAGTTGCTGGATCTGATACAGACAACACAGGAGGAGCGTGAGGCATTGATGCTGAAGCAGGAGGAGCTCAACGCCGAGCTGGCCGAGCTGCGGCAATCGCGCGACACCATTCAACTGGAGCAGCAGCGGCAGCGCGAGCGCAACGCTCTGCTCGATTCGCAGCTGGATGCGGCCAATGCCGAGCGTAAGCAGACCGAAGCGCAACTCTCGCTGGCCAAGGAGGAGATCTCACAGCGCGCCATTGAGATTAGCAGGCTGAGTACGTTGTTGGAGAATGCACGCTCCAAGATCGAAGAGCTGGAGGCTGATCTCTCACGTGGCGATAAGACTGATCTGAGTGATGTGCTCGATGCGGCGCGCCGCGAGAAGGATGCGCTTGAGGAGCGGCTGGCCGAGCTCCAGGATCAGTGGTCGCGCAGCCAGGCGGAATTGCGTCGCCTGCGCGAACAAATCGCTGGCCTAACCGAGGAGTGCAAGGTGGCCAAGAACAATGCCAAGTGCGCTGTCTCCCATTTGGAGTATCGGCTGGAGCAGCTGCAATGCGAGAAGGACAAACTGGCTGCGGATTACCAGGCCATGGAGGAGCGCATCAACGAGCTGCATGTGCAGTGCAAATGCCATCTGGAGGACAAGGCACAGCTGCAGCAGCTGCTGACCGCAACGCAACGGCACCTGGGCGATGTGGAGCTGCAGCTGACGGAGAGCGAATCCCGCCTGGAGAAGGAGATGCAGCTGCGTAAACGCGACGCTGACGAATGGCAACAGTTCCAGGCGGATCTCCTAATGACTGTGCGTGTTGCCAACGATTTCAAGACTGAGGCGCTCAGCGCACGCGAGCAGCTGGTGCTCGACAACAAGACGCAGAAGGAAAAGATCCGGCTGCTCGAGCAGCAGCTGGAAAAACTAACCAAGCAGCGTAAGTAAATGAAGAGAATCTCTGATCGCTGGATTCATAACTTACCCTCAGAAACCTTTACAGAAACACAGCAGACGGAGACGCAGCAATCGGTGCTGACCTCCGTGCAGCAGGAGATGGCAACACGACGCAGCAAGCTCAGCTTTAGTCGACAGGACTCTCGGCTGTCCGTCAAGACACTTATCGAGAGCATCGAAAACAACAAACAGGTAGATATCACATTGGGCACACAATTTGCTACGGTTCCTTTGCTAATGTCCCTTTTAATATCATTTTGCAGCAGGGCAAAACGGACGAGACCGAATCACATTATAGTTCGACGTCGAGTCTAAACAGCGGCACGCCCGAAACGGGTAATACGCCCATTATACTGCCCGGATCCAGTGACTGGCACGAGAGTGTAAGTTGTGCCTGCCAAGGACTCGCATTGAAGAGATATTTGAATTATTTTTCCCTTTTTCACAGCTCCGACTACCTGTGCTGCAGAGCAGCAATCTGCATGTGAATGTGAACACAGCAGCAACTGCTTCGGCCGCAGCCATACCAGCACCAGCAGCAACAGCAACAGCAGCTAACACTACCAAAGCAACACAACAGCAACAACAACAGCAGCAGCAGCAGCAACAGCAGCCGCCGCAATTGCAGCATCAATTGTCGCAACAGTCAATGACAAGCGTGACATCATCGTCAACACAGTGCTCCACACCAAACACACCCGGCAGCCTACAGCAGCAGCCGCCCAGCCTGACAACGCCAGCTCAGACGCCAAATAGCGCACTCGTGAGCAGCCTCAGCTTTGGCAATGTCTCAAAATCCTTAATCAGCGGTAAGTGATGGTGCCTTATAACAAAGAGAGTGGCATATATATATATATATAGTACACTCATATATATATATGCTATACACTTAGTTGATGAGAGCTAAGTGCTCTAATTGCTTCAAGTCAAGTCACTTGGACAGCTCATTCACTCTAATCAGCTAGTCTGGTAGTCTTCTTTGTTCATGCCATATAAATATTGATTCGATTTGGTATAAACTTCAGGTGAACGCAAGGATCCGCTCAATATGCTGGCCAAAAACGGTGGCTCGAAGCGCAATGCTTTGCTCAAGTGGTGCCAGAACAAGACCGTCGGCTATCGCAACATCGACATCACGAACTTTAGCTCATCGTGGAACGATGGGCTGGCATTCTGCGCCATTCTACATTCCTATCTGCCGGATCGCATACCATACGACACGCTCACCCCGGCCAACAAGCGTCGCAACTTTTCGCTCGCATTTGCCGCCGCCGAGTCGGTGGGCATTACCACCACCCTGGTGAGTCAACAGCATTCATTCAATATTACAATCAGTCCATTAATACGACAACTCACGCCATTGCAGAACATCAATGATATGTGTCAGATCGAGCGACCCGACTGGACTCTGGTCATGTCCTATGTAACCGCTATCTACAAGCACTTCGAGACATAAGGCCCTTCCTCTCCGTCCGCGGTGAACTGAACTGAATCTGGGAGCGAATGTGCACACATCTTTTGTATATGAATTTCTCTTGCTCTTTGCTACTTTTTAGATTTTTAAAATTCCTGGCGACTATGATAAACGATAAAAAATGAGTTAAAAGCTTAACTTAACCAAACTCAGCTGACTCTTCTCTCCTATTATTAACCATTTTTTGTTTGCTCATAATATAGTATATATAGTATGTATTGCCAGGTTTAAGCATTTGCACTGGAGTGTTGTGGCAAAGTTTAATACTTATTGTCAAATTGCTGATTTCAGAGTTTATTTTAAATACACAAACACACATACATTATGCATATATATATATTTATAAATATATACACATATATATACGATTATAGGAAACCTAGAGAAATCGAATGGCCGATTAGCTTTAGCATATTTATTATAAAAACAAACAAAAACAGAATTTAAAGAACAAAATTAATTGTCTTTTTTTCAATATTTTATTAATATGGGTGATCTACAATTAAAATATTGATAACTCCATATATCACAGTTTGCGAGTCACTGTCAGTTTTCAAAATCAAAATAACCCGTTTTTAGGAATTCTCGAGAATGAACATTGGCACATTTCTTGCTTGCTTTTATCTTGGACAAAATAAATGACACCATTTAAAATATATTTGGAATGATTACTTTATGACGTATTGAAAAGATTTAAAAATGTAGCGCTCCACTGTAGCGTATTTAACGTAAGCAACGTTCAGTGTTAACAAAACACGGCATATTTAAAACTGTTAAATGACTGTGGAGGCATTCTGTTAATTGAGGAGTAGTTCTGTTAATCCAATGATAGCTAGCTCCGATAGATGTTATCGAAAGTTTGCAGTTCTAGTAAGAATATCCAAATATTTTAATAAATTTTAAAGCTAGGCAATTGCAATGATAAATTTAAGCAAACAATAACAACCGAAGTGTACTGCAATGGAAGCGACGGAAGACCAGCTAATACTGGCCACAGGCGGCTACGACCATACCATCAAAGTGTGGCAGGCGCACACCGGCAACTGCATTAAAACCATGCGCTTTGTAGAGACATCGGTGAGTGAGACTGCTGAAAACGGAGCCTCGCATTTGATCATATATCAAATATATTTTGCTATACTCATCAACAGCAAGTTAATGCGCTAGACCGTACGCCAGATAAGACGCGCCTGGCCGCGTGTGGCTATCAGTGTATACGTTTATATGACTTGGAATCCAATTGCACGGCGCCGGTCATAAATTTTGATGGTGTACAAAAGAATGTCACACGGCTGGGTTTTCAGGAGGATGGCAACTGGATGTTCACTGCTGGCGAGGATCATCGTGTACGCATCTGGGACATGATGTCAGCGCCGCCTCACTGTTCCCGGGTGTTCGATTGCCAGGCGCCCGTGAATGCCGCCTGTCTGCATCCGAATCAAGTGGAAATTGCAATGGGCTCACAGAATGGCGGCGTCTATCTGTGGGATGTGAAGTCAGAGGTGCATGAGCAGCTGGTGCCCGAGGTGGATGCCTCAATACAGGACGTGGCCATTTCGCCAAATGGCCATTATATGGCCGCGGCCAACAACAAGGGCAACTGCTACATCTGGGAGCTGAGAAGCAGTCCCGGCCAGAATTTGAGCACAATGAGTCCAAAAAAGAAAATCCAAGCACACAGCCGTTCCATACTTCGCTGCAAGTTCAGTCCCGACTCAAGTCTCCTGGTCACAACATCGGGCGATGGCACCGCCTGCATTTGGCAGACAGATAATTTCAGCAAGTTGCACGAGCTCTCTATTAAAAACTTTTGGATCTGGGATGCTGCATTCAGCGCCGATTCCAAATGGCTATTCACAGCCTCCTCCGATGGCATTGCTCGGCTATGGAAGCTACAAACGAAGAACTGCGTGCGCGACTACACGGGCCACACCAAGGCAATTACGGCTCTGTCCTTCAAGGACGAAATTGTGGCCGACTAACTTATAAGCATAGCGTTAGTTCTAGCTGTAAACAAATAGACAAATAGGTATACAAAGCAGCCACTCGCATTGTCCGCGCTGGGACGGATGCTTGGATAATATGGAATAGGAACAGCAAAGAACCGATTCTGAATGGTTTCAGAATGCGATATGAAAGATGATGCTTGAGCGTGAATCTTTTTGGAGGCAGCCGGGTCCGAGGCGACATTTGAAAGGACAAAGGACAACAAACAAAAAAGAAGAAAACCCAGAA
Organism: Drosophila navojoa; assembly: GCF_054131105.1. Classification (NCBI taxonomy): domain Eukaryota; kingdom Metazoa; phylum Arthropoda; class Insecta; order Diptera; family Drosophilidae; genus Drosophila; species Drosophila navojoa. The sequence continues at coordinate 13,797,515 of NC_142895.1, read as the reverse complement.
CTGAATCGAGTTCTACCTCTAAAATGCGTTTTTGCTTTTGTAGCGACGATTTTCATACATTTTTTTTATATATAATCTGCAAATATATATATATGTATATGTATATATTATATATATGAGGAAATGCAATTTAATAAAAATCCTTATAGGCATACAATCAATATAAGTACATATAAATACAGTAAATAATTTAAAAGTTGATTAGAACGCAATTATCAATCGGATACGACAGAGGAATACATTATGACTGGGGATCGTCGGAGCCCAAACAAAAGGATAATACAAAAAACAAACAAACGTGATGCCAAAACGAAACGATACGCAATTCAATTCAATTGACATGTTTACTCCACATAGGGAATGCCTTGGGCGACAATTGACTCCTTGATGGGATCTGGATCGTCGCCTAGCCTGTAGCCCACAATGCAGGTAACATCCACCGGCTTGCCGGTGGGATTCAGCAGCAGCATCACTTGGTTGATGGGGGGCGAAGGCCGGAACGGTTTGTGTCCGGGCATTACGGTGCCCGTGGGCGGCAACAAGCGCACCTTACAGGGCTGCAAGTAGACAAGGGCAGAGGATGAGATGGACATTGGCTCTGGTAATCGATAATCGACCCACCTTTTTAACGCTCGCCTCGAATTGAAAGTCTTTGACGGGCTGGCGGCTCTTGTTTTGGGCCGATATCACAATTACGGACACATTGCTACTGGGCCGCTCGTCCGTAATATTGAGGCACAGCTGCAAATCGTCATCGTCCAGCATAACGCGCTCCTCCCCAATGCCCTGAATATTGTCCAGCTCAACGCTGATCTCGCTAAGGTGCTTCACTTGCTTTATAGCAGCTGGCGGCGCCTCCACAATCACCTCTTTTACGGGCTGTAGTTCCACTTGAGGTTGGGCCATAGGCTGTGTCTGTGGCTGTGACGGCCTCGGTGTAGCACTCAGCAATGGCACATCATCAACAGCCTCTGGCGTTGGCTTCTCTGCTGGCTTCACTTGAATGCGCTCGCGCGCCAAATCGTTGAGCGTTAATTTCTCTGGTTCACGCTTAAAAGTGCTCATGCGCTCCTGTGATGGCAGTATCTGCTCAAATAGCTTTTCGCTCAGCATATCGATTTCGGGCATTTTGCGCAGAGCCCCAACCTGCTTGACATCCGCCTCCGCATCCCCAGCAGCGCCACTGCCATTGGCCGTAGCACCATTATTGTCGCTTTTTGTTGAGCTGAGCACCTGCGGGGAGAGCAGCTCGCCGTTGCCAGCCAGCTGAAATGGTTCTTGCTGCTGCTCCTTTTTGGTTGCGCTTTCGGCCAGGGCGCTGCTGAAGATTTCACTGAGATCCTCCAGAACATTAGTCTTTTTTGGAGTGGTAGTTGGAATGGGTGCGCTGGCCACGACGGGCTCTGCACCATCCAGCAGCAGGTCACCTAAAAGTTCGTTGATCAATGTTGCATTGCTGGCGTGAGGTGCTGTCGTTGCTGCTGCTCCTGCTGCTTTAGAGGCACTAGCTGTGGCAGTAGTAGCTGCAGGTTGATTGGCCAGAGTCGTAGCCGAAGCTGCACTCTTGGCTGGAGACGACACCAGCTGCTTGAAGCGTGCCATAGTCGCCACCAAGGCCTCATTGGTCACCAGCGTGTCTTCTGCGAATGGCCAAAATGGAAATTATGAATTTATATATGCATCACATACTATCAATGTACACTGCCTAGACTTGCCTATTAGCTGTGTATCCGTGTCGCCCAACAGCTCGGGCAAATGCTGAAAGATGGGCTTATGCTTCTTGCAGTTTCGGTAGAGCTCGTGTATGGTCTCATTGACATCACAATCGTCGGGATTGTAGCTGTCTAGCATTTGATTGAGCAGCTGCATCGTCTCTTGCACCTCGACCAGAACTAGCCGATGTTGTGCCAGCAGATCGTTGCGACGCGCCTCCTGCGCTATGCGATATTGCACCAAGAGATTGGCACGCTTCAAGTTCTCCGGATCCTTGCTCTTGATCAGCTTGACAAACATGGCCTCATCAATGGTGCTGAGCACGCTCTCACGTTTGGCCAACGCAGCGGCCGTTTGGCCGTGATCGATTTCGCCCTCCTTGCGCAGCATTTCGTATGCATCACGGATCTTTTGGCGTTGCGGAAACTCGGTCGTCCACAGCAGCAAGCATTCCATGATCCGCTGCTTCACCACAAGCGGCGTCTCAGCTCCATCGTATTTCTTGGACACCAACCGGATTAGCTCATTTAGAAAACGAAATTTCGCCGCCTCCTCCTGGAACACATCGCCGCACTGTGTCATGCATTCCTCCAACAGCTAAATATCAAGTTTTATTTCCATGGAAAAGAAAAAGAGTTAAAAAATGTTTGCCATAATCGAAAACCGCAAAATTCTTTTAAGAGTGTGTGTGTGTGTGGGTGTGCATGCATGAGTGTGTTTGGGTTGTGAGGCGTCAGACTTACCGCAATTGCTCGCGTCGCCTCCTTTATATTGCTCGAATGCACCTTAGCAACAATCATGGACTGAGCCTTGTGCACCAGTTGACTATTGCTGCGCACAACAATGCAAAACATTTGTACGCCGAGTTCATCGACACGATCTTTTGTTGGATTCGTTGCACGATCTGCATTTGCGGTTGTGGAAATGAGGGACTTTATTGAAAGCAATAAAAACGAGATTAGCTGCAGTTTGCAAACGAAACTCACCCAACATCTCTGTCATAATACTCTCGTCAGTTGTCATCTTTACATTAAATGCTGTCTTTAGGGTTTAAAATAGCCGTGAATAATATTTAAGGAACGTATGTTTTTCGGATTTGAACAACAATCATATTGTTGTAGTTGCTTCTATTATCATTAGAGCTGTGCCGTGAGTCGACCAAAATATCGATAGCTGCTCATATATAGGATATCGGATTTAGTGCGCAGCTATTGACTTTTAAGTGGATAACAGTAGAGATAACACTCGTAAGCTTAAAATAAATATTTATAAAATTGACTTGAATTTTAGTAAGAAATCAATGTTAACAATATGATAACAATAATCAAAATCAACATAATAAATTGTACAATTTATACAAGCACAATGCAATGACGTTAAATGTACTGTTTTCTGAAAGCCCGTTTTAGTTTTTTTCGAAATCAACAAAAACGACTAGATTTTTATATTCGATTGTTCATTGTTTTGAAAGTTCATTGCAGCCCTGCATCTAAAACACAACCCTGGGCTCCAGCCGGAAATCACTTTTTGTGGCATTGACGCACACTGCCGCAACATGTTCTTTTTCAGGCGTACGCCTTTGCGCATACATCGTACACCGATTTCTTCCGTGAAAAATGTAAGATTTTTTTGTTAAAATAAATGTAAATGTAAATAAAATTTTAAGCAAATGGATTCTAAACAAAGCGGTAATCGGCTGCACTCAAAAACTGTGTGAAATGCATTGTGCAAATGATAATAACTTGTTGGTTTCGTTTGGCCACGCACAATGAGGTTAAAAACGGTGCTTTTTTTTTTTTTTGTTTGTGTGCGTGCCTGTGTCTGTGTAACGAGCGCTCAGTGCCGTCTTCACACGTGTTTGCATTTAAATGCAGGAAATATAAAATTTAATATAATACGTCCACAGCGAAAACCGTAGCAGTGAAACCAAGATTGTTACGGTATTCAGCGGGACAATATTAGACGCCATAATATACTATTCCTCTTGAGGTTATCGCCTTGAAGATATTTACCTTAATAAAGTCGAAAATCAACAACACTTAAGTAAATTTAATATACTGAAAGCGAATAATATTGTTTGGATTTTGGTTTGCAGCATGGCCGAAGTAGCTGAAAACGTTGTCGAGACTTTCGAGGAGCCGGCGCCATTGGAAACGGATGTCGCCGAAGCTGTGCTCGACACAAATGTTGTCGCCACCACGGAGCTGCCCGAAATCAAACTGTTCGGTCGCTGGTCTTGCGATGATGTGACCGTCAACGATATCTCGCTGCAGGATTACATCTCAGTGAAGGAGAAGTTCGCACGCTATCTGCCCCATTCGGCTGGTCGTTATGCCGCCAAGCGTTTCCGCAAGGCACAGTGCCCCATTGTTGAGCGTCTGACCTGCTCTCTGATGATGAAGGGCCGCAACAACGGCAAGAAGCTCATGGCCTGCCGCATTGTCAAGCACTCTTTCGAGATCATCCACTTGCTCACTGGCGAGAACCCACTGCAGGTAAGCATAGATTTCACGGCAAATGATTTAATCCAAGCACCATGGCACAACCCGTGCCATGCTAAACTGAGCCATGCGAAAACTAACCACGCGGGCTACAGGTAGAATGCGCACGGAGACCAAAATGTTTCAATATCCTAGTGTCTGAAGCGCAACTCTTCTTACTCTCTTGGAACTTGAAACTACAAATGAAAACTATAAAAACAAACGAGTATTTTGGCTATATATGTAGAACTGCATTATTTAGTTCGCTAGAATGCACCGCCATCTGCTTGTGCGTTGTTACATTCATTACATTCTATCAGAGATTGGCTATGTCCACAACTAAAACCGCATTAGTGATTCGCACGCTGGTGTGGTATTCAATTGGACTACATTGAACCCCATGGTTAACTATTCCTCTTAAGGGCATTGGCTTAAAGATGCATACCTTAATAAAGTCAAAATCAACATTAGAAACTCTATATGAAACATTTCTACTTAGCACAAGATGGGATGATAGCATACGTAGTATCCTATGTATTTGTCGTTTAGTCCAACTCTATGCTAGCTAGTTTATATGCCAAGCTGTGCTAAGCATCTAATTTAATTGGACTGATATTAGACTTTGACGTTTTAATATCCTAGTGCCCGAAGATTTGAAACCTCTTCTTGCTCTCTTGGAACTTAAATCGACATCTATACTCAAGGAGCCCAAATCCAGTTAACAGTTAGTCCACCTCAATGCCATGCAAGTATTATTTTCCACTGCACTGCGCATCTAAACTCGATTGGACTGATATTAAATAAAAGGTTTTAATATCCTAGTGCTTGAAGATTCGACTCTCTTCCCGCTCTCTTGGAACTTAAAATCACATTTTTGTTAATATTACTTTATCAATCAGAGAATGGCTTATGTCCACAACTAAAACCGCATTAGTGATTCGCACGCTGGTGTGGTATTCAATTGGACTACATTGAACCCCATGGTTAACTATTCCTCTTAAGGGCATTGGCTTAAAGATGCATTCCTTAATAAAGTCAAAATCAACATTAGAAACTTACCATATATACATCCATATAAAATACTCGTGCCGTAGTCCAACTCAATGCTAGTCAGCTTATAATCCATGCTGCTCTGAGCATTATCTTTTGAATGGACTAATATTAAATAGAAGGTTTTAATATCCTAGTGCCTGAAGATTTGTAATCTCTTCTTGCTCTCTTGGAACTTAAAACTACAATAGAAATTTAGACAATTCATTTATAGTCTTAATGTCCTTTACCGTTTTTAATGTATATATTCATTTATATCCTGCAGATCTTGGTGAGCGCCATCATCAACTCGGGACCTCGTGAGGACTCCACACGTATTGGCCGTGCCGGTACCGTCCGTCGCCAGGCTGTGGATGTGTCGCCCTTGCGTCGTGTCAACCAGGTGGGTGCATTTCTTGGCTAACTTTTTGGCCAGCAACGATGGCGCACAGTTCGAGCACAGAGACTGCGTGCTTATAACGTTGGCTATAATAAACATCTATCCATCCGTAGCGTCACAATGTGTAATTAGCCAACATTTGGCGTATGAACCGAAGAGACATTTAACTCTAGTTTTTATTAAATTGCGAATGTTGTAATAATAATAATTTCTATCAATTATAGGCTATCTGGCTGCTGTGCACTGGTGCTCGTGAGGCTGCCTTCAGGAACATCAAGACCATTGCGGAGTGCTTGGCCGATGAGCTCATCAATGCCGCTAAGGTAAACTATATAGCTATACCTGAATATACATATGTATATCCATAGATATAAGCTAACTATGTGTAAGTGCGTCTACTGTAATGTCGCGCATTGTATGGCCAAATGTCGCCTTGCTTATAGAAGACTTCGAACTGCTCGGGCAGTTGCTGCTCATTGAGGAGCAGCCAACAATCAATTATCTGCATAAATATATATATTTATTCCTTCATAGTTCCAATCTACTTCTGCATCAGATCAATATACATATATATTTGCATACACTACGTCCAGTCTAATTCTGCATCAGGTCATTTGGATACTGTTGGAGACTCGCTTTTGGACAAGATCAATGTTATGTCTTCTATTATCCTTGTGCTTGTGGCAGCAACCCAGCTCAATGCACACGAGAAACGTAGAAGAACAACTAATTAATCTAATGCAAACATAAATAACCGTATATATACATGCACTACGTCCAGTCTAATTCTGCATCAGGTCATTTGGATACTGTTGGAGACTCGCTTTTGGACAAGATCAATGTTATGTCTTCTATTATCCTTGTGCTTGTGGCAGCAACCCAGCTCAATGCACACGAGAAACGTAGAAGAACAACTAATTAATCTAATGCAAACATAAATAACCGTATATATACATGCACTACGTCCAGTCTAATTCTGCATCAGGTCATTTGGATACTGTTGGAGACTCGCTTTTGGACAAGATCAATGTTATGTCTTCTATTATCCTTGTGCTTGTGGCAGCACCCAGCTCAATGCACACGAGAAACGTAGAAGAACAACTTATTAAGCTAATGTTTAGGAGCTCTAGGTGCAATATTTATGATATCTGAACTAATCTATTTTGTTTCTCGATTACAGGGCTCATCCAACTCGTACGCCATCAAGAAGAAAGATGAATTGGAGCGTGTTGCCAAGTCTAACCGTTAAGGAGAAACAACAACACATACATATACAAATAACAAATACCGTTTGTTTAATGTTCGATTAAAACTTGATACTTTACGTTTGATGTAAATTTGTATGTAAACACAGAAGCGTTTTGATCAACTTTAAGCGTGCATTGAATAAACAGGTGGGGTGGCCAGGAGCTAAAGATACACATGAATTCTTCATTAAATAAATCTGTGTAAAAATAATAATAGGACACAATGCTTTTTTTTAATAGCTATAGAATTTATCAGTATAAATAAATTTTATTTAATTTTGTACGTACATCAACACAAATATGTCGCAAGCTGAAAGGGAGCCGTTTTTTACGTTCGCCGGTTTCAGCGATTTGTGCTTGGTGCTAAAGCAGTTGGCCACATCAAATTTGCGATGTTCGATAACGATATCGATCACTCTTGAAAGCTGTCTGTACAGCCCTGGAAAATGGCAGCTTGACAGGGCTGCCAGATGGCGTCGTCATATTGCGAATTTGAATCTGTCATTTGACAAAGCGCTGGTTTGGTAAAATGTTCAATGTGAATACTGTAATTCAAACTCAACAAACTGCACCAGGTACAAGTTCACTTAATAATACTGCAATCGAGAATAGTTCGGGCGAACGCCATAGTCAGTAAGTATTGCTGGATTTATGGTTACAATTGGGATTGCTAATCCAACCAACCACATATGTAAATAGATTTCACGACCAAACATTAGTGCAAAAATTTTGTCGTGCTACGCATCTCGGAAAATTGATTGAAGGTACTGTGAACAGCTTCCTGTGCAACTATAGGCGCACGCGCAAGCCAGAGGAGGCATTAGCGCCGCTTGTGCTGCGCCTAGATTTCCACTACGCTGAGCTAGTGAATTGCGCACCGCAGCTGCTGCACCTGGCCGTCGAAGAGCCTCTGCAGTTTGCAGAGGCGGTCAAGTACTCGGTGTACGGACAGGTGCGCGACTTGCTTAAATCCAACGCAAACTCCAACGAAAGTTCCCTCAAGGCAATCGATATTGCTCAGCTGCACACGCAGTGGCGTCTGCTGGATTTGCCACTACAGCAGAATCTACTGTTTGATCCTTCCCAGTGGTTGTACCCGCTGGGCTTGGCCCTGGTGGACGGCATCTTGTCCGCATATACACTGCCGGAGATATTGGTGTAAGTGAAAGATTTATAGCCATATATTATCATGACTTGGCTATTGGATTGAAATTCGTCAGATATTAATTGATATACATATATTTTTGTTGTTTGTTCTTGAATTTCGTTGTAAAAAAAAATCTAGACTGCAGTCGATTTGGTACTGCTCCAGTGGTTGTATGAGGAATGCCATTCAAACCAGCTCCACCGACGGTGAGTAAACGAATTCGGTAGCTACAAAATCCGTCGTAGTCCGGATGTCAATCAAAGTAGGCGTTTGCTGTGAGTGAAACGACACGATATATATGTCAGCAAATGTCAAACTTTTTTAGGCCTTCAGTCTCTCTACGTCTCCGATTTATTTAAGATAATCTCTAGTTTATTCTACGATTGTAAATTTTAAATATATTTTATTTATTTTCCCATTTTGTATATCCAGCGCCGTTGTGCCCAAACTGCTCGCGTCCTATGAGTGAATACCAAAAGCTGCGCGTAACAGAGAATTACCGTTTGCTGGCCATCCTACCGAGCGCCTGTGCGCAGACTCCTCGAACTGTTAATCGCATTTTCCGGCCGATTCTTGTGCGTGTGCGTGGTAAGCTATAGCCAGGGGCATACCTATGGAAGATGCCTTCACTATAATGCATCTCTAATCTCTCCTGCCAGCTCATACGTACGATTGTGATTTGAAGTTGGGCGCCAATTACCTGGTCACGGGCTACTACTGCGGCACAGCTAGCACTTATCAATTCGAGGCATGCCATCTAAAAAGAACTTAAATCGTTATCAGCCTGTGCAGCTGATTGACTTCTTGCGCGCCGACAGCGCTCAGCCAAACCCTTCGCAACCAACAAGCTTAAGATCTGCTGTGTTAGTAGCCACATTAGTTATTTAGTTGAATTGCATCATGGTTCATTTGTGGTTTCTCTCTCTCACTCTCTCTCTCTCTCTCTACTTCAAGTGTCAGTCCCATCGTTAGCTTTTATAAAAGCTCACAAGCCACATCATCCGCTGACCCACAGCAAGAAAAGTTGAGCAAGGCGACCGTCAATCAAAATGTTAACTTTATCGCAACCGATGAGGACTTCCCCGCTGTGGGCGCCGTGCGCAGAAAGCAAAAGCCAAAGCCTAAGCCAGTTCAAGCTCCGTTCATTGAGCCAGCAGAGTCGCGCCCAGCCTTACAGCCAGTGGCTCCGGCCCAGGACAATAGCCAGCGCATTTCCGGCGGCGTTCAGGTGCAGCAGTCGTCCTCAGGCAAATCGTTCGACAAGCAACAGGTGGTTAACAAATGGCTCAAGTCTGTGCAGCAGCCTTTCGTGAAATCGCAGCAATTGCAAACACCATATCGCACCTCTGGCTTCACGCAATCGGGTTGCAAGAGCGCCCCGGCAGCTGCCTCACAGGAGCAGTCACCAGTCCAGAAAGTGAATAAGCCGCCAACGCCTGTGGCCAGTCCCAGTCCAAGTCCCATTCCCAGTGCCATGCCCAGTCCCAGTCCAACCGTTGCGCGGCCTGAACAAAAATCACCAGTTACACAATCAGCACCATGCCCCCCAAATGTGTCTGTTTCGCTGCCAGTGGGCAACGTTGTGCCCACCGCACCAGAGATCCGCTCCATGTCTGGTGATGACGCCAGAGTTGCAGTGCCGATCAACGAGCCACAAAGTGCGCAGCCAACCAGTCGCCAAATGCGTCGCAAGGAGCGGCGCATGCAACGCGAGCAAGGAACGTCAGCTCAGAGCTCCAGTCGCGAACATCGTGGCCTGCCGGCGCAACTGCCTGAGGAGCTGCTGTCGCCGTCCAGTCCCGGCACAGAGAACGCACCAGTTGACGATGATGTGTCCTTTATGCAGGAGCTGGAGCAGGCGCTGGCCGACAACTCAATGCCACCGGAATCCCAATTGCCGCTGGAAGGCATCGCAGCACACAGCACACTGAATTGGAACGCCAACGAATTTTGTCCCAATCCAAACCCAGTGGTCATCAAGAACTCAAGGATTAGCGTAAGCAAAGAGTCATAGATTTCTTCTTGATATATCCATAATTCCCTTAATTTTTTCAAACTGGCAGGAGCGTCGTCGTCGTCAGCGCTTCCATCGCACACTCAAGCCCGATGCCCTGTTCGAGCTGGTCTCGCTGCCATTCGAGGGCCTGTCGCCGCTCCAGCCAGAACCGCAATTGCAATTACAATCACAATTAACCGGCAGCAGCCAAGCACCGAGAGCCACATATACTCTGTCCTCCAGCTACTCAGAGGCGAGCAGCGCACCAGTGATTGCCAGAGGCTCAAGAGTCCAGCCGCTGCCGCCAATGCAGCACAACTCCAACTATGACAACCAGTCGGTTTTTCGGCTCAGCAGCCTCCCCAGCACGGGTATCGGGACGGACGGCATCAGCGGCCTCCCCAGCACGGGCATCGGGACGACCGGCAACAGCAGCCTCCCCAGCGCGGGCATCCGGACGACCGGCAACAGCAGCCACAATCGCAGTCGCAGCAGCCGCAGTGGAAGCACCAACACCCTCAGCAGCGCTTCGGTGAGAACCGTAGATGGCCCCAACGACGCTTCTGATAATATGCTGCACAGCCGTCCGCTCTTGGACATGGATCCGGCTTCTCAGCAAACGGAGGCGTTTCTATTCCTTGAACCAACTAATATTGACTTGAGCCCGAAGCTGGCTGCCGATAAAGCGACAAACGAGAGGAATCGCGGACCACGTCACCTAATATTTGTGAAATCTGACAGCCCACAGCGTCGCAATATCGAGATCGATTTGAATTTCATGCCGCCGAGCATCAAGAAGCTGTATAGCCTAATCTGCGCCAAATACTCGGACTATGCCTTTGTCTATGCGCTGAGTGCGCAGCTGTCCCAGGAGTTTGTGCCCATGGAATGCTATGTCTATCTGAAAATGGCTCTGCTGTGCAGCCTGGCCAGCCTGGAGCCGGACGAGATGCGTCCGCCCATTTCACTGTGTGTCATTTGCAGCGACAGCTATATGGCCAACCTGATGCTGCACCAAGTCGGGCAACTGGCGCCCCGTTTCATTGGGCCCCACGAGGGGTGCCAAGAGCCAGTACAGCATTCAGCCCTGTCGTTGCGCCACAAATGGGTGATGGCCAGCCCATTGCTGCTGGCCCAGCAGGGCGTCTACTATGCCGGTGACTGGAATTGTTTGACGCGCGCCCAAAGCGAGGAGCTGGAGAAGTGCATAGAGAACGGCAGCGTGCCGGTGCCGCAGCTGCAGAGCGAGCAGCCGCTCGAAGCGGCCATATGGACGTATTGGCAGCCGGAGAATGCAGCCAACCAAGCGACAGCGTTTGCCAAGCTTTGTCCGTGAGTACCTGAAACTATCTGCATATAAATCAGATATATATTTCCTCATTCCTTTGCAGCATCTTTGGCCTGCCCGTGCACATGGGGGATCAGGAGAGCAATACCCTGTGGGACTTTGTGCTGAATCAGCACCAGAGCGATATGCCAGAGGAAATACATGATGCATTTAATATACCCAAAGATGATATAAGAACAATGCTCACCTTTCTCCATCAGCGTCAGGTTACGTTCACAGTGGAGGCCGAGCAATTGCTACAAAAATACTACGTTGTCTCTCGCATCGAGCAGCCAAGTGAGCGCATCTGCCATTTCATTTCAATTCATGTCACTCATGCTCTTGCTCCGTCTCTTTTACTCCTACAGCTGCCTTCAGCAGCAAGACATATATTGTGCTAAAGCAATTCGCTGAGTCGATTGCCAAGCTGTCCATGCGACTGGATGTGCTTGAAGCCGACGTGGCCGTTGCCATCTTCCATAGCGAGAACTTTGTGCGCAGCATCTTTGGCGTCGGCGATTTTCCGCCGCCTGCCGTTGTCAACTTGAAGGTAATCTCACGCGTGGATCCCTACATGAATGAGTTTGCGCGCTGGCTATATCAATATTTGGATCGCTACGAGGACAATATGAACGATGGCGGCGATGACGATAAAGCACAGCCGAAGCGTCAACGTCTTGATAGCTCCTAGGAATATATAAAATCAACAAATTCTGCGCAGCTTATATTTATACCTAAGCTCTTATGTATATATGTAGATATATATATGTGTATATATGTAATGTATGTATATATATATATATGTATATGTATATGTAAATATATATGTATATATCAATTAGTGAATAAACAAACGATGATATCTGTGCAGTATTTAAAGCGATTCAAATACTTCATTTTGGATTCTTCAGCTAGACATCCATTACTATATACATATGTATTTGTTACCAAGTTATCTAGTGTTAATTACATTATATCAATCAAATAAAAAGGTTAATTCAGTTATCCATTTAAAAACAATTATTTATTTGCTATTTTTGCCGTAGCGACTTAAATTTGCATAATTATTTTAAATATTTGTAAGTTTCATTTGATTACGTTTATAGTTTTTGATTATCGTTTTATCAGTTTGCCTGAGCACATATTCTTGCAATGGATTTCTCTCAGGAGGGACCATCATACTCGTATGTTGCAATCCATTTTCAATTTCAGTTTTATAAAAATATTACAAATATTTATTGTAGCATAAAGTTAAATAATGTTCACATTGAAGCTTCAATAGTAATTACATAGATAGTCAGATAGATTCATTTGGTTAATAAAGTATATAAAAAAAATATATATATGTTGTATATAAAAGTAGTTGATGAAATGGTTGCGTTATATGCGTTGGGCTGTCTGTCTATATAAATATATATATATATATAAATTATATATATATATTATATGCATGTGCATGGTATATGTATGTATATAAATATAATGCTTAGTTCACTAAAATTATGACAAATTAAAAGCATACAAAATACATTCTTCACTTTGGTCCAGTACTGAAATCTCGGATTTCGTTAGTTTCCAAAATAGTTGATAGTTTCTTGGTATATTTAGTTTAAGTGTTTGTTTTTGTTTGTTTTTGTTTTTTGTTTAGTTATAGTTTCTCTTTTTACATACAGGATTTATGTAAGCTAACCTAACGACTAAATTTAACTGCCTTACGTATCTACAAGTTTACAATTTAGTTGAGCTAAAACCGTTTCAGTATGTGTACGCTGCCCCACTTTGTGTATATGTATGTGTGTGTGTGTGTGTGTGTGTGGGTGGGTGGGTGTGTGGTTTGTGTTGTGTTGTTTCTCTATCAATAGTCCAGATTTCCCTGTGCGCCCGTTATGATGGCATCGATCCAGATGCGCGCCGCTGCATCGGAAGCCGCCTGCAGATTATAGCTACGCTTCTTCGTCTTCACAATGAATGTACAATGGGGTCGGCCGCTCTTCGACGCATTCAAATGATCCAAATAGACCTCGTCAATGGTCTGCAGATTAGAGACAGAGACAAGAGTTGAGAATTACGCATTATCGAATTATGAACGATCGTGACTTACGGCAAAGTAGGCACCGCCTCGTGGCTTACGCTCGGACTTGTCCGAGTAGTAGATGAGCGCGCTGCGCTGTCTATCCAGCACAAACCAGCGACGGGACCAGGCATGGAACGTGGCGCCCAATTTGTGCAGGTAACTGAAAGGAGCACAAATATATATTATATATGTATATATATAGGATATATATATATATAAATCACTTACCCGCGACAGCTGTGCGCATCGACAAACACATGCGGACAGAGATCGATCTGATGGCCGGCCGTCTCGATGTGATGCCGCAGATTCAGATCTGGCGAGAAGATGGGCAGGTAGCGTGTCAGTGGACGCTGATGCTTGGGCAGCATGCGTTTACGTTCGCCGCCATTGGCGCTGGCGCTGCTGCTGCCGGTGCCGGTGCCGGCGCCGCTGCTGCTGCCGCTGCCGCTGCCGCTGCCCGCCGACGCGGTGTCCTGTGAGTTGCTGTTGCTGCTGGCGCGTTTATTGTTATCCGACACGCCCACATCGCCGTTGGCGCCAAACTTGGGCGTCTCAATGGCCGCCTCACAGTTGTTCGCCTCCGACAGCGGACGCGGACTGCGCGCCACTGTGCCGTGAGCCGAGCCAACGGCCACGATTCCATGATGCTCCAGTTCCGGCTGCGAATGACGTTGCTGTGGACACAAAATGCGAACGCAATTAATTCACAGTGCGGCGAGCGTTGTAAGTGGGCTAAACTCTATAAATAGATAGCCGCATAACCAAAGCAAAGCACCTCCCTCCCTACCTCTCTCTCTCTCTCTCTCTCATTCACTCTCTTTTGGTTTCTATGTCAAAGCTGCGCATTCCGCTGGCCAGTGGCCAATGGAGCAATCCGCTTAACCCCTAAATGGGTCTAGGTGTTAGAAATTATGAGCAAATGTAATCGTTAGCTCGTTTCTAGACTCAAGTGCAAGGAAGAAGAAGAGAGTTGTTAGAGTTGCCCTAGCATAAGATTTATGGCACGGTAATATATCTTGGAATATACATATGAATCATAAACAAACTATAACTATAGAGCGAGAAAGAGAGAGGGAGGGAGGGAGAGAAAGAGAGACAGCGAGTGGTAGAGAGACGGGAGAGAGAGAGAAAGAGAGAGACAGGTCAAATTAAGTCAAGGACTACTAGTTATATATACATATATATATGTATTTACTTATACACATACATATCGGTCAGCACACATACACACGCATATAAAGATTTTTAGCACTTGAAAAAAAAAATGTAAACATTTAAAAATTTATTTACATTTATTTAGTAAGCCCAAATGCTTCAACTAATTGTTAAAATTAATGCAGAGGCTAAAACAATTCGAGCTCTTAGATAGTTTTTGTTTAGACAAATATATACATATAATAATATATGTATGTATGTATATAAATATCATATATAACAATTTATAGTTGCCCATCGAATGTGAGCTTAGGTAAGAAGAGATGGTCTAAAAACTAGTTAAAACTAGCCGAAAATTAGCCAAAAGCAGCCGAAAATAGCCAGCAGTATGTCAAAAATTATTTTTTTAAATATATATATTATTAAAATGAATAGGTGTTTTGTTATTTACGTAATTACTAATTTAATTTAAATTATTTTTTATTTTTTAATTAATTTAAATTATTTCTTAAAAATTATTTTTTAATTAATTTAAATATTTAATTATTTTTAAATTAATGTTAACAATTTGTTAATTATTGCTTTTTATGACAGATTCAACTTTTATGTTAAGATTCTCTCTCTGTCAAAGAAACCCTTTAGGTCTTTGAGCTCTTGAAGCAATACAGTAAGGCTTGCCTTATGTGCGACACACGCAACAAATTGTTAAAAAAGGTATATATGTATATATATATATACATTTCGATTATGGAATTATGCAAACTGTGTACAATTGTACAAAATATTTTATATTATTATTTTCCTTACTCATTTTTTGTATTCAATTAATTTTAACTTTTAATAATATTAAATAAACTGATACGAAATAATAATAGTAAATAAAAAATACAAAAATAAACAGAAAACAGTTTTTAATTTGAATAATATTATTTTTTATTTTTTATTATTTTTTTAAATTTTAATAGGAATTTTTCAAAATGATTTTTTTTTAGATTGGTATTATAGTATATTTAATTTTATTATTATTATATATATTATTATTATTATATTATTAATAATTTTATTATTGTTACTTATTTTATTAGTATTACTATTTTTATTTTTTATTTTATTATTATGATTCTTATTTTATATTATTATATATTTTAGTAACAATAAAATTGGGAGGGAAAATCAGACCTTCTATATCCCAAAAATTATGTAAATGATTTCATATTAATAATTATAATATAATAATCATATTGTAAGAGTTTAATTGAAGAGCAATCCAATAGAAGAGATTTCTCTTAATGGAAAAATGCAAATCCATGATAATAAGTCCCATATCGAATCAGATAGTTAAGTCAAATAGTGAAGACACACACACACACACACAAACACACCTACACACACACACTCACTAGATAGTAGAGTTCGTTGCGCTGCCTGGCATTGGCATCCATGCGACGATGCTGGACATAGGTCATCCAGACGGACATATTTGACAATCCTTTGATCTGGCTATTATTATGTCGTTAATTGGTTTTTTCGTATTCTTGAGGAATTTCTTGAGCGTGCGCTGCGATCGACTGAACCGAACCGTGCGTAACGAACCGTTTGCGAATGCGAAATACCGCGACCACAAGAAACAAAACAGAAACAATTCACATGAGATCCAGAAATGAAAACAAACGTGAATCTATGGCCCCAAATGAAACGAGGCGCACACGAACATTGTCCAGTCGAGGCGCTATATCGCTGGATCGCTGGATGAGAGAGTTGTCGAATCGGTCGATTATAATGGTTAGCGTAATGGGCCAACGCAATTTATGGGGGCTATTGGGGCTGTACGAAGATGCTGGCAATGATCATCGTTGGTACTAGAACCGAAACATGTAAACAACATTTGCGATCAAGGTAAACAACAACAACAACAACAACAAGAACAACAACAACCACTAAGTAGTGCGCATAACGAGCAACGGACTAAAACTGAAGACCGCAAACGAAATTCGTTGGCGGCGCGTATGAATAGACCCAAATATTATTATAAACTTATTAATAAAGTGTGTGTGTCCATATAGAAAGGAACAGAGCGATACGAAACGGAACGAAACGGAATGGAACAGAACATTTGGGCAAATGAGCAGAACGCGGGGGCGGTACAATTCTAAAATAAACATTGCTAAAATGAAATGAAGAACAAAAAATATAGACATATATTTATATATATCTAAAATAGCAAACAAATTGTCGAGGCACTGAATAACTGAATAAAACTCGTGACTAACGACCTGACGATCGATGGGCTGAGAGGCTGTCAGCGTGCTGGCGTTACGATCCAAAATCAGAGAGAGAAATGGATCGAGTAGAGACTAGTATAGCGATAGAGGGAGTAGACTAGAGGGAGTAGAACAGAGAGAGAGAGAGAGTTGGTAGAGGGAGAGAGAGAGAGAAGGGAGCGGATAAAAGTAGGTAAGATAAAGGGTTTGAGAAATAGCTAGGTAGGTTCCTACTTTCTCCTTTCTTGAGAGAAATAGAAAGGAATAAATGGAAATAGAGGGCGAGTAACAGAAGAGAGAAATCATATAAATACAAATTTTACATTAAAGCAACTCCTAAAGAGAAAAGAGAGAGAGAGAGGGAGAGAGAGAGAGGATATAACAAGGAGTTTTTTACCGAGAACGAGAGAAATGAATGAGTAAGGAACAGAAATACACAATATAACATAATCGTAAAGTGAGTAAAAATGTATTGTGTTAAAAGATAGAATATAGAAAAGTATCAAGTCAATGGATCAAGAGACCGGGAGAAAGAAAGAAAACTCAATCTAAGTAGATTATAGAAAATATAATTAAATGAAGTTAGACTGACATTAAAAGCATGTCAAATATACGATTTGTATTATTTCCTAAAGGGATCTTGAAAGAAACAAATTCTAGATTTAGACTACAGCAAGTGTACAAGAGGTAAATAACCTTTATCTCTGCAACTTATTTACTCGAATTTTGTATAAATATGTTTATATATAAATATGTATATGTATGTGTTGTATAGTATTTATCATATAAATATATTTTGCATATAATATATTTTATTATATGATATCTATCATATATGTGGGCATTACCTAACCGGGCTCTATTTGCTTTGCATTTATCTTAGCGTGAATTCCTAACAGTTTTCGCTGTTGACGCGCTTGTATTTTAGGATTCTTATCGCCGTTTCCATTGCGGGACTAGAAAATACCATGATATATCATGATATATCTACATATGTATGATATCATTAGGTATTCAGTTTCTACTCCATTATTGGCATATCAATCAAACTACAGGGCATTTGGCTGCATAACGGGTATTACAGCAATGACCGTTTCATAACCGATACCCGATAACCCCCCGATTCAATGCAAGTCACAATTCAAGTTTTTATTTTCTCTCTCTCTCTCTCATATCGGCCCAGGTAATGCTGTTGACTGTTTTATTTATGGCCGATTCGTGTTTACACACTCGACCAGTTCACTTAAGTTACGACGCTTCGTATTTGGACAATAAGTACATACATATACATACATATGTATGTCTCGCCCCCAACTGACCAGGGCTTCCCACTCGCCCGGCCCTAGCGGCTGGCCAAGCTATAGCAATTATCTTGGCCAGAGATTAGGCAGCGAGACCATCAAAGAGGACCACACAAATCAGTTGATTGTACGTGGGTTTCTTGGGGGGAGGGAGTGGAGGGGGTGGGGGGTCTCTTGGAGCAATTGGATTTACAAAAATTAAACAGCTGTGCGTGCGTGTGTGTGTGTGTGTGTGTGGGCGACTAAATGAGCTGACCTCGACAGGTAGCAGCAGGGCAGGGGGAATGTGGGGGGGGGGGGGGGGGTACTTTAGACTTTTGTTTGGCTTTCATTTGCTTTGCTTTGGCCTAGGTTAACTTTCTTGGCAACTCACCTGTTGATTTGCTGTTGTTGTTGTTGCTGTTGTCCCCGTTATTGCTGCTGTTGTTGTTGTTTTTGTACTAGCCGCGCTGCCATCACCTGACGCATTATTCTCTTTATCGTGTTGTGTCTTTTGTTGTTGTTGTTGTTGTTGAGCAGTTTCATCGTTGAGCTTTTGTAGTTCGACTTTATCAAACAATTTGGCATCTTTGCCGCCGCTGCAAGTGTAGGAAGAAGAAGAGTCACAATGTTAGTCAAATTGAATGAATTCCACTTTCATTTCCATGCCCCATCGTACCAGCATGGAATCAGCGCATTTAGCTTATCCATTTCGATGACTAATGCAGCCTGCGACGACGACGACGACGACGGCGACGCGCTGCGTTTGACTCACTAAGCAACAGGCGCGTCGAATCTGCTATAGGAATCAGAATCGGAATCGGAATCGTAATGGGAATCGAGTGTGCGGTATGGATGAGGCCGGCGGTCACAATGCACAAATGCGACGTCTGGCAAATAAATGAACGCGCTCTCCGAACACAGAGACACTTGACTTGGTATGAGCCAACGCATAGATAGAGAGTGCGAGAGAGAGAGAGAGAGAGGGAGCGAACGCAGCTGGCGCAAACAAACAGTTGATAAGCTTATCAGCAGCAGCCGCAGCAGCAGCGCCAGCAGCAGCGACGTCGGCAGAGAGAGAGAACTCCTTGGCAGCGTTGATAATTGCAGCACGCTTCAATTTTCAGGTGTTGTCGATCGGTTGACTAACTAGCTAACAAACTCTAACAAACTCTGACTAACTGTCCAACTGAGCAGACCGACTGAGCGACTGAGCGATGTTCGAATAAATTCGAGAGCGACAGTCGGCATCGAATTCGATAATGAGTGTCGTGTGTCGCCGTCAATGAGTAAACCAAAAGCCACACTAATCAACACGGACAACAAAAATATGATGTAGTTGTCATCTCTCTCTCTCACTCTCTCTCTCTCTCTCTCTGTCTCTGTCGCTCTCTCCAACTCGAACTTCTCTTTGTTTGTTTCTCCAACAATTTGAAAATCGACACGTAATTTGAAAACTAAAAACCGGTTTTATTTTCGATCTTAGACACAATCAGACGCAGTTGACGTCGCAGTCAGCGTCAGCGTCGTCGTCGCCGTCGACGTCCGTCGCATTGCTTTGCTATTAGCAAATAATTTGATTAATTATAGAGTCAGCGAGTGTTGAGTGTGTGCACGCCACCCAAAAGGCATTTACACTGCGCAACACAGCAAGAATTCACTAGAATTTATTTTGTTAACAGTTTGAAAGACATTTTAAAAAAAATATATAAATATTATTAATATTTATGAACAATATTATATTGCAATGTATTATTTTGCAGTTTTCAGCAGTTAAATATATTTAACAAACATTTGTTTCTATATTATGTAAAATACAGAAACAAGTATTTGTTAAATTTTACGTAATAATTAATAAATATATTAATAATAAATATTAAATTAAATATTAATAAAAATATTATATTAAAAAATAATATTTTAACATAATACAATGTTTATAATATTTTTATTTCTTTTATTTTATATTGAAAATTACTTTTAAAATTTGATATGCAATTTTTTGTAATCTACATTTTAAATTTTACGCTTTATTTTAATACTTTTTAATAATTCTTTAATTTTTTAAAATTGAATATTCATAATTTTCAGTCAACATTTTTCTTATATTATTATTGATTTGTTGTTTTCTCTTTTTTTCTTCTTTTTTCGTATCTTGTTTATTTATGTTCTTATTTATTTATTTAATATTGTAATATTGTAAATTTCAAGTTTGAATATTTTAATTTAAAGCTTGATTTTATATATGTATATATTTTTTACATTTTCTTTTATATTATTATTGATTTTATGCTATTTAGTTTTATGCTATTATTATTATTATTATTTTTTTAATTTTGTTGATTTATATTCTTTTTTATTGATTTAATACTGTAATATTGTATGTTTTAGGTTTAAATATTTTAATTTAAAGCTTGATATTTTATATTTTTACTTTTAAATTTTTATATTTTTATTATTTTTTACTTATTTATTTTTTAATTTTTTTTATTTCTATTCGTATTCATTTATTTAATATTGTTAATTTTAAGGTTGAATATTTTAATTTAAAGCGTGATTTTATATATGTATATTTTTTTACATTTTCTTTTATATTATTATTGATTTTATACTATTTAGTTTTATGCTATTATTATTATTATTTTTTTTTAAATTTTGTTGATTTATATTCTTATTTATTGATTTAATACTGTAATATTGTAAATTTTATGTTTGAATATTTTAATTTAAAGCTTGATATTTTATATTTTATCTTTCACATTCTTTTTATATTTTTGTAATTTTAAGCTATTTGGTTTAATATTATTATTTATTTATTTATTTTTTTTATTTATTTATTTTTTTTTTTTTTATTTATATTCGTATTCATTTATTTAATATTGTAAATTTTATGTTTGAATATTTTAATTTAAAGCTTGATCTTTTATATTCTTTATGTTTTACACATTATATTTCATATTTAATAATTTATGCTTTATATATATTTATGAAAATATTCTATTCAATTTTATATTTAATGATTTATATTATATTTTTGTTTATATAATGCTTTAAATATTATTTTATTTTATATTCTCTATATTTTATGTTTTATATTTTCTATTTTATGCATTTTATAATATAAAAATGTTTTTATTTTTATATTTCATATTTAATATGCAACGCGTATGAGAATTGAATGTGAATTGCAAAATTCTTGCGGTGCCTTGTCGCACAGTGTAAGGGCGGCTGCATTGCAGCTTGTGTCAGCTGCACAATTAATTAAGATGGGGTCAAGCATGTGGAACGAAGAGGGCGCCACTCTGGGGGCTAGGCAACGCGAACCGAACCGAACCGAACCGAGCCCAACTGAACTGAGTTCAGTTGCATTTGAGCCGCGTTGATTCAATTAGAGCAAGCAAGCGGAAGGACGGCAAGGGCGCTGTGGTGGGGACGGGACGGGACGGGGGCGTGGGCGGGGCAAACTTTGTGGTGGTAATGAAACATTCACTCACTTGGCGTTCAGTGGAGCGTGCTTGGCTGGCGGTCGCGGTGGTTCAATCGTTGGCTCTGTCGTCTGCTGCATGGAGAGCAGATATTGTGTGCGTGCCTCGTCGTGGCTCTTCTTCTTCAGATCGTACATCTTCTGGCGCTCATGCTCAATGACCTGGTGACCTATATGAATGTGATATAGAGAGTTGAGAAATTGCATGTGAAATGCATTTGAGATCATCTCTTGCCTTGCTGGGCCAGCAGCAGCTTGCGATTGCGTTCGATTTCCTTGATGCTGTCGAAGATCTTGGTGCTGGCGCCTTGGCTGGTCGAAATGGGCGCATCGTTGGCCACCTTGCAGCTGCGATCGATGTCATCCTGCGAGGGCACACGACGCTCCAGCGGATTCACTTCGAATCGATCGCTGCGCAGCGATAAATTGAAGCTGATCTGTTCACAGCTGCCGGCATCGTAGATCTGTAACGGTGCTCGCTTCGGTGTGCTGGTCACCTGGCCACCGTGCGGCAGTTCGATCTTGTTGTTGCTGTGGAACATGTTCTCGTTGACGCTCTTCGACATTAGATCCTCCTGATTGTGCCGCTTGGGGCACAACAGCTCAGCGGAGCCGAACAGTGACTGGGACATGACGCCGTTGGCCAGATTGCTGCCGCCATTTGTGGCAGCTGGTGTGCTGCGTCCGCTTGTGGACGATGTGACCAGCGCCTGTGCTGACTCCTCCTCCTGCTCGTCGGGCTGTTCGCGTCCCAGCTGTATGCGCAACGATGCCAGCTCCGTTTCCAGGACCAGACGCTGCTCCTGCCGCTTCAGCTCCTCGTGGCAGGCATGATGCTCCGACTCCTCCTCGAAATACTGAAACTCTAGATCCTCGAATGCCTTGCGATCGCTCTCCAGCGACTCGCACACATGCTCCAGCTCCTCCTTCAGGCAGGCATTGTTCGGCTTCTGTTTCAGCATGGCGCGCAGTCTGAAAGATTGCAATGATAACAATTAGATACTTGAGCTCTATTAATTCCGGAAAACAGATTTCTATTCAACAGAAATGATTGACAGCTGAAATTTCCGTTTGCTACTAAGAAAATCAACTGAAATGTGCCTGAAGGCAGTTCTATGAAATAATACAAGTAATTCTCACATCGATCAGTAGAACTGTCTCTCAATGAGAACTGAGTTTAAAGACAATTGAATGTTTGTAATACCCTATCTCTACTAGATAAGTTCATATTGCACTACTTCCTGGTCAAATATCTCTCCTATGCCTCTAATCTGTAAGGCTCAATAATGCTTGACCTTTTTTCCTGATAAAGCCTCAAGTTTTGATACGGTTTCATTTTCCCAAGAATTTCTTATTCATCGGAAGAATTGTGTCAGCACAAACAGCTGATAATGGGTATCTTCACGTCAATGATACTGAAGCATACGTCAGCAATTATTTTTGGTTTTTTTCTTATGTATATCTACCCTATAAAGCTGTCTGTTAATTTGCATATTTGTAGCCTAGAGAGCACTATAAACTTTTACGATCGAGCACGAAGTTTAAGAGCCTATGAATCAGTTCAGTTCAGTTCGACAATGGGAGTTATATTAGGGAAATTTGGTATGCAAATGGAATATTTCTTAATGGGATATTTGTTATTCTGTTCAAGATCAAGATCTGTATGAGCTTTGACTGGCATATATTGTGACCTATTTTACATTTCCCTGATTTGCCAACGTAAAAAAGAGTTATTTAGGAATATTTTTTCATTGAGCTATAATTTAGAGGGAATTTACTGCAGTGATCTAGTTCAAGTTCGTTGCCAATACAGGGTATTAACTAGTCTACTTATTCATGCTACGTATCAAAGTAGGGTATTTCTATAAGCGGATCGAATTAATGAATTCAGCTGAGATATTTCAATGTAAAGGGTATCTTCCTAGCAAGTTAATTTTTGTCTGATGTAATTTTGATCTTAAAAGTCAGCTGGGTTTACTGAGCACAAACTTTGCTTTACTAAGTATTTCATTAACTGAGTAATTAGTTCCACTAATAAATTTGGATTTACAGGGTATCTTTGTACCAGACCTACGTATTTAACATATGTATTCAGCTGATGTTTTTTAATTTACAGGGTATCTTGCTAATTGCATTAAATCTATACATTCAGATGACACTTTTGAATTTACAGGGTATCTTCTCAACTGAGCTACACATACAACTAAGATACCTTGATTTACAGGGTATATTCTCAACATAACTATACTTATACTTAGTTTTACAGAGTATCTCCTACGCATGGCTACCCACTCAGTTGTATTGGCATGTACAGGGTATATCCCAATATGCCAATATCCTCAGATTCTTACTTATTCAACTGATCCTGCTTCATTTCAATGGACTGCTTCAGCTTTGCCTGCTGATTCTCCTCCATCACGCGCGTCGCATTGCGCTGCGCCTCCAGGCGATGAATTCGATTCTGCAGGGCCAAAAGCTGCTGGCGAGGCGTCGACGCCGGCTGCGCTGCGGACGTTGACTGCGGCTGAGGTTGCTGCGGCTGAGGCTGCTGCTGTTGTTCACCTGACGCCGACTGCAAGCAAAATTTAAGACTTTAGTTGTTGATGTTTATAGGGTATATATGCGCTGTAGATACCTCGTGAATGCTGCTGGCATCTGGCATCTGCCGCTGATCCAAGTCGCGCCGCTTTCGCTGCTCCACGTTGATGCTGCGCGGCGCTGGCGCTGGCTTGCGATTGGGCTTAGGCGATTGGCTGGCGGATTCGTTCAGATTGAGCGTTAGATTGTTGATATTCTTGTTGGAGCGCTTGGCAGGATGTTGTTGTTGTTGTTGCTGCTGCTGTTGTTGTTGCATCTGCTGCTGTTGCATCTGCTGCTGCTGCTGCTGCTCGATCTGCTGCTTGCGTTCGAACGACTTGAAGAGCTGCTCATAGTCCCGTTGCTGATTGGGCGCCGGCGGCTTGGGCGCCAACGGCGGCTTCACCAACGCCGGCGCCGGCGTCGGCGTGGAGCTGGCCAGCGCAAAGGCGCTGCTAAAGGATGCATCCTTCTTGGGCGACATGCAATTGGTGCGTATTTTGGTGCGCGGACTCTGTGGCACGTATTTGGTTGTGCCGCCAGGCAATTGATTCTCCGACGCTGAGGCAGCGCCGCCCGTTCCAGCTGCTCCGGCTCCGCCGCCAGCTGCTGCTCCTCCTGCTCCTCCTCCTCCTCCTCCGCCTGCTGGCACATGCAGCTGTCCATTGATCTCGACACGATTGGGACCCAGCATACGGACATTCTCATAGCCAGACGTGCTGCTAATCAACGCCAAATTGGAGCTGCTGCCCGCATGCTGAAACGTTGGCTTCTTGTCCCGCGGCAGCGATCCGTTCGTCTTGATCCTGTTCTGGACAATGGGCGAGGAGGTGATGCTGCCAGCGCTGGCATTGTGCAGCGCATGGCTGCTGCCGCTGTTGTTGGCGCTGTGCTGCAGCTGTTGCTGCTGCCGATCCGCGTACTCGGTGCAGATCTTCAGCATATCCTCCAGCTCGGCGCCGCTGTTCAGCTCCGTATTGATGCCGTTCATGGCGAATATTTGCAGGCCGCCGGCGGTGTAGGTGCCCGGCTTGGGATATCGATCATATCGATCGTTGTTCACCTTGCCCAGCAGCTCAGACTGTCCCAGCTGTTGTTGTTGCTGTCCCGGTTGTTGTTGTTGCTGTTGTTGTTGCTGTTGCTGCTGCTTGAAGACCGCCGCATTGCTGGGTACATTGCAGTAGCCGGCATTATGGCCAATCCCATTGGCGCCGCTGCTGTTTAAGGTTTTGGCATATTGATTGTTCAGCTGCTTCTCGCCGCGATGATTCTCGGCCAGATTGCGGGCAAAGCTCGCGTATTTCTGGCCAAGCACATCGCGTGCGGCCATATTCACAGTCACCAGATCGGAGCTAAACACCTTGGGGCACTGCACGCCATGCAGATCCATGCTGTTGCTATTGTTGCTGTTGCCACTGTTGTTGCTGTTAGTATTCCCGCTATGCTTGATGGGATTGATTATGCTCTCGTAGAAGCTCTCCATCTCCAGTGTTTGGCTGTCGTTGGATCGCGACGATTGCGTAAAGTCAATATGCGGCATGGAGATGCGCTCGTTGGAGCCCATCGCTGAGCGCATCATTTGCGCCTCGTCCGGATTGTTGAAACGCAGATAGTTCGAGTTGCCAATGGTTATCATAGCACCCTGACTCAGTTTCGCCTCCTCCACGTCATCCAAAGGAGCGCCGTCGATCAGCACACGCGCCTCCTGCTCCGGCACCAGCGTCACCTCGTTCTCCTCGCTTCTATAAATGGTGCAGTGCAGCGGCCGTACTCCGCTACCGTTAAGTGAGATGCTGCAGTTCGGAGCTGATCCGATTGTTGTGTCGCCTGTCAATTAAAATACAAAATTGTTGTTTTAATACAACAAAAACAAAAACGAAATCACATAACTGTAATTGTAGCACTGAGTTGTAAGCAATTCTAACTGTAAATTCTAACCGTTATTTCTACTCTTGTTCTCACTCTCGCTCTCGTTGCTGTTGTTGCAGTCGTTGTTGTTGCTTTTACTGTCGTCCGTTTTACCGTTACACCAGCTACTTTCTCTCTCTCGTTCGCACGCACGTGCGTTCGACTCGCGATTGAGGCGCCCAGAGTGGAGCAGCGCCGCAGCAGGCTGAGCCGAACCCGGGCTGAGCTGACAACGGTCAGTGTGCTCTTATCTGGTGCTCGCGCAGAGAGCAACTACAACAACAACAGCAACAACAGAGCGTCCTCGTCAAAGCACAATTTTACCGTTTTGCCGTGTCAAAGATTATGCACAGTGGGCAAAGCTTTATTTATTTGACTGCATTAAATTTAATTGGAATTACAGCTAATTATATATTGTTATAGCCAACGATAATTTGTAGCTTGAGTTTTATTAGCGTTTGATTAATTCATTTTGAAATGCTTGTTTCATTACTTAACGTTACTAATTGCTCAGTGAGTAGAAACAATCGCAACTTTCCAATTTAATTATTAAGCATTAAAATTTCAAACTTAAAAAACAATTTTACAACTCAAGTGTAATTAAAATAAAAATCCTCTTGCTTTGTTTATGTTGGCAAATAAAATAAATACATTTTTTGTAAAGTCATTTAGCCTAAAAATATATAATAATATATACATTACAATTGGCTATATTTAATTTTTTTTTTTTTTTTTTTCATCTCTATTAAATTTAAATACAGTTAAAAGTTAGAAAAGTTAAAAAAATAAAATAAAAAACAAAACAAATGTGTATAGTGTTATAATTTAGTTTTACTTTTCAGCTCTACAATATTTGAAAACTCCCACCGGTACGATATAAGGCTTACACATGCATAATCTTTAAGTCCGCTATCTTTACGATGGTATTTGGTCATATACTAGCTGCTAAGATCCTAAAAGCTTAGAGACTCTCTTTGGGCACACTGTGCGGATCTTATCGCAGCGCACAATAAGAGTACCGAAAATGCGTGTTGTTGTTGTTGTTGTTTCGTATTTTTATTTTGTGCGTTGCTTTCGCGTTCGTTTCATTTGCCTTTTGAATTGCTTTCTTGAATTTGAGTCTCTTCAGTTTTGCTTATCGGCTTACAAATGACCTTGGCGGGCATAAGTATGTATGTATGTACATGTGTATATGTGTGTGCTCATGCATATATGTATGTATGTATGTATTTACTCACCAATATGTATGTAGTGTATGGTGACAGCGGTGCTGAGGCGTCCGCCACCCAAGCTAACCAAATGTGGATCAGAGGCAGCAACACGCAACGACGGATCCTTTTTCGTCAATGACATCTGCAAGCGATCGAAAGAGAAGTGCGAAATGCAGGCGATCAGAAAGAATGAATTTGAATGCGAAAAGGAATACGAAAAGGGAGAGCGTCAACAAGATGACGCCGATGCGTGTATTTGGCAAGGCGTGAAATTGTCAACTGAGACGGCAGTCGGCGTTGAGCTCAAGCCAGACACAGCTAATGTGCACACATAAACACACACACACACATACATACATTCATACACATATAGACGAGATGCACCTACACGCGTGCGCAGCGGGTGCAGCTGCTCTAAATTGCTTTTGTTTTGTTTCCTTTCTATGTAATGAGCAGGACGTTCGCTCATTCGCTTATTCTCTCACTCTCACTGTCCCTCACACACACACACACACACTTACGGCCGGCGCGCGCGCTTCCACAGGCACGTGCGTGCGTGCGTGTGTGCGCGCGCTCTCTTGGCCCAGCTGTGCGCTTAGATGCTGCTGCGGCGTCGGTGTTGCCAGATCGCCAAAGCCCATAGGAAATCAATTGGAAAGCTAATCAATCAACGGCGTTGGGCAAATAAATAAAGAATGTGGCGTTTGATAACACACACTCACATATACATACATATGTATGTACGTACGCACATATCGCATAAACGACCTGGCATGCGTGAGTGTGGGGGAGACATGGAATGTAAGCGAGCGACACACACTCATTTAAGTTTTCACTTTTATTTTTGGGCGCGGAAATGACTGCGGTGGGCCGTTTACGAAACGTTTCAAGCGCCAAATTGGGTCATAAACACCAATAGTGGCCGAGAGGCTACTCGAAAAAGATAAAGCGAGAGAGAAAGAGAGCGAGAGAGAAGGAGCAGAGCGAGCAGGCATGAAGCTTAGTCAACGCAACAGCAAAGGCAAAGCGATTAAGCTACATCATCGTCATCATCATTATCATCATTAAAAGTATGTGTGCCTAGTGTAGCTCTCTGTGTATATTTGTGTGTGTGTGTGTGTGGCATGTGGGACAAACGTATGGATAACTATGAAATGAGAGCAACACGCTGAGCACGCTGATAAAGTTTTCATTGGACACGCATCATTTTCATTTGTTACAATGTGCTGTCATTGTTGTTGCCATCATTTTTTACCCCCGCCGCAAATATCACTATCAGCAGACGTAACGTTGTGTGCTATAATTACAGTTACAAGTGCGTATCTGTGTAAATGTGTGTGACACACCGGCGCGACATCGGTCAGTCTGCATCTATGAAACACACACACACACACACACACACACACACACACACACACACACACACACACACACACACACACACACACACACACACACACATACATATACATACATATGTACATACATAGGTATGAAGTCACATGCATTCGAAGACAGTAATTTCGTTAAGCTCTGCACAATTTGTAATTGTGTAATTATACACTTGTGGAACTCATGTGTATCCCCATGATATTTCTAATGGCATGTGGATTGTGGAAATCATCTAACCTGCTGCTGTATTAATTATGAATTATATGCACGCAACTTGCCATCCACAATTCTAGTCGCGTGCTACCACACACACATGCACTTTCCAGTGACGTCTATTGTGCCGTCGGGCTTGATAACTGAACTGACTACGGCTAGTGGAACATTTCCCTCTGTCATTCCCATATCCATTTTCCCATTACAGTAAACATTATGAAATGCATTTCTTGGTTTTTATAGCTCACTTTGCAGTTGTTGGCAACGCTTTTAGTTTGCGTCTTTCTTTTGTTTTGATTTGTTTTGTTTTCGTTTGCCTTTTGATGCCGCACACGTCATCTTTGGCATAGTCTGCGTCATGAGACAGACGAGACGGGACGATGGGACTGGCATCAAGAAGTGCCAAGATGTGTAATAAATAATCAACGATAACAACAACAACAATGAGCTGCCAAATGAGTCAGAGCACTGCTGCAATTACAACACCAAGAAGAAGAAGCAGAAGACGAAGAAAAGTCAGCAGCAGCAGTAGCCGAAGAAAGAAAGAAAGGAAAAGCAACAGCACGACTTGTGCAGATAGATTCCACAGACCTAACTAACTGTATTTGACTCTGCCTTTGTAGTTTAAAACTCTCATTTGCAATGCGCTTTGCTCAGTCCGCTAAGTGGGGTATATTAGTTACATACAGTGCATTTAATTAGCAAATTGTTTAATTTGTTGAATACATTTGCAAAGAGTTGTCAATGCCTGAATTGGGGACCATTTTTTTTTTTTTTTTTTTTAATGGGGGCATCAAAATTTAGTTAATTTGAGATAAGATAAAATCCAAGGCAACTTTTCAGATACATTTATATGTATGTACCTAAAACGACTTCCGTAAGTTAGCCAATTTTACACTAGTTTCGAAATGAATTGGCATAAATAAAGTTTATATACATACACATGTATGTATTATACAGGTAATTAAGTTTTGTACTGGCTTAGCTAAAATACTTTTGCTTTTATGCATCACGAAAAACCAAAAAATTTAAATGCGTAACAAAACGTCTGTTTAACTAGCTGCTCGCTAACACCGGCTAATTAGTCACAATCTAAACAGATGTGGCGCGAGCTGGCTGCATAATGAACTCTCGAAATTTGCGGGCAACTGTTTGATAAAAAGAGAGAAACAATAACAAAAACAAAGCCACCAAAACCGCACTCCAACAACGCATGGCAGATGGGAGATATAGGAATTTGCGAAGCCAAACAAACAACAATGGGACAAACAGTCAACAGAAAGCGTCAACGCAATTAACGTTTAATTTTTTTTTTTTGCCATTGCCAGAGCCTATGCATATCTAACCTCTACACTCACACATACACACTTATACACATACATACATATATCCCTCAGTCTATATATTAGAGTTCCAATAAACCGTTGGCCACCCATTTCCAGCACATCCCGCAGCGCTGATAAATTGTTTGCTTTCGCTGCTGCAGCCGCAGTTTCCTCTCCCTCTCCCTTTCGCTCTCGCTCGCTCGTGTAGCACTGCTGGCGCTGTCTCAGTCGCTCCTGTGCTGGCTGTCTGACCGGCCGGCAGGTCGTAAACATTACAGGAAAAATGAAAACGCATACATTGCCATTTTTAGTTGCCTTTATTTATAGAGCGCAAACACAGCTGTGTATCCAACTTGAAAGTAAAAACACCGTTTCAATAATATAGTGCGGGCGACAGAGTGGGAGAGGGAGAGCGCGAGAGAGTAAGAGAAAAGGGGGACAAGCGAGTGCCTGGAATGAGCAGGCACAATCGGGAAGGCACTAGCGCAAGCACAGACACACACACACACACACACACACAGACATACAAATACAAATACAAATGGGACGAGTCAATGCATTAGCGCACCAACTGTCAATAATACTCTTATTTTCAATTGGCAAACGCTGTTTTTGGGCTTTGGTCTTTTACTTGTTTACTTTTTATACCCTGAACCCATTGAAAATGGGAAATCAGGGTATAATGGTTTTGTTAAAAGTATGTAACAGGCAGAAGGAGGCGTGGCAGACCCCACAAAGTATATATATTCTTGATCGGGGCGACAAGCTGAGTCGATTTGGCCCTGTCCGTCTGTCTGTCCGTCCGTCCGTCCGTCCGTCCGTCCGTCCGTCCGTCCGTCCGTCCGTCCGTCCGTCCGTCCGTATGTATGAACGCGTCGATTTCAGAAGATATAAGAGCTAGAGACTTCAACTTTTTTTTAAAATGTCCGTATATATCACGCGCAGATCGAGTTTATCACTAAAAAACGATAACTCATTCCGATATTTTTTTATCGATAAAAAACCTTATCGAAGATCACTTAAATAATTATATCTCCTACATCATAATAGCTAGAGTGTCCAAATTTTAAATATATATTAAGACGTATTTAGTACAATTTCGGTTTTTGTTAAAACTTACCCCCCGCCCCTATATCCACCCCCTCACCCTCATCTTTGTAAAAGTCGTATATCAAATACTAGAGACTTGTGCTTCGGTATACACATACATTTAAACATTATGATTACGTTCTGAAAGTTTCATTACGATCGTACGTCTAGAAATTAAATTATTCAACAAATAAGTTCTCAAAATATTGCCACACTGCAGCGCAACCCAAGCGCAATCGCCTATATATGTGAGTGTGTGTGTGCGCGTGAGTTTGTATGTATGCGTGTGTGTGTGTGTGTGCGTGTGTGTTTGCTAATTATTATTGAAATATAAGTTGCTTGTAGGGTTCAGGGGATCTCGTAGTCGAGCAGTCTCGACTAGAGCTTTCTTTCTTGTTTTCTTTCTTTTTATATATTTCATACTTATTTAGCTGAGATTCTGGACAAGGGCAACGGGCTGTGGGCGGGCTTTAAGCGTTTGCTAATTGAATTTGCCTGTTAAGACAAAATATTTGCCATAACTTTACCGTGGGCTGGAACTATCTATTCCAAAGAAGAGATATTTTGTACGTTTTTTTTTTTTTTTGTGAGCTGTCAATAAATGCGATTCGAATGGGTTGCAAAAAGTATGTCAAACATTTGGAGTGGTTTGGCCCCGCGTGGGTTTTTCCTTTTATCTCTTCAAAGTGGACCTCACACTAGTTCTCAGCTTATTTTTCAGCTTGAAGCTGCTTGTCTGTTACCACTGTATTTGCTTTCGCATTCACTTGAATTCGCCCACACTTCCACGGACTGATGATTGTATTGTCTTCCATTGGAAGTTTCGCCTGGAAGTATTGTCTGCTGCAGCAGCAGCTTCTCTGCTTGACCATATGCGTACATCTGCTATCTCACTCCTGCATACTCCTTTCGCACTCACACACTCAAATGGATCGGACGAGTGTGCGAGAGGGAATTGGGGAGTAAGGAAGAGAGGGCGAGGCTTATAAGCCAATCTGAGACTTACCTTGGGCTGGCAGCCAAAATGTGGATGGCATTTGGGGCTAGACATGCAAACTAGTTTTTATACACATTAGCCGCACACAAATAAAATGTGACACATGGCGGACACAATTACGAAAAGTACACGACATGTACAATGTACATAATTATGTATGTACATACATATACATATGAATGTCTGCATGTGTGTTAATAAAAATAAACATTTACCTACACCGGACTGCGCAATTTAAATAAAAAAGCATGCAGAGCATAGCCAAAAATCTCAAATAAAAGCAAATATGTTTTTTTTTTTTTTTTTTTATTTAATTTATTTTAGCTTTTATTTGAGGCCGCTGGGGTCGACGACAAATCTAAATAAAATTGCGCGCGATTTTATTCGCGTGCGTTTTTATTTTGTTTATAGTTTGTGAAGGTCACTCAGGCAGCAGCGCATCGGTGGCGCCGACGCCTGCGCATAGAGGGCGTTTAATTTACATACAAAGATAATTGCATACATACATACATATATATATGATAAATATCCCCATCGTACGTGCGTGCAATAAATGAAAAAAATAGAGAAAAAGTCACACGACTGCACGCACACATACAAACATGCATGCAAGCTGAGAAGCATCACACACACACACACATGCATAAGCACGTATGTACGTATGCATGTATGTGAGTATGAGTGCAGCGTGTTAAATTTAACGAGCTGCTGAATTTATTATTGTCGTTGCTGTCAAAGGGTTTATGTGACTTGAGCACACACAAATTTGTATATTCACATACATATGTACATACATACATACATGTGTGGATATTAACGTATTAACTCCAACCACACACTGCCACCTAACGGTTAACTGTGGGGGCGCCACTTGAAACTGTCAAAAATGAAGATGCCTAAATATCTCCCTCCGTCTGTGTGTGTGTGTGTGTGTTTGTGTGTATCTGTTAAGTGGCTTGTTAATTATGCGTATAACTCGCCGCATTATCCAAAAACATGCTGAGCAACAATAATCAGAGCCCTGCCACTCGAGACCCTCTCAAAATGACGAAAATCTAATTAACACGAAAAAAACTAACAAATTCTTAGAGATTCACGAAATCGTCGTCTGCTACGCATGGGCCGCTGCTTGACTCAGTTTGGCCGCTCAAATTGAGTTCAATTGGAATAACAGTTTATTATTTGTGAGCAATAACAATATGGCATCATTTACGCATATTCTACTCCACTTCAACGCATCAGCGCTCTTTCTCTCTCTCTCTCTCGCCTTCGCTCTGACTCTCTTTTAATAGATTTACTCATACGCTGGAAATGCAACAAAAGCAATAACAGAGCAAAATGTGAAATGCAAATGTTAAGCGCTGTTTGCTGATGTCATCAGCGGAACAACAACAACAACAACAACAAAGACAATAACAATTGCAAGTAACAATAAAGGCACTTGGATATTGAACAAAACGGCAAAAACTTGATTTAACTGGATGACTTCATTAATGAACTGGCAGCAGAACAAGCGCGCATAAATATGCAAATAACTGAATAAATGTGCTTATGCATACACACACTTTTACATGTTTACAATTGTGTGTAAGTATGTATGTATGCGCGCACGCATACCCATGTAATCATAATAGCAGCTACAAAACGCTCGCAGGCGTGCGTGAGTGTGTGCGTGCGCACTCGCTGCCAGCCAGCGCAAAGAATAAACAAAACAAAGAGACCAATAAAGAGAGCAACAACTAGAACAATACGCGCGCGCGCGCATATGTACATGTGCCGCATTGTGCGCACTTGTCTTGCATAGCGTATGTCTGCTTGAATTCGCACAAGCTGGCAGCACTGTTTGGCCTTTTTTGCTGTTGTTGTATTTTTCGTTCTGCAGGCGTAGGTGCGCAGAGAAAGACAATTCAATTGCGAATGTTAAGTGAAGTTTATTGATTCAATTGGCTTCCACTGTGACTGCGACTGCGTTTTTAATTAAAACACAAGACAAACGAAGGCTGCGCCTGTCATTTTAACATTTCGAACAACTCCCCCCCCCCATACTCGGTTGATGCGTGAGGTTCTTGAACTCATCCGTTCCACAACAGCTCTTGGCCTTTCCATACATGAATAAGGGCCGTTGTTATGTTCTTGCTGTTGTTGCTGTTGCTTTGTTGTTAGTTTGCAAATGACGATGACAACAGCAACCGGAAAACGGATGCGCCCTATTTGGCTGTTAGCTGTATGTATGTATGTATGTATGTTCATAATTATTTTAAATATGAATGCCTAAATTTTATGCTGTCATATGCGTTTAAGGTGGGGCGAGCTGCCATATTTATTTAATTCTTTTTTTTTTTCGATTTAGGTCATTTGTAATGGGAGCAGCCTGGAAAAGTATTGCCATATTTTGGAAGGGCTACAATCGGTTGGTTCATTTGAACGAACGACTGAGTTAATTGATCAGAGCATTTAATTATAATTAGTTAAGGTCAAACTAAGTCATAAAAAAATAATGTGTGCTTATAAATAAATAATGTATATTTAATATATAAAAGTGTAAAAAATTTTAATTTTTTACATATTTTATATTTTACATATGTATGTAATAAATAAAAAATTAAATCAGTTGACAAACTCATATTCATATTTAATGAAACACTAAATTTATGCAGCAACTTGAACCAGAATGTTCAACTCACATACAGCATACAGCTTGCTTGCATGCATGTGTGTGTGTGTGTGTGTGTGCTTGTCTGTGTAGGTGTTTGTATGTCATGCATCACGCACTCTCACACGTCGCGATGCACCATTAAAGATCAGTGTGACGGGCGGTTGACAAAGTGCGTCCGGTTTGAGCGTTTGCTCGGATGCAAATGTCCAAGGCCTTTGGTGCTGGTGCTTTGCTGTTTCTTAGTGTTGTTATTGTTGTTGTTGTTGTAGCACGGTGCCAATGAACGCATTGAAACCGTTATGGCCGCCTTCAACACAATATATTGGCAATGTGTTGTTGTTGCTGCTGTCGAAAAGTTTTCCCCTCAATGGAAAAACTATGCAGCCGGCAGGCAGAAATGCGCACAGCTGCAACAATAACAACAACAACAACAACAAAACACAAAACGTGCAGCGCATAAAAAGAAGTGTGAAATGGAAAAACACATAAAAATACAAAAAAAAAAAAGAAAAGAGAAATAAAACTCATATAGACAGATACAGTTGCAGCCCCACACATCACTCACACACACACACACACACACACACACACACACACACACACATATGTATGTATGTAAGTGAAACGAGAACGTTACAGGAATTTCATTTTTGAAATTCAGCTGGCAACGCTGCGCAAGCTGCCAATCGGTAGCTGCGTTTGCCAAAAAAGCTTCGCTTTCTAACTGCACTTGAAGCGACAGCGACAGTTACAAAGCACAGCTCATATCTGCATATGAATATATGTATGTATGTTCATACATACGTATGTACAGTATTTATGCATGCATGCAAAAGTTCTTAGCAGACATGTTATTGTGTTGATACCCTGTAGTCAAAGTGAGTGGGGTATATTCGTAGTTTTTGTGAGTAAAAGAGAACGTCACGATTCTAAAGAAGTTTCAAATTTCGCCAGAAGTCAGTCTCAGTCTCAGTCTCCCCATAACCAAAGTGCAAGGGGCATGTATGACAAAGCATTCAACTTGTGCGTCGAGTCAAACATACCCTATGTAAAATAAATACATAGAGCATATGAAGCCTTAGAGTTGTGGTTGCAGAGACGCAGTTGGAGTTGCTTACAGAGTATCGCTCAGTCTCGGAACCTCTTAAGTGTAATTTGATGTGGCACAATCTCTTGCATCTTCACTGGAGGATTCAGATTTGGATTCATATTCGCAGTCGCGGTCGCAGTCGCTGAATCAGTTAACAATGCAAAACTGCTGCCTTTGAAGTTTGCAGAAGTCACAGTTCGCATTAAGCGCGCTGCATGCAACATGAGCACTCTATGCACCCAATTCTGAATGCCAGCCAAAGGGATATACATATGTACATTTATATGTATGTGTAATTAAACTGCAGCTCATAGAAGAGATGAACAAGATGCAAAACAAAAAGCGTTTCCCTTGAAAAATTCAACAGAATCGCTTCATTCTACCTTGCGCCCTTCTTTGTGATTTTCATAAATTCAAAAATCTGGTTTATACAGATACAAAAGGCAGTCCTTTGTATATAAACAATATGCTTTAATTCCATTTATATGAGATTTATAGTGATAAGATCTATTATAAACACATTTCTTCTTACTAGAAGGATGAGTAAGTTATATAAAAATCAATACAAATAGAGACAAAGAGGAATGTTTATGAATACATTTGCAATTTGTTTTCTTTATAGGTATTTCCTTATTTAACTTTATTATTATTTATGAAATTATTGTAGTTCCTTGGTTTTGTTTAACTGTTAATGAAGAAATTATATACATTCTGTACACACACGTATAGGTATAGGAACAGATATATCAAATATTTATAGATATATACCTATCCTGTATGCTCTATAGGGATCAAAACAGTTCAATCGATTCCACCTTTAGTCTATCTATGTCTATGTACATAGATATACATATGTATGATATGGTATCTAGGGTAGCTGGGTATAACTGGTTTGCTTATAAGAAAGGTAAACAGTTGGGTTGCCAATATTGTAAAATTTACCTATGAGCCTTACGGTACTTTCAGTGCTTGACGCTTTTAAGGAGACAAACATAAATAATTGGCAAGGGCGGCACAATTGGTGTCATTATATACATATGTATACCCGTCTAGGCATGTACATATGTATGTATGTGTGCCAGTGCTTGTGCTGGGTGCCCATTTTGGCCCACTGCATTTGGCTGGCTGTCAAACACATGTGCTTCTTGTTGTTTTTGCCAATATTTTGTGGTCTATGACTTGCATCGTTGATGTTTATACGAGCTGCCTAATGGCAAACGGATGACAATGACAATGATGACGATGCTGTTGACGAGCATGACGATGATGATGATGATGATGATGCTGAAGATGATGATATAATGTTGTTGTTGTTGCACTTGTAAACTGTATCTGTGCTTCATGCTGTTGACAATTTAATTGTGGCGCTACACTAAATTTCGTTGCACTCATAAATATTTGGTTCGCAAGTGTCGCCGTCTGCATAATTATGACAGCCACTGTGTGTGTTGTTTATGCTACCAGGCCATAGCGTACCTTTACGCAATCGGAAATCATATAATAACAACTCAAAAATGCTAATTAAATACATTCAGCTATGATTCAAAATAAACATCTGTAGAAAAGGAAGCGAAGAGAATGACTCGAATATACAATATAGAAATAAGATAGGCTAGCGAAATATAGCTAAAATACAGCTAAACTTATATACAATGCGCTTCGGGTTTTAAGATATTGTATATTATTATGATTATTACCTTGTAATTAGCTACATATCCTGTGATTTACTATCATACTATATCACTTTGTAGAGTATCAATTTGTAATTCACAATAGACGATTTCTTTGGCTCATTCAAAGTGTTTGAGCTTTTAACTATTGACCTCGCTGTATTTCAGCCATATTGATCTGCTATCTGTTATTTAATCTTTGGCTCACGCATATGTGTTACGTATTCCGTATGCCACTCGCAATACCCTGCTGCCCAGCAGCAGCAGCGTATTCAAGCCCAGCAAAAACAAGGCGTGTCCGAATAACGAGCATAGAGCGAAGCCAAAGCAACGAAAACGAGATGAAAAAAAAAAAAAAACAACAACAAGACTCATTAATAAATCAAGTTGTGGCTCTCATAAATGTCTTACAACATTATAGGGTATGCGGCTGTACATACTTTTCATACATATGTACTTATGAAAGCAACCAAATAACTGTAAATGTGTAACAAAGGGCATATGCAGCCGGACCAGAGTCATATCAACAAACATTGCCCTTTTGGTATCTGAGAGCTTTAAAAAAGCACGTTTGAGACACTTTTTACACTGCACGGAATTTCGAAAGATACAAAGCAGAAAAAAAACATACAATAATAAAAATAAAAAAAAGGTGAAAAAAGCTACAAAATGTCGAACAAAAGAACAAGTTCTCAAGCAAATAATAAAATATGTATCTTTTATGTAGATGTTCATACATACATTTGTATATGTATGTGTACATATGGATGTACATATGTATGTATGTATGTATATCTTGTGTCATTATCGTTGTTGTGGTTGTTGTTTTTTAGTATCTGCTGCTTTTTATTCACTTTTAAATCTCTTCTTTTTCTTTTTTGCACAGCCCGCCAATTTTTTTTTTTTTTAATTTACATAATTTAATGGGAGATACTCTCATTCAAGTTTTTTATGGCCTGTGGAATGCATGTGGATTCTGTTCATATTAAATTTGAACAGTTAGAGAGGACAACCGCTAACTGTAACTTTCTTGAGCTGCGAAAGTCCCAGCGCAAGCAGAAACCCAACCCAAATAATAATAACAACAAAAGACAAAAAAAACTTGCGACGCGACGTCTCTGCCGGCGTCTGCAATAACTCCTGCAGCGAGACGCTCTCACTCGAGAATTGTATGGCGCTGTTGTTGTCGCTGCCGCCGCTGACGTTGCTGTCGTCTGGCAGTTTGTCTGCTTTTGTGGAAACCGGCTAAATTCCATTTGATTGGGATGCCTTTGCCTTTTCTTTTTTTTTCTCATGATGCATTTCACTATTGCGTTGCTGCTGACGTCGCAGTCGCACACAGCTGTCAAGGGCGTTGGGCAGCCAGGCAGCGACGCAGCTTTCGATACCGTTATGCTTATTGTAGTGGGCGCAAGTCTTATTGGTCGGGCATAATAAGCGCAACTTGGAAGCTGACGCATGTAAATATGTATTTGTGTGGAGGTGCACTTGTATGCGTGTATGTAAATACAAACATATCTGCGTGCATGTCGCTTACCTTTTAAGTTGTTATTTTATACTTCTTCTGCCGCCTCAACTGTTGCTACAGTTTATTAACTGTAGTGGTTGTTGTGTTTGCCAGCGTTGGCGTCGTCGTTTGGCTGTTGTGGTGGTTGCTGTTGTTGCAGTTATCGTTGTTGTTGTTGTTGTTATTATTGTTGTGTGGCGCGGCAAAAGGGAATGCATTGAATATCATTTAGTTCTTTAATTCAATTTTCCCCACTAAGTTTGCTCTGTATGGTGCATGAAATTTGCATCTGAATACCGCGCGCAACATCGGCCAAGCAACTAAGCAAAAGCAAAAGCAAAGGCAAACGCAATCAAATACAAACACAGCGTCTGTGTTGGTAAACGAGTTTACTTTACTTTTGGCGTACTAAAACCGCAATAATAACAATAATACCGAATTGAAATGATCAATTGCATCGCACCTAAAGCACATTTACGGACACTTCATTCAGAACTTTTTCGTCTCGTTTCAAATCAAAACAAGGCTTTGATGCACAACAAAAACAAATTGTAAAAAAAATAATAATTATTATTAACGCAAGCAGACGCCACCGCTGCCAGTCCGCTCAATGAGTTTTGTACGACTGAATCCAAAAAGACGACTGTTATGTTAACATAACAACTGAGAACGCAACAGTTGGTTAACAGTTTAAAAGTGAAAGAGTGCAAAATGTTAATAATGAAGAGTAAGACTCTTAAATTAATGTATTTTGGAAACATTTGTAAATATATACATTCATTTTAATTTGTAGACATTGACATACCACTTATTAAAAACGACACTGAGCTTTGTAAACAAACACGTTAACGCAAAACTAACAGAGCGTATGCGCAAAATGAGTAGCTCGAACGCATAAATCAGTTGCTCAAGCGCACAAAGAGCAATTAGAAATGTTACATTTCATAATTAGCGCCAATATATTAATTTCTAATTGGAAAGAAAAATCGATAATTAAAGTAAACGGTGTGGTGTAATAAGGAATTATTTTTCTATATATGCAATTTTTTATATATTTTTCTTTTTAAAGTAATTTGAAAGCTTTTTAAATACTCAAGGCGCATTTGACGTTTAAATAACAGAACGCATGCGCAAAATGAGCGACAGACGCAGGATTGAGCTTATCAAGCGCGATAAGAGCACTTTCACATGTAAACAGTGCAGTTAGTGCCAAATATGCTTATTTCTAATAAAAAAAATATTTATATATATATATATATATATATATATATATATATATATATATATATATATATATTAGCTATATATAACAAACATTCAGCTACTACGCTTTCGCCTTAGCAATGTTGGGTGACTTTTTAGCTTTTTTAGCCAACTTCTTGATATGCTCGCTCTTGTCCAGATTGTTCTGGAAGAAGGTGGTCTCCTTGCGGGCCTGTGAGACTTCCGTCTGCAGTCGCTGCTTATGGACGGCTTGCTCATAGTTCATCCGCTCGGTCAGGTGCACCCACTTGAAGCGAGGCAAATACTTCATGCTCCACAGCGAGTCGTAAAACTGTGACTTCTTTCGGGTCGAGATTTGCTTGTTGTTCAGCAGCGGAACAATCTGTTTGGCCACACGCTTTGACTCGAACTCCACCCAGCCTTCGGTGAAGTGAATATTGTATTTCTTACGTTTGTTCTTTTTCGCCTTATCGCCTGTAAAGAAAATTTATATAATTGTCTGCCGGAAATTCATGCCAGCTCACACTCACCTAGCTTCTTTTCCGGCTGCAAGTAGACGCGTCCAATCTTGCCGAATTCACCGAGTATCTCACGCAGACGTGTCACATTCATGTGCTTTGGTATATTCGAGATATAAATGATTCCCTTTTTGCGTTTCTTGGTTTTGGCGGTTTGTTTAGCACCGGCATTGAAATTGGCCAAATCCATTTCGTCGTCGTCTTCCTCCTCATCGTCTTTTGTGTTGGGTACAACGGCAACTTGCTCCTTCACATCTTTAGCTTTGGTAACGTTCATCTCGGTCATATCTACTACCATGTCCTCATCGCTCTCCAATTCAATGGGCTGCGATTCGGACGTTGTTTTTAATTCTTTCTTCATTTGTTTTCAGTACAAAACGTGCGCACTGTGTGACCGTGTTTGCATAACGTGAAAATAACGTGAAAATAATATGTAATGTAGACCATACTGCTAATAACATTAACAGAATGATAATACCACGACGTATTGGAAGTTAACAGTACTACGTGAAACTTTAAAACTTCGATAGTTCTACTTCGATATAATCAGGGATCAAGTGTTTCCCGCATTAACAGAAGTGCTTTTGGTAAACAGAAAACAATTGCATTTAGTTGTTGTTTAGTGTTCGTATTCAGCTGATCGCAATCGTTGTAAAATGCCAGTAAGTAGTTAAACTGCCATAACTCCTGTTGTTGGTAATCGATGATTAACAGTGATTATGTTTTCTTTATTGCATTAATGCTGTATTCATTTAAATAATTATCATTATTAACAATGCAATAGGCCTACCATTCTGAGATCGAGGAGTTCCACAGCAAGGTGGGAAACATGGCCATCTTGCCTCTACGCACCAAAGTACGGGGGCCAGCGCCCAGTGTGAATACTGATAACGACATTATCGATGAGTCACTTTATTATTTTAAAGCAAACGTTTTCTTTCGCACATACGAAGTCAAGGTAGGCTGCAATCAACATAAAAACGATATAACTAAATACATATATACATAAATAAGAATAAAATATATTTTATACATGATTGCAGTCGGAGGTGGATCGCGTACTTATATATATAACGCTCTACATAACGGAATGCCTGAAAAAGCTGGTTCGCTGCACTAGCAAGGATCAGGGACAACAAGATCTTTATGCCTTGGCTATTTCGAGCTTTGCGTTGCCCGGCGATGCTGGTTTCCCGTTAAACTCCGTCTATACCAAGCCAGATAATCCAGATCTAATGCGTGAATATTTGCTGCAGTTGCGCCAGGAGACCGGCTATCGCTTGTTAGAGAAGGTCTTCGACACATCAGATGACAAGCCAAATAAATGGTGGATATGCTTTGCGCGTAGGAAGTTCATGGAAAAAAGTCTTTCCGGTCCTGTATAGAAAGATTAGAAAATCGACTGTTAAATCAATTTGAAGACTGTTAGAATGTTGTTCCAGCCTAGCTGCATGCTGCGGCAGTGTTGACAAATGCCCGCATAAGTGGGCGCCAATTTTAAACAAATACTTAAAGGACAGTGTATAATCAATTATTTAAACATAAATATATATATATATATATATTTGTTCTTTATTTACAAGTTTCATTTCACCATATACAATAAAGCATACTTGCAGCATTTTATAGTTGATACAGATTGTGCGAATTTAAACAAAATAACTTGGAAGCTGTTAAGATTTTGCAGCCCT
The DNA here is from genome assembly GCF_054131105.1 of Drosophila navojoa. Taxonomy (NCBI): domain Eukaryota; kingdom Metazoa; phylum Arthropoda; class Insecta; order Diptera; family Drosophilidae; genus Drosophila; species Drosophila navojoa. Next base: position 13,754,851 of record NC_142895.1, on the reverse strand, counting down.
GTCGTATATTACAACAGCGCTGTTAAGCCTCTAACAGTTGCATTTTGTTCGGCAATTTAAAATCAAATTTATAACTGACAATGTATAATCATTTATTAAAATATAATTTGTTTTGGTTTTTTATCTAGTTGTTTCGTTTCGATGAAAGCTTATTAACAGTTGACGATTAATAATAAACTGGCACACACGCAATAAGTACGGCCGGCATCACTTAAAATTAATAACAAAAAAAAAAAAAAACATGAAGGTGAAAAAAATATTACAGATATTGAACTTAAAAGTAACGAGGACATTTAAACATTATAAGATATTAACACACGATTACTGCATATTTACAAAATACTTGGCAAGCAATTAGCCAACCATCGAGTTGACCTATTGAAACTCTCTAATAATCTCAACGACGCTCTGATAGGTGCCAGTGACAATGCCCAATATGGCAATGGTCAGGATGGCGATATTCTTGAAGTAGATCCAGGTGCCCAGTCCCTTTGGCACCTGGGTGCGGGTGACAAAGTCTATGATGATGGGTATGACAAATGCCAACGATGTTGAGCATAAAGCACCGATTAGAGATATAAATAGATTCAATTGGGGTACAACCAGGGCGACACAGACTGGAGAGTGAAAAGAGAGAATAAGTTTATGCAAACAAATTATAAAGAAATAATGAATTCTATTTGGATTTCATCCTCCACTTACAGGTCATCATGATCATGATGAAACGTAGCGCCACCTGCATGGTGATTGGATACTTTTGGGCGCAGCTATTGTTGCGCTTGACAGGGGGCCACAGGATCTTCATCATGACGAAGAATTGTATGGGATAGCCGAAGAAGACGCCCAAGGCGGCCACCATTTTGACCACCTGTGACATGCTGTCAAATATAATACAATCGTAATTGTTAGATATGGGAATTATAGCGATTGTTCACCCTATATACGTACACATCCTCCACATCCAGATTGAGCGTGATGCTGCCCGCAACATCTTCGCCCCAGCGCACATAGCTAACGAAGCCCGTGAAGATGAAGATCGATGTGATCAGCAGCATCGTCACATTGAGCACACCGAAGCGACTGTCGAACTTTTCCGGTTCGCGCATCGAATTGCGCAACGGCAGGATCAGGGCGATGCCCTCGTACGAGAAGAGGGCGGTGCCAAAGAATAGAGCCAGCTGGCTGCCGCCAGTGAAATAGTTGCGCTCCCTTACGGGGGGCATCGGGCCGCTGGTGAAGGCGATCGATAGCGTGGCAATCAAGCCAAAGAGCAGCGCGCAATTGGCCAGCAGCGACACTGGTGAGATATATTTCAGATTTGTCATCAGCGATGGAATCATTGCGGGCAGCAGAGTGATTAGCATGACCAAACTCATGCTGATGTCTATGCCATTCTGTTGCATCACCTGGAGATTAATTTAAAAATCACAATTAGTGCTGAAAAGCGATCAAGTGCTTCTGTTAGCGTTGCAGTATTGGTAAACTGCTCGAAAAAAATGAGCTATTGGGAGCACAAATTAAACTGACAAATAATGAATTTATAAATCAAGTGATATGTGGAGCAGTGCGTCCTCACCTGGTAGAGATTCTCCGTGATGAACACAAAGTAGATGGCACAGAAACCGAATTGCGTCACACAGAGAAACATTTCGACAATCAGCTTCATGGCGCGCGACATGCGGCGCAACGGTCGCGGTCCGTACTCGAAGCACTTCTCCACCGTCTCTGGATAATCATAGAAGGTGGCGCCCGGCGTTTGGGCGACGGCCAGGAGGGAGCCGCGTATAAGCAGTCGTTCGCAGTGGACGCACATGATCGCAATTATGGGCAGCATCAAAGTGGAGCCAATGAGACCGCCATTTTTAAAGCAGTCGCCCATGGCGAAGAGGCCGGCGCCGACGCTGCCCTTGAAGAGATGTGTGGCCGCCTCCAGATTGCTTGTGGCATGGCGACGCTTAACAATTGTGCTCTCCAGATCCTTTTCTCCACCCTTAGTGGAATTTTGATGCTGCTGCTGCTGCTGTTGTTGTTCCGGCTTGGTTATTTCTAATGTTTTGCCCATATTGCCAGCTTCGATCACCTTTTCGGTGTTATACACTTTCTTCTGCAAAATTTAATTAAATTTAATTTAACAAATGTACTTTTAATAATTGCGATTAATATTCAATTATTTTCAGTTGCTGCGTTTCGGCACCAGCGGCGCAATTTAAAAGTCAAAGGCAAATGCAAAAAAAAAGGAAGGCGAAAAAATGCGAAAGCTTCCAGCAGAGCAAAAACAAAGTTAACGGTGTCTTTGGATTGGAGGATAAGCGATCGAGTGTGTATGCGAGAGAGTAAAAGTGTCATTGGGAGAGAGAGAACGGGTGCGAGAGCACGTTAGTTAGAGAGCGTAAGTGGGACAGGCGCTGCTCTAATTGTGCATCGACTGCTGTTAACCCTAGAAAGCCGGCCGATTTGATACAACTTTCAATTTTAAATGGGCACTCAAGGGCGAACAGATACTTTTAATTAGTGGTTCGCACGTGTCTTAAATTCACGTTATTATTTTATTTTATTTTTTTTTTTTTTCATTTTTGAACACAAGTACAAATTTATATATAATTAATAGTTTGTGGGGAAAAGCACTTGAGCTACAAATTACAGCAGATACAAATCTAAATTACAAAAAAAAACCAGACTAAATACTTTGTTTTATCAATACACATACACATACATATATAACAAAACATTGACCTATTGTGCTTAAGTGCTAAACATTTCATAGAACTTCTAATCGAGGTGTTAATTATTGCTGAACTTCAGTATATCATATATAGTATAGCATATTTATGCAATTATTGTAAGCAACGCAAACACTATAATTCAATGAGAGTGCTCTATGGGCATTCGATACGTAATATCTCTGGATTTTATTAAATAAATATTGGCAACAATGATAAGCTACCAGCCAATCGATTGGAAATCATAATAATAAATCACAAATCCTATAAGTGCTTCAAATGAACGAAAAAAATGTATAATAATAATTAATATTATTGTTATATTTTACTTTTAATAGTGCGCGCGCGTTAACCGATTTTCCTAATTTTCGATTTTTGTTTTGTTCGTGCTTTTTTTTTAGAAGCGTGTTGACGCGCCAAGAACTCAAACCAGACTCAATTCATAATATTATTCGAATTGGCTAAGAGCAGCGTATGAAATAGTCAGGCAAAGCGACGACGACGACGACGACGACGGCGGCGGTGATTGTGACTGCGACTGCGACTGCGTCAGCTGCTTTTGCATATGTAACAGTATTTCTATGAGTGTGTATGTGCGCGCGCATGAGTGTGCTTCTAATGGTTAACGGCATTTTTGCTTTCATACCTTGCACTTAAGGGCAAGCGCCTGCATCGGCCTCTGTCTCTGTCTCTGCCTCTGCCTCTGCCTGCGCCTTCCTCTTCTGCTTCGCCTCTCTTGTTCGCTTGCGCTCTCCTGCGCGCAAGCTCTCTCAGCACAAGCGGCAGCCCTGTTATCTTTGTTGTTGTTATTGCTTGCTCATCTGTGCGGTGCTTTTTACTTTTTTTTTTTTACATACTTTATTTTTGTTGCTTTTGTTTTTCTTTTGTTATTTTTTTTTTTTTGATATGTGAATGCAATTCGCAAATTGAAATTTTGAATTGTTTTGATTGTTCTGGTTTTGGCTTGAAGAACTTTTTTTTTTCCTTTTGCCTTTTCTTTCTTTTGAATTGAAAGCTGTTAAAATCGGTTTTAGCCAGAGATTTGTAAACCTTTATCGCTGACTCTTTGCTTTCAGCATTAATTAAACTAAAACAACAGAAATTCAGTTTTAATTAGGTTTTATAGTTTGCTTGCCACATCATCTGCACGTGCTCCTACCGCGAGTCTCGTCATAATGATTTCTAAAACTATTAAATGAATTTTTCGCACTTACATTAACATAAAATAATGTGGGTAAAAATATAATGCACAAGTTTTTCAATTTATTAAAATAATTTTTGGTGATTTATATGTACAAATAATTTCTAGAAACAACGAATTTCAAGGCTTTGATGGAACGTGTTTTAAAATTGAACTTCAGTAACCTTTTTTTTTTCATTTAGTGAAATTCAAAATAAATTCAAATTAAATATGAACACAAATCACGTATTTTGTATTTTTGGTATTCATTCTTAAAATTGAAATGAGTATATTGGCTTTTGGCAATGTCCGTCTTGAAGCTAGAGACCTGAAAATTTAGAGCACTCACTGTGTTGTGTATATCTTCGATTCATTCGTTAGGGGGCGTGGCAAGCTGTCTCGGAAATCCCATCAATTGAAGTTGTATGTATGTAATTATGTAAGCTGCAGTTGAGCTCTATTGAGCATATACGGTAACTAATATACCCGTCTTTGAGCAGGCATCCCAAGCCGTTGTCTGTGCGCAAAGGAAGTGATTCCATACAAGTTGTGTTAAATGTCAATTAATGTGGAACTGATGCCAATTACACGTCTCTGGTTCAAGGATGTGCCGCACAATGCGGCGTATGAGCAATTTATGCACGTGCCGTTCGGGCAATGCCGCTGCCGCTAAAAGCTCACATGATATGGCATGTATGTGCATGACAATAGACCGAATTCCTGGCCGTGTGGCGACTGCATGCCAGCTGGAAAGGCGCATCGAGCTTGGGATTGAGCTATCGGCGATTGATGCACCTGCCCAACTGACTCGCGCACTTGCAACGCATGGAAATTTACAACATTTAATTGATTGATTGACTTGTTGTTGTTATTGTTGTTAGTTGTGATTTTGTTGTTGCTGTTGTAGTTGTTTGCTGCTCTTGTGTAGCGCCACAGTTAAATGAATTGCACGGAATTCACGAGTTGGCTTTTCTGACAACAATTTCGTCGTCCATGCACAGACATATGTGTACATATGTACATATATGCATGGCGCATATTGATATGAACAATCAATGCAACATGGGAAACGAACCAATCGAACGATCGATCTATCAATGTTCACGGAATTGCACAATTGGATTATATAAGCCAGGCAGTGAACCCCCCGAGAGCCCAAATGCTTGCTCAACGGAAGCATGTGTAGTCGTCACCCATTTCGAGATGGGCAAAGATCTTACAAAGTATCGGTAGTAAAAATTCGACTATAATTTCACGACTTACCAAAGTTGAAACTGAATTGAAATGCATTTGGTATATATTTAGTATTTATTTGGTATATATTTAGAGTTTTTATGGAGTGCTCTACCAATCGCTTATTTTATCAGGTTTCCAATCATGCCATCCATCAGTCGATCGGTCAATCAATACATCCAAGCAGTCAATCCATCAATCAATGGGCATACATTCAATCAATTAGTCAAACAGTCAGTCTCCTTATATATCCGCCAATATAATAATCCAGCAAACTCTTCAATTTGTATAGGCTTTTGATCAGTCCAGAAATTGATCGTTCAATCAAATACTTTATGAATAATTCAATCAATCAATTGGCCCAACAATCAACTATTCCATCAGTCCATTAATCTTATAAAAAAGACAATATATCAAAGTAGTTAACCAGTGATTCAATCCGTAGGTTCAGTCAATCAATCAACTTCAATCAATCAGTAAATTAGCTAATCAATCAAGTACACAATTGAATAGTCAGTCCATCCAGCTATTACTCCATTAAGCAGTCAGTCAAGCGGCTCACTTCTTCATTCAATCCATCCATCAACTATTCAATTATGTAGTCAATCATATCCATACATCCGTCAATCACCCAATCTATGAAACTCTTCCATTCATATATACATATGTATATACAATAGATTTACGATATCTCTCGTGCACATGTTCCGGGCAATAAATATCAACACGATATGCGCTTGGCTCTATTGTCGATTCATCTGGCTTCACATGGCTTTGGGCCAATTCGAAGGCCGCTGGGCGTGCGCTGGGCAATGTTGGAACGGTTTCGATTAGATTGATTTAGTTTCGGATTAGATTAATAAGAAATTCTTTGAATTCGTCACACGTTTGTTTATCAACGACAATGAAAGATTATTGCAACGATTTTACGATTGCCTAGATGGCTCACTATATAATGATATATTTGTAAAATATGCCACTATAGATCTACATCTCTAGCCATATCTTGGAGTTGGCTAAGTTTACAATTTGATATTTAAATGTATTTTGATGCGGTTCGATAGTATCCTCCCCTAAAGTTAGGTACTCATACTACTAATAGAGTTCTATTAGGTGTACGTGTACAATCAGACTAGTCTATGTCTAGCCAATTTTAATCCATAAACACTTTTCAGATAGTCGAAAATAATAGCAAAACGTTTGCAATGGGGCACTACTGGCTGCATAATACCCATACAGTTCTGGATTTATTTAGTCCAGGAATGTCATCAACAATAGAAAGCATAGCTCTCGCTTTCTCTCTACCTCAAAGGGGAAGATGATCTACAGTAATGAAAAGCTGATCAGGTATACGTTATAGATCGATTTAAAGATCTCTGAGCAAGTCTTAAGCTCGAATTTTTCCAAGCTCTTCGCCCAAATAAAATAAAATATATGTTGATTTTTATGGGCTCTAAACCCATCATTTATTTACACTTATGAATTCTATATTTATATATCAAACATATATGTTTATATATAAATAGAAAAAAAAAAAAACTAAATTAAAAAAAAAAAAAACAAAAAAAATTGTTGCTCGAGAGACAAACAGAAATTAAAAACTATTTCGCGGCACATGATTCATGAGTAATTGTCATATATCAACATGGTCTCATATACCATTTACCATATATCATATATCAGATATATGGTAAACAGTAGTCGTAGTACTCTGCCTACAATAGCATATGGGGTTATCATATATAGGATACATATATATATATATGTGTGTGTGTATAAGTTATAGAATAATTTATGTTAAGGCTATTCGAGCCTGTTCATTTGTGGCACTTGTTGAGTGGGCGTGGCATCGCTAGTGGAAATCCTCCTCGCCAAAGTGTTTGACAATCTGCTTGAGGCTCTCGTAGGAGCCGGTGAAGAAGCCCAACAGGGCCAGCACCAGGATGATTAGATTCTTGAGGCAAATCCAAATGCCGGGCCCCTTGTTCGGTTCACTGCACGCGATCAGCTCGATGACCGGCGGAAAGACCAGCGCCAGGGCCGTCGAGCAGAGGGCGCCAATCAGGGAGATGAATAGACCCAAGGCCGGCACCAGTTCTGCTATGGCCACTGCATATGGATGGGAGAAGCTGGGCATGAGCACACGCTCCGCTCTCTATTGTCTTGCCTCTACTTACACGTCACGAGCACCAGCAGACTCCGGAAGATTAGCTCCCCGGCCAGCGAACGACCCTCCATGCCGCACACCTGCTTGGCACTCGGCCACATGATCTGCACGGCGACAAAGAACTGCAGCGGATAGCCGAGGAGTACGCCCATCGAAACCATCAATTTGACCGACTGGGCCAGGCTATCGGCGTGCGAAAGAACAGAATATCGTAGGCGATGTTTAGGCCTGCTGTCTAGGGAATCCAAGCAGCAGCAGATGGGCGCGTGACACGAATGGAATTTTTGTGGAATTTTTAGATAAGCGCCCCATGAGGCAAACGTGTAAAGCTTGAGCAGGTTCGAATTGTTGGAGTGCTAGTTGAATATCGTTTTAGATATTTAATATCGTATGTATACAATATATATGACATACTCTTGTATAATCGAGGGTGGAATATAGATATATGTATGATACTTGAAGATTATTCTGCATACAAATTTTGAATTGAATACGGATATAGGTTCGAACATCAAATATATCGAATGGGCCTGATATTGAAAAAATGTAGGAATATAATCATATTTTGGATTTATTTTTTCCATATAAATCGATTATATATACTTGATATCTAATGAGTATATGAGATATAAGTCGATATCCTCTCATTTAGATATTGAGTGTATAATATGGAGTCTATCGGAAAGAACTGAAATAAGATTTTCCATTTATATTTAATAAAATATATTGAATTGGAATCATATCGCAAATATATATCGAGTGTGCACAGTAATTGAGTTATATTTTCTGAATTAGAGCTTTTGAAATTGATGGCAATCTAATAGATACCTAGGCAGGTATAGAAATTATGCATAGAGTATACTAAGGCAAATAGATATTGAATAGATGCACTGATTTTCTGCATTGAATTGACATTTTGAAGTATCGAATGGCTGTCGTGATAATTTATAAATTCCCTACAGATCGAATAGATCAAGTGTGAATGCTTTTTCCCCTACAGATCAAATAGATCAAGCATATATCGAGTATAATAATATATTTTCTTTTACTCTTGCTCAAGCTTCACTCTAGCTTCAATTATGTTGCCGATTGTATCCGCAACGCTCGTGAGTCACGCGCCCATCTGCAATCGGTTTGGACGGTGCTTGCTCACATGGTATCGCCGAGATTTAGGGTCAGACTGCCGCCGACCTGCTCGCCCCACTTCATATAGCCCACAGATCCGGCGAACATGAACATGACGGAGACGAGAAACATGCCCACATTGAGGACGCCCAGCGTGCTCTCAAACTGGCGCGGCTTGCGCATGGCATTCTTCAGGGGCATCACCAGGGCAATGCCCTCGAAGGCAAAGATGGCGGTGCCAAAGAAGAGCGCCAGCTGGGAGCCGTTCGTCCAGTAGGCGCGTTCCGTCACCTCCGGCAGGCCGTCCTTGAGCGCATAGTAGAGGGTGATGGCCAGGCCCAGGATCATGCAGACGTTGGCGAACAGCGAGACCGGTGTCAGCCACTTCAGGTTCGTTATCAGGGAGCTGAGCAGCACCGGTGCGAGGGCCAGCAGCATCACCAGATGCACGTCCAGATCGATGCCGTACGCTTGCAGGATCTTGTGTGGCGAGAAGGCAGGAAACCATCAGCAACACCAACTGAGGCTGCGGCAGCGACTGCGGCACTCACCTGCTTCACATTGGTGCTGATGAACACGAAGTAGATGCAGCAGAAGCCCAGCTGGGTCACACAGATGAACACATCGACCAGGCGGCCCATGGTGCGCGACCAGCCGCGCAGCTTGATCGGCCCGTTCTCGAAGCACTGCTCCACGGTCGCCGCATAGTCGGCGCAGACGGGGTCGCCGCGCAGATCGCGCATCTTCTTCGAGCAGGCGATCAGCACGTGCTGGCAGTGGATGCAGATCACGGCGATCACAACGGTGAGCAGGGGGCCGACGATCAGGCCGCCGTTCTTGAACGCATCGCCCATGGCAAAGAGTCCGGGTCCGATGTTGCCCTTGAACAGGTGCACAATTGTCTCCAGGTAGCTGCATTTGAATGAAGTCATGCAAAATCGATCAACGATATCACCACAGATGGTTATCGATTATCGAAGATCGATTATCTATTATCGGTTATTAGGATTTAGTACGGCATTAGCCAGGATTGGGTTTATCCGGAATTTACACTGAACACGTAAGCTTACGGGGTTTCAGCTTGCAATATCGATAAACGATAACACACGGAATTATTGGTATAGTCACTGGGAATAGGATTAGCCGGACTTGGGTTAAGGCGGTCACTGAACTTCACACTTAAAATTTCAGTTAGCTGGGGTGTTATCAGCGCCAAATCGATAAGCTATCGTTTCTTGTTATCACACAATTTGTTATCGGCACAGTAAATCGGTATTGGATTAGTTGGAATTAACACTAAATGTACACTTAAAATTATGGTTAGTTAAAGCTAGGAGGTTAGTGAAAGCTACGATTCTTACATCGAAAATCGATAAGCGATAACACAAGCACAATTATCGCTTCAGCTATGATGGGAAAGCGGCAAGTTGGTATTTCTAGTTAACACGTAAAGCTCATGATTGCAGAAGGTGAGAGTATAGACCTAAAAGCCATTCAGCATGCAAAAGCGATAAACGATAACAGACGAGATTATCGATTCAAAGTCGATAAAAGATAAAACAAAGAATTTTCGGCTTCAAATAAAATAAGCAGATCCTTAAAATTATTCTTAGGTTAGGTTAGTCTGGATTTGAGATTGGTATTATGGTGTTCTGGGTTGATAGAAAGGGTTTTCGTTTTTTGGTTTTTGAATTTTGGTTTTCTGTGTTAGTTCACATGCGTCCAATTTGTTGAGCTCATTTAGGTTAGGATAGGGCATATACCACTAGTGTGGGTTTTCTTGGGTAATTCGTTAGTATGCTTCTTCTTCTTCTTCCTTATCCATACCTTGTGGGTGGGTGGTAATCCTCATGGCTGCCAGCCGCTGGCTTTGCAGCGGCTGCTGTCTGACCCTCATTCTCTGGCGCCGTAAGCTTAGAGCTATTGGAGCTCATAGTGCTTTGGTTGCCATTGTTGGAGGTTATTGCTGTTGTTGTTGTTGTTGCCGTTCCCGTTGCCGTTGCCGTTGCTGTGTTCTGTGGGACGCTTGGTTCCTTTGTTTTGTGTTCGATGTACGGCACAAAGTTTGAAAAGATAAAATCTGTGCTTTAAAATGCATTCTTCAATTGGTGAAGTAGGAGCAGGAACAATTTTTGGGATTTATTTCTTTGAAGCAACCAAATTTGAGGATTTTTGCTTAGTAGAATTTTGGGCGGAGCTTGAGGATTTCTTTAGTTCAATAGCTAAGGTAGGGTAAAGGTTATTGTGTGGAGGTATAAAGAGCTTAGACTAGGTTGAGCTGAAAGTTTGATAATCTATGAATATTTATTAAATTATTATTTTATTTTATTTATTTATTATTATTATTATCATTATTATTATTATTATTATAAATCATTATTATAATTAATTATATGTTCAAAATGTTATACGAGTTGGTTAAACAATTAATATAGTCAGCTAGTACCGACTATTCCATGTATTTAGGGAATCCAATGTAATTCCCGCGTGAATGCAAATATTCTAGCTTATATCTATTCATATACACACATATACATACGTATACACAGAATACTACTGTGCTTCCTCTTTCTATCTTAAATCATTATAAGTGCTAAGGTACAATCTACTAAATTCTCGTTTAGGGATAGATATTCACAAATTGTCTATATATAGTATATAGATAAATATTGACGTATACCTGTCTAAAATTAATAAAAGCATTTGTTAATGCTAATTTAGCATTTACATATATATAATAGATTACGTCTAGGCCATACCTGACTATACTAGGCCTAGTCGAGCAACAACAAAAAGCCGTTATCCATTTGGATAACGATCGTGAATCATTATTAATTCCAGTTTGTTTTGGTTTGGAGTACGTGCGAACGTGGCCAATTAAAAGAATTGTAAATCACAGTACAGCCCAAGGGGGGGAATTACCTGATTGTCTGATGCAGCGATATCAATGGAATAAAACAGCATTACAGTGAAGCATGCCAATGGCGAACATTCTCCCTTGTCATGCAAACAATGCAGACCAGTATTTATATTCCCATGAATGGGATCGTAAATGATAAGAGATATGCATGTACGTATGTGCTCAACGCAATTGGAATTGGCTATAATTTATGATTCGAAGTGTCGTAAATTAATTTGTTCGATTTCATTGAGGTTTTCGCATTGGCTCATAAAGTTTCCATTAACATGCTGCGAGAGCAGAGATTCGGAAAAAAACCAAAGCAAATTATTGGAGTCGTATAACATAATGTTGTACATGAGATACAACAACAACTACTACTACTACAACAACAACAGCCACATCACGTGTATTACCTATGTACGTTAGCTATCAAGAAAGAGTCTTGAGAATCGCTTTCAATACAAACTCAACCGGTTTGAAAAACCACTTTTCATATATTCTAATGAGGGACATGATTATTGAGGAAATATTTAAGAATTAATGAGTTAATAGAGCAGGTGGCTGTGCGCGACTAGAAAATACCCTCATCCACGCTTAAATTCCACTGATTAAAATGATCTCAATGGAATTAGAACTTTAATCAAAAGAGGATATATAAGTGGGCGTGGGAAAGCCGAACAAAAAGTATATCAAATATTAGTCAATAGAATCAAAGAGATGGTGGATATTACTTTAAAGTGGAGAAACGTGAGATTCTAGAGATATGGAGTATCATAAGAATCTATAAATAAAGTCCTAGACTTAGACATTCAAGAAAAATTGAGAATATTTATGGATCTAAAAGAAATTAGATGAGCTATCGAGAAAACATAATCGATATTCACTGCCTACGACATGTATGTATATATATTACAAATATCATATCTTTCGCTTTACTTGTTTACGAGATATGAGGGGAGGGAGAGTCAGTTGAATCCACTGAACTTGAACTTGAACTTGAACTTGAGCAACAATAAATATTTATGCCAGATATATGAGATATAGACTAACCACTTGTGAAACTATATACCCTCAGGGCGCAATGCTCAATGGGTATGTTCAATTTCAATTGAAAGAAAATAATCAAATCTAAGCACACTTTATTATTGCTAACAAAATGTGAGAGCTTTCTTTGCATTTGGCTCCCATGCAAACCTATAAATTAGTTGGTATTTTGATATTGTTTAAATGGAATAATATATATCTTAATGGACCTCAAAGTGCAACTGATTGCGTGGCATATTTATTATATTATTAAGAAACTCTCTACTTTCCAGATTAAAGAAATATTCTTCGTAGGTTTCCAGTAGGAAATGCTATCAGATGTTATCAACGGAAATTTTCAATGGTTTCTTTGCCTTTGCCTGGGAACTTAATTTATTGATAATTGGTGCAAAAAATTATAAGTGAATTATTATAAATTAGTGTCGCTCTCTATAAGAGATAAGCTGAGCGTGTGGAAGGCACTGAATCTGGGCGCCGATAATATGTGATAATACGTAATCGTGAGTGGGTTCAGCGATTGCCTTCAGTTGATTATGTGTGTGTGTGTGTGATATGCAGGTGATACAGATACTACATGTGCCAGATAATCAGACGAAACTGGGTCTCTGGCCCGTGCGGGGGACAACTTCGCTATGGAAATCTAGACGGTAAAATTTTTCGTGACTCTTATCGGCAGCTACGCAACAAAACACTTCAAAACAAACGGCATAAATTGCTGTTGTATTATTTTATTAGTGTTAATTTTAGTATTATTTGTTATTGTTGTTGTTGTTGTTGTTGTTGTAGACGTTGTAGACGTTACTTCACAATTGTTAACGTGAGCTGCGTGGCACACCAACAGGAAGAACAACAAGACTTATCAAGTGAAGGAACCAGATATTGCACTTTGAGCTCAGCTCACCCACGCATTCTGTACACCCTGTAATTGTGCGAGTTATATCGAGTGGTTCAGGCAGAATTTACATTATGTGCCATTCTCTACAGGGCAAAGCTATTGATTGCCCTTGATTTGATGGGGTATATGATTGCACATATATGCACTACGATAAGTTTTAGCGTCTGAAACTACGTAGTAACTCTCTATAAAAGTGACTCTACAAGGTTATATAGATATTAACACGCAGAGCATTTATAACTCTATTGCAATACTATCTTTATATCCCATAGCATCGATAGTAATTAGCAGATATTTTTATGGGCAAAAAGTGCAAAATTTCTAATATAAATTTCGCTTAAAATTGTAGAATTTTTAGTATACATTATGTCCAAAATTTTTAAGATATTCTGAAGCAGAGTTCTTGAAAATGTTCAGCAGTTTAGCATCTAAAATGCTTAGACTCTGCTCTCAAGCGGGGGAGCGACTTTATGTTTTTCTAAGTTTAACTAATATATTTTATTATCTTGAAAATCTCGAATGAGTTGTTCAACAAATTTCAGATATCTGCTGTAAAACTTAAATATTTTTGTTAAGCCTTTTCAATAACTCCGAAATATTTGCCTAATTTTTTTGAAGTCTTTAAATAATTTTCACCAATTTTTGCATTTCTATTTTAAGAACCTTTTGAATAACAGGATTTTTTTTAAAATGCTCTCTGGTCAAAACCTCGATCAAAAAGATCTTAAGTTTTTTTTTTTATTTTATTTTATTTGTTATTTATTTTATTTTTTTTTTTTTGACTAGGTGTTTTTACGTTATAAGTCTTTGAAAATTTCCAAATATTTGCATCAATAATTGCAATTGTTTAACATTTTTCTAATAATATTTGTAATATCAGTATATTTCATACTTTTTAAACAGTCATCGGAGTTAGTCATGCCCACTATTGCCATTTATTCTGGTTGCTATTCATTTGAGAGGCAATGGTAGTCTGATTCAAGTCAATTCAATGGTCTTTCAGTGGAAATTTTCCATGCACGACAAGTTTTCCACAGCGTTTGCCTCTGCATTGGCAATTACAATGCTCATGGACATGGAGTTAAACAGGGGCTGGGACTTGGGCTTTATATTTGATAAATCAACTGTTAAAGACACGGAAGTGAGGCGAAGAACGATGCTCACTAATTGAAGGCCTTATCAAATACTTGAAAGGAGAAAAAAAAAGAAAGTTTCTTCCACTTATCTAAAGTGAAAATAATATACATATGTGTATATTTATCAGCCAATTGCTTTAATTGACAAGAACTTTGACAGGCTGTCAAGCTGCATGTTAAATTTATGTGAAGTCAGTGCAATTTCGTGGCCATTCACTGATAAGTTGACTCGCTTTCTTCAACTGATAAGATAGTTAAATGAAGTAAAGTTGCATTATTTTCGCGGTTAACGCCTGAAAATAATAGAAATTTCGGTAGGATTTTTTAAAATATAAAAAAAAAACCAAAAGAATGTTTGAGCTTTAATTATAATATGTCAGTGCTTATAGAATGAAAGTAATACGAGTCTAATATAGAAAATATATACAGGCAAATCTTTATATAGAGTTTACTTTGAGAAAGAGATATGAAATGTTGGGGGAGTATTGAAGCTTATGTAGTCTATATTGTCATGAATTAATCACAGACTCTCGATACAAATGGATGAATTTTCCATAGGAATAATAGAGATTCATAGTTGCATTTTTTTTGTATTCTTTTTTTTTCAATAATCTTACATTCATCCAAGTCTGGTTGAATTCAGTATCTTCAAATTGAAGTTTCGTTCAATCATTGTCTATGCTCATATTAGCTGGAATCATATTGACTATATAATGTGATTTGGATTGATCTTATACAAATTCTTATGCGCTTCATTAGTAGCAGTAATTTTTGGCACTATTTCAAGTATTGGAGCATATAGATACACATAATTTTTGATTTTTTCGAATTTTAGACTATAATTTTAGCTTCTCTATTATCTATTTAAGAGCTCAAGAGCATGCAGTTAATTTTGGGCTAATGCTAAGTTGAAGTAATTTGACTAAATATATAGAAATATATTTTAAAAATAAAATATGTATATGCTGTTGAGCAATTTATTGCTTACGCACATCATTTTGAGTGTTTCAAGTATTTTTAACTTATATATTGGAATTTCCGTTTTATATGCTGAAGACAGTGCCAAATAGTAAATCGGAGTGTGAAGCTATTTTATTATTATTATTGTTATTATTATTATTATTATTATTATTTTATTTTTTATTATTTTATTTATTATTATTATTATTATTATTATTATTATTATTATTATTATTATTATTATTATAATTATTATTATTATTATTATTATTATTTTTATTTTTATTATTATTATTATTATCATTATTATTATTATTATTATTATAATTATTATTGTTATTATTATTATTGTTATTATTATTATTATTATTATTACTATTATTATTATTATTATTATTATTTATTTTTTTTTTTATTTTTTATTATTTTTATTTTTATTATATATATATATATATATTTTTTTTTTAGTTTTACTTTATATAATAGCCATATATGTATATATAATATACATTATATAATATATGCTGTTTGTACGCAGTATATGTACATATATTGTATATACTTTTTCTTTCAGTGTCGCGCTGTTAGCTATTTATAGCTGAATATGAAATTTGTCATTTGGAGTTATTTTACGGGCAGCCCCTCTAAAAGGACGCCTCTGCTGCTGCTGTTGCTGCTGCTGCTATGCAACAGCTGTCCTAGAGAGCAATGCTAACTGTTGTTGTTGTTACAGCTGTTATTGCTGCTGCGGCTGCTGCTATAGCTGTTATTGTTGTTGCTTTAGCTGACTTTGCACTTGAATATGCATTTGTTAGGCGTGAGAAGCAAATGGAACTGGTTTTTTTTTTCCGCTGCTCAAAGCACAAAAGCAAAAATAAATAAACAAAAAAAAAAATCATAATGAATGGGCACACAGATTTTTACTGATTCTATATAGTATGCATGTATATGTGTGTGTATGTATTTATGTATGTATAAATATATGTTTGACACTCGTTTTTAAAGTCTTTTAACACACACGCACACGCACACACTCTCACGCACACGCACGCACACAGACACACACTTTACACACCTCTGCATCCATTTTGGCAACTGCTGTTGTTTGTTGCTGTTGTTTGTGGCTGTTGCTGCTGCTGCTGCTGCTGCGGCTGCTGTTAAAATTCGG
Organism: Drosophila navojoa; assembly: GCF_054131105.1. Lineage (NCBI taxonomy): Eukaryota > Metazoa > Arthropoda > Insecta > Diptera > Drosophilidae > Drosophila > Drosophila navojoa. The sequence continues at coordinate 13,738,321 of NC_142895.1, read as the reverse complement.
TCAATGCACGAGCAGCGCTGGCAAAGAAATGAACGCGTAATTTGGCAAATTCTTTTGGCGCGGCGTTTTTTAAATGATTTATTTTTATTGCCGTTTGCTGTTGCTGTTGTTGCTGCTGCTTCTTCCTCTTCTTTCCACTTATTGTGCTGCGGCGGCGGCGACTGCTGCTGCTGCTGCTGCAGTTGCACTTGTTGTTATTAGCTGCTGCTGCTGCTTCCTTGTGTTTATGTGTGTCATGTGCTCTTGTTGTTGTTGTTGTTGTTATTGCTCCTTTACACTTTTGCGGATCCTGACTAATGGCTCAGAACGTGGCGTGTGTTAATCGCTTCACGAAATCATCAAGACTGACGGCCCGGCCCGCCTCACATAGGCGCGCTGTTGCTGCCGCCGTCGCTTTCTGCCTTCGTCGGCGTCGGCGTCGGCGTTGGCGTCGCTGCCTTTCGGCATTCGGACACTTTGTGTTGAGCGACTGCCGCCTCTGCCGATCTGCTGCCCCTCCTCCTCAATTGTTTCACTCCCTTTCGTTCCGCTCGCTTTCCAAGCTCCCCTCTATTCACACACACACACACACACACACACTCTCTCTCTCTCTCTCTCCCTCTCTTGCTCTCTTTCGCTCCTCCATTCTTGTCCAGCATCTGGCGCTTCCGTGGCTCATTACGAAAGTATTTTGTGACGTCCTCAATGGAATCGGAATCGGAATTGGAATCGGTTCTAATGTCCAACCGGTTTATTTATATTCATATATATATCATTTTTATTAGTATTCTTCTTCTTCGGCTCGTTCTTTTCTTTTTCTTTTCATTTCATTTCATCGCGCACCCCCGCCTCAGGCAGCTGCGCAGTCGGGCGACCAATTGAGCGCCTGTCCAACAGGTTGTCACTCAGCCAGACGACATGGCCAGGGCAACTGGCGAGACAGGGGCAGTGGGAGAGGAGGAGGGAGCGGGGCGGGGCGGTTGGATCGTTGATGTTGTCGCAATTGCCCTACAAAAGCGTGCAAGGTACACACACATGCATACACATCTCTCTCCCTCTCCCTCTCCCTCTCTCTCTCTCTCTCTCTCTCTCTCTCTCTCTCTCTCTCTCTCTCTCTCTCTGATCTCTAAATGTAAAGAACGACTTTTTTTATGGAATATGGAACTATGGAATATGAAATACTCTTAGTGTCTCCAAGTGTTTTGCCTCTTGTTGTTAGCCCTAAATTTGCAATCGTTTTAATTAATTTAATCGAATTACAGGGTATCTGGCAGATAGCGCAAAGTGCTAAGCAAACAGCAATTGGCAGCAGCTCAAGCACACATGCTCAAGTATTCACGCTGTCGGCAAATGATCTGAAAAGTTTGTCGATTGCTGTTGTTGGGCTGTTTGACAGGCGACAGAGAGAGAGAGAGAGAGAGACAGGGAAACGATTATTCAGTGGGTGGCTGGGTGGTAGGGTATTCGTGAGTCGTTGTGGCAATCGATGTGTGGACCCTTTTTAATGAAGCAATTCGTTTATAATTTATTTTATTTTATTTTTAATGGAAAGGCCGTCTGTCTTTTGAAGAATTAAGATCCCGGCTATTTGGCGATGCACAAACACACACATACATACGTATGTATCTATATAAATATTACTATATACGTGTGTTGTTGTTGTTGTTTGTGACAATGGCATTTAAGACTGTCGACGTTCATGAGCACAGTTCATATTTTAATTGAGAGTGAGGAGAGAAAGAGACAAATTGGCGCACTTCTTTGAGCGCAATCCGTATTGCCGGAGGTAACACTGTACTTGACCTTGAGTTGTCCATAGAAGAGGCCAAGGCTAACAAGGAGAAGTGATAGAGATCTATTTCTGGATTGTCTTAGCGACAATTATTATATCGGGGTTTCTTTGAGTCCAAAAGTCAGAGAAAGGAGAGGGGAAGAGAAAAGGTGAGAGGGAGAGGAAATGGCAAAGTGAGATCCCATGGGAGAGAGATGGAGACGAGGGTCAAGGACTGTGAGACCACCAAAATGAGGGAGATGGGAGAATGTGAGCGAGAATGACAGCGAGAGAGCTTGAGAGAATTATAGGTGTGCAAGAGAGAGAGAGAGAGAGAGAAAGAAGGAGAGACATGAAATGACACAACTAAAGATGTACGTAAGAGAGACGGATAAAGAGAGAGAGGGAGAGAAAGAGAGAGCGAGAGAGAGAAAGAGTGAGAAACTAAGAAAGAGAGAGGGAGAAAAGGAGAAAGCGAATTAATGAGACATACAGACATTCAGAGAGAGAGAGAGAGAGTGAGAGAGAGATAGAGAGATAGAGTGAGAAACTAAGAAAGAGGGAGCGAGAAAAAGAGAAAGGGAATAAATAAGAGAGAGAAGCAGAAACAGACAGAGAGAGAAAAAGAGAAAGGCAATCAATGAGAGAGAGGGAAACAGAGCCAGACAGAGTGAATGAGACTTACAGACATTCAGAGAGAGAGAGAGAGAGAGAGAGAGAGAGAGAGCGAGAGAGAGAGAGAGAGCGAGAGAGAGCGAGACTGAGATATAGAGGCCGACAAAGACACGAAGAGACAAAGGACAAAAGAGACATAATTAATCAAGGAGATGTAGATTGGCTGAGTGGGAGCTGGTAGAGGAAGCGAATATGCATTACGGGAGGTAGACAGAAAGAGAGAGGAAGAAGGAGAGCGAGTTTGAGAAAATGATAAGCTATTAACGTAAAACAAATAAAGAACATTTGTTTCTATAACGATTTCTAATTATGATTTATAATACTTGCATCAATATGAGAAGGAAAAGTATGAAATGAATACTACTGCACTGCTCTGTCTTTAGTTTCACCTAATTAAACAATTTGTTTAGCGCTAATTCTCCATTCATTCGTCTTAAATAAATAATCGTTGAGTTGGGCTCCAAACAGGTGTAGGGTATTAAGTGGCACGATAAGCTCATGTGACACCGTGTTTATAGTGAAAAGTGAAATTGACGTAAGTGCAACTCTTTGAAGAACAACTCTGGAAAAGAGGTAAATAATATATAACTTACATGCCCATGCTATACGTATAAAGAAGTAGGCGTGGCCAGTTATGCAGCAGAGTTCAAGAACTGGAAGTTAAATTCTATTAAAGGCTCTTGCAAAGACAGATCAAAACATTTATCATCTGGGAGAATTGGCAAATTTTATATGGATTATACCTTCCTTAGTCTTCGAGCTCAGATCTTGAAGTCAGTCAAATACCGTAAAATCTAGGGGATATTTGAGTAAATTTCGACAGTAATAAGTTTTATGAAGTGGTATATTTAATTCTGTTGTAAGTGGGACAAACTTTTAGGCAACTGGAGAGTGCCTTTTGAGCGAGTATTTTGGGTATAGGGTATACGAACTGATTTAGTGCCAGTTTCACTTGCAATTTACATATGTATATATGTGAATGATATACATATATATATGTATTTAAGTATATATAATTATGAATTTGCTTAAATTGAGTTTACACAATTGTTCTGAGTTTGATAAGCTTGATCATGACTGCTCTTACTTATTACAATGCACATATATGTATATATATATAGTATATACATATGTATATGCTTATATATATTAAGAAACAGTTGCTTAGTTGGCCTCCTTCTGCATGCTGGTCTAAAAGAAAAGAAGAGAAAAGAAAACCTGCAATTAAAATGTTTTGCTTTTTGCCATTGGTATTTCTATATGGCTTGCTATGTATAATATTGTTATTAACTGTTGCTCAGCCGTAAATATATATGTACGCTATGCTAACTATATACTTACTATCTATCTACTTACTATCCATTTCACACTGCTGCGGCTTTCGTTCTCTGCAGGTGATGTCAGCGTGACTCACGTGTCACTCACGAGGCGCTGATGCGCTGGAACTGGAGACGATGTCGCGCTTTAGAGCATTAGAGTCTGTATGTCTAGCTGTATATTTAGCTTTAAATACATTTTCATCAACTCGGCATACAGATCTATGCACTCCGATCAATTGATCTATACATATCCATCTATACATACTGATTTATACATACCGAATTATACACATTGATAAGTACACATTTATACACACTGATCTATACATTATGATCTATTGATATTGATCCATTCATAACAATTTATACAAATCGTTTTATATACATATATCTAACTATACGATCTATACATCCTAATCTATATATATATACATACACATCTATGCATATCGATTTATACATAACGATCTATACATATCGCTCTATATACACCGCTATATATTTTGCTCTATACGTATTGATCTATCCACAACGATCTATACATACTGATCTATACATACAGGTCTATCTTTATCGATCTATGCATATCTACGTATACATTATGATTTATACATCCTGATCTATATATCCATACATACGATCTATACATACTGACCTATGTATACATACTGGTCTATACATATTGATCTATACATAGCGATCTATACATAATGATCTATACATAATGATCTATATATATACCATCTACCCATACATACCGATCTATTCATACTGATTTATATATATCGATCTATATATTACGATCTATATACTATTAGGTATAGTCTTACGATTTCTAGCTGAAGAACTGTTAAACTAGAATCAACAACCTTTTATATAAAGCATTTTGTAGTTGATCTGAGGTAGTGGTATTATGAAGTCGTTGCTAGCCTTATGGAGTGCGCACGCGCCCATCTCTAAGAGTTTGAGCGACATATTGCCGTTGTCTTAAACGCTTTTTTAGTGACGCTCGAGTTGTTGCTGTGCATAAAACTTGTTGCTGCTTATTGCTATAGTTGTTGTACTATTTATTTATTTACTGTTGTTTTTAGTTATTATTATTATTGTTGTTGTTGTTGTTGTTGTTGTAGTTGCTGTTGCTGTAGTGTGGTGACAGCAACTTCTTGAACGGCATTTTCTAAATTGAGGCACGCCTGTGCCATACCTTCTGCCCCGGGTCTGTGAGCGAAAGTCAAAGGCCGCCAACACCGAGGGCGGCAATTTCAACAGTAGAATGACTGTGTAGAAAGTGAAAGAGCTTCTTGAAGAAAACACAAATAAAAACAAAACCAACACAAAAACAAGCAGCAGCAACAACAGCAACAAGTAAAAACAATAACAGTTAGACAGATTCCAGATGCTAGAGATTGGGGCCGATGCGACGACCGACACTGGACACGGACAAGTCCAACCTGTCTCTGGTCATGGGAGGTCAGGCATCCTGAAGCCCCAAACTGTCATTCTGAATGCCTGACAGTGTTCATTGCGTGAGTCAAGTTTCTGGGATGCGTATAAAATCTTGTGATGCGAGAGAACAAAATAAATAAAAAGAAGTAGAGCTCGCATCAAGCACCGTGCGGAAAGTGCAAGCCATGCCACTGGCGCAGCTAGTACATAAAAGAAGTGATTAAACAGTGGGCCTAGGGATTAGTTTCTTGACTCACAGTGTTACGTGTTCGCATATTTCAATTTCCATTTCAATGAAAAAGTCTGAGGTCTCAGGTACTTGAGTTTATTCACATGTTAAATATTTTTGCTTCATCACATTGTTCAGTTTCAATATCATATATATACTATATACATATGTATATTAATCAGCTTTGCGCACTTCCATTGCTTGATAGCGACAAGTGAAGTTGGCTGCGTCTGTAACAGCATTAAGTTGGCTGCGCTCGACTCATTCACTTTTGACTGAGTGTATTTGCATTCACTTCATGTTATGGCATCGTAATTGATTATACGTATCGATGTATAAACATTCTCCGAGATTTTACTGCGCTGTATTTAGAGTTGAGAAAACCAAAAACAATTTGATAACAGGAATTACCTAAGATGACTCCCAAATTTTGTAGTCAAATGGGTTAACGCCCCAATTCATGCATGACTAGCTAGGTTGAAAACACTCCGATTAGATGAATAGGCAATAAATTGACAATGGATTAGATATATTATAAGATATTTGACAGCTCTAATGGCTCAAGTGCTAGGCTGATTATATATATTCTATGACATGTCAAGTCTCTGTCTCTAAGTAAGTATGTATGTATACAATTAATAAGTAGTTTGAAACTTTAGTAATGGCTTAATATCAATAGAGTAATAATACTTATACTTATACTTATACTTATACTTATACTTATACTTATACTTATACTTATACTTATACTTATACTTATACTTATACTTATACTTATACTTATACTTATACTTATACTTATACTTATCTTATACTTATCTTAGACTTATCTTATCTTATACTTTACTTATACTTATACGATACTTATACTTATACTTATACTTATACTTATACTTATACTTATACGTATACTATACTTATACTTATACTTATCTTATAGCTTTATCTTATACTTATCCTATACTTAATACTTATACTTTATACTTATACTTATACTTATACTTATAACTGTATATTTAGAACTATCTTATATTATACTTATCTTATACTTATACTTATACTTAACTTACTTATACTTATACTTATACTTAGACTTATACTTATACTTATACTTATACTTATACTTTATACTTATCTATACTATACTTTAACTTATACTTAGACTTAGACTATACTTATACTTATACTTATACTTATACTTATACTTATACTTATACTATACTTATACTTATACTTATACTTATACTTATACTTACTTATACTTATACTTATACTTATACTTATACTTATACTTATACTTATACTTATACTTATACTTATACTTATACTTATACTTATACTTATACTTATACTTATACTTATACTACTATACTTATACTTATACTTATACTTATACTTATACTTACACTTATACTTATACTTTTGCACCACTGTGCAGTGCCGAAGTTGATTCTCATCTATGATTAGATCGACAATTTGCAATGCTTCGATGATTCGACGCAGGGCAACTGACGACATCTACGGCAAGGCAGCCAGAACAGAAGATGAAGTTGAAGGTGAAGGAGATGAGAGGCAATGGCAGCAGCAGCGCTGGCGACAACGCACGCCGCACTCCGGTAAGCGACATCTTCACTCAGACGTTACGGGCAAACGTTCAAGCAGCCGAAACTCGCATAGTCTGTGGGGGCATTTGAGTTTCTCCTTTTGGCGGCGGGTCGGTGGATGTTGTTGGTTTTGGGTCTTTGGCTGGGTCGTTTTGTTCATTTGTAAACGAGACTCGCAGCCAAACGGTCGCGCACGCGTTAATTCCAAGAATCTCTGGACAACCATAATCCAGTTGCCTCGTTAGCCTCGCTGCCTCTACTGTATATATATATATACATATATATATATATTCGCATATATATATCGCTATATAAATAGCTAGACATACACACATAATGCCTGCCTTTCATATAGTCATAAAGCTGCTAATGCTGCGTTTACTGCTGGCCAGTTTGTCGGGTCTGTCGGGTTTGTCGGACCTATCGTGCGCCGCATACGACTTTGGCTATCATCCCAGCGCCGAGGAGTTCGATAGCCTGTTGCGCGAGACGCGCAGCTGGACGCGCGATCTGCTGGCCAGCGAGCGACGACGCGAGAGCTTTGTGCCGCGCTACAACTATCCAGAACAGACACACAAGCAACACTTGCAACACTTGCAACACCTGCAGCAGCAACAGCAGCAACAGCAGCAGCAGCAGCAACAGCAGGAGCTGGACTTTCAGCTGTTCAGCGATGATCAGAATCTGCAGCAGCCGTATGTCTATGAAACGGTAGCATCTTTGGGGCAGCAGCAGCAACAGCAACATCTGCAACAGCAACATCTACAACAGCAGCAACATCTGCAACATCAGCAGCAACATCTGCTGCCGCTACCCGACTCGGTCTATGGACCAGCGCAGCATGTGCAGAGCGGACTCATTGAGATCACTGATAATCTAGCAGCAGCAACAGCAACAAGAAACACCAGCAGCAACAGCAGCAGCAACAGCAGCAGCAGCAGCAGCAGCAGCAACAGCACCAGCAATTTTCCAATATTCTTTACGAATCCCGCCACCGGCATTGTCTATGCCATTAGCGAGGTGGGCCGCAACACCAAGTCGCAGCCCTGGCCGAGCAATGGCAGCGACAGCGACGCCATTGACATCTATGTGACCAAGGCGCAGTATGATGCCGACCTGGAAGCGCTGCGCCAGCGCTACGAGCAGCAATGCTCGCTGAAAGCCGCCGCCGCCGACGGAGCCGCAACGCATTCGGTGCTGTCGACGCCCAGCTTGAGGCCGCCGGCGCGAACGAGCACTGCCCGGCCGCAGATCATACGGCTGCAGAAGCCCAAGAAGACGGCGGCGCCGAGCGCCAGCACAGCGGCCGGGCACAACAAATTGCTGCACAAGCCGCCGCCCATAATGGTGGCCAGCGGTGCGACGGGCAGCGTGAGCGATCAGCTGCTGAAGCTGCCGACGACGACGACGACGACGACGATGGCGCCGCCGCGCACGCAGAAGCCGAAGCGAAACAGGCGCAAGAAGAAGAAGCGAAAGACAGTGAAGCGACGACCGGGCCACAGGCCATCCGCCGCGACAACAGCCGGGCCGCAAATTGTGCTGGGCAAACGGACGACGACGAGCGTCCGGCCGCCCACAGCTGGGCATACGGCCACGCAGCTGGAGAAGCCGCATATGCCGAGGCCGACGACGGCAGCGATGGGAGCGGGAGGCGGCGGAGGCGGCGGCGGCACCGTTTTTAGTGATCAGCCCTTTGTGGTGTCCAGTGGGTTCATCGAAGTGCCGCATCGGGTGAGGCGTCGCTCGCTGGATGCGCTGCCCGGCAGCTCGGCGGGCGCTCGACCCATCAGCAGCGGTCGAGGCGGGCCGAGGGGCAAGGGCGGCCGGCGACGCAGCTCCAGCAACAGTGGAAGGCGGCCCGTCCGGAAGCCGCAACGTGCCACGCCCAAGCGGCAGGAGAACTCGCCAGCGGGCGACAGTGGCTATCGGGTGCCACATGCGGTGCATCTGCTGCACGCCAGGCACAATGGCAGCGACAAGGCCGAGGGCAGTGGCAGGGGCAGGAGCCGGAAAGATGGCAGCGGCGAGGATGACTTTGATTTGCTGGAGCTAATAGCTGACGATGATTATGATGATGACAACGATGAGCACTACTTCGAGGAGGAGGAGGAGGAGGAGCAGGGGGAACATGTGAAGCGCCACAGCAGCAGCAGCAGCAAGCCGAGGCCGTCGCAGGAGAACAGCAGCTCGGCGGAGGAGGGCGCGGATTTTGGTGCAATGGTCGAGGAGCTGCCAAGTGTGATAGTGAACAACAACAACAACAGCAGCAGCAGCACCAGCACCACTTCAACCACCAGCAGCACCGCTCAGCCAGCCACAGCTGAGCCCGCGACCAGCTCAGAGGAGGAGAAGCAGGAGTCGACGGAGAGCGAAGAGACGCAATCCTCCACCAAGAACAGTTTGAGCAAAAAGCGCATCAGACGACGTCCGCCTGGCGAGAGTCACAATTCCGATGAATACTACGACGAGGAGAAAGACGATAATGATAATGACGACGTTGATGATGATGATGAGGAGGAGGAGGAGGAGGAGGACACTGGCATTGGCAGCTTCTTTCGCATGATCTTCTATCCGGTGCAAGTGGCGATGGCGCGCATCTTTGATGGCTTCGGCGGCCAGTCCGAGGAGGAGAACACGGAGGTCAGCACCAAGCCGAAATATCCCAGCTATACGCTCTACCACAGCGCGCACAGCAGCAAGGGCGACGCTGCCAGTGCAGAGGGGCAGGACGGCAATGATGATGATGCTGATGATGAGGATGACGACGACGACGACGACGATGATGGCGGCTCGCTGAGCAGCTGGTTCGGCTCCTGGTTCGGGCTGAGGCGACGCACCAAAAAGATTGGCAGCACCACAGCAATGCCAGTGGCAGCACTGCCGCGGCCGACGCCAGCGCCAGCCACAACCACTGAGCCACCCGGCTGGCTGGAGTCGTGGTTCGGCTTTGGCAAGGCCACCACGGAATCGTCCAGCGAGGAGTCCGACTATGACAGTGAGTAGCAAAAGTATGGCACTTTGGTCTGATTGAGAGGCTCTAGATAACAGGCGAGGGTAGTTTGAAAAGTTTCCAAGCTCAACGTGAATCTTAAATAAACGAAAATTGTATTTGGAAATTTTATTTTGCATTTTAGTAGAACTGAGAGGAAAGTAGAGTTTTATACATACGAGGGTGGCTTGAGAAATGTGAGAGATTTAAGTTAGAAGAAAGAGAAATTTAGATAAATTTAATTTGATTTTCTATTTTGTATTATCTTAATGAGTATATCTTTACAGACATACATGGGTATCTCTGCAGAAAATTCAAAGTTTTGTTCGTTTTGCTAATTATCTTAAAAACACTCCACTTATAGTGACAAATTAGAGCTACAATTAATATTTTTACTATTTTTCACAATAAAAAAACATTTTTCCAATTTGTTTAGCACGATAATTGACGCGTTTTCAAGATATTTACGAAAAATAGGGCTCGCACGCTACAAAAAGTAGAAATTTCTGGAGAAATATTCATGTCAAACTTTCTATAAACAACAAAAAACTATTTATTCCTTCTTTTAAATCACAAATTGTGAAGCTACTCCTGCAATTCTATTTTTATGCCCAGAATACAATGCAAATAGGAAATCAGGGTAAAATTGATTGATTATAGATCCAATAGAGCTAGTACTCTTGGGTAGTCTTTATTAAAGTGCTTTGCTTGAGAGAGGTGCAGAAGGGGTTGCTGTACATGCTCCAAATTAGCCTGCTGTCTGATAAGATATTTAGCTCTCTGTTCTTCAAGCTTGTCGAATATATTCCTTAATATAGAACCATATAGAGTCAGAGTACTTTATTTATTTACTAACTATATTTGTAATACAAATCACTAAAAATAAAATTGAATGGAGGAAAAGTTAATGACTTAAGAGGTTGTTCACTCTGCTTGAAGAGTGTATAAAACCTATTTGGAGAAAGACTTCCTACCTTACACAAAGTGAACGTAGACTCTGCTCCTCTCTGTTCTCTTTGCAAATGTTGAAATCTTACAATTCTCAAATGGTTACATCATAGCATATGCAGCAAGCCGTACTCTCAACACTTCCAATGCAAATGATCCTTAAATTACAGACGTTCAGAATCATATATCCCCGAAATAGAGCTGAATAAGTAGACATACATGATACATATTCTCGTTGGCCGAGTCATGTAATTGACAGCTAGTTGAGCACACCTCGTTGATCGAGGTGATGGCCGGCCCACTGACCTGCTCTCCGATCTAACGGCAATTTAAACGATCGACCAGAAGCTTCTGGCTCGATGGCTCAGCGAGTGTTTATTGGGTCGATTCACGCTTTCTGCACAGTCTGAAAGCGATTTAATGGCTCTCTCTCTCTCTTCCTCTCTCTCACTCTTTGTCTATCTCTGGCTCGATCGCTTGCTCAGTTAGTCAGTCAGTAAAATTGATGCGAGTTTTTCCAATTGCTAAACTTGCAGAGTGGTTTGCCGGCTGGTTTGATCCGACGCCCAAGCCAAAGACGCGTCGCCGCAAAACGACAACATCGACAACAACAACAACAACATCGACGACAACAACAACTCTGCCCACACCCCAAGTGCCCATACTGACGATTGTGGATCCATTGCGTAATCCACAGAATTGGATTGGCATTCTGGCCCATCACATTGTGAACGCAACGGCTGGCGGAGCGGGTGGTGCCGGTGGCGGTGCCTCTGCTGTCTCCAGCACCACCAAGAATCCACTGCTGCAGGCGCTGGTCACCCGTGTGACCAGCACGACGACGGCTCAGCCGGAGCTGCCGCGTCGCATCAGCTACGACAAGTACCAGATATGGCGACTGAAGCCGCAGGATGAGCCTCAGGTTCGGGCACTGGAGCAGTTCAAGAAGGGCGAGGATGGCAACAAGCTGCAGTGGCTAAAGGGACCCAGTCTCAGGTATGATCTCGCGCGAGGATTGTACATCAGCCACAAGTCATTTTGCCTATTCTTAATTCATTCATCTCTTCAGAGGCCTCACCGACGTCCTGGTGCCGCCCAAGATGCTGGTCGACTTTCAGGGCACGCTTAACTTTGAGGGCATTGCCCACGAGGTGCTCATCTTTGATGTGGGCAAGGCGATCGCCTACGAGCGCCACAAGGAGGAGTATCTGTACACGACACCAGCGGCGACCAGGCGACCCACCAAGCAGCCGAGCGCACCACCGCCCATGACCTGGAACAGGTATTACGAGTACGACGACATTTTGCACTACCTGGAGACGTTGCGCATGCGTCATACCCAGCTGATCGAGCTGATTCACATCGGACGCTCCTTCGAGGGTCGTCCCCTGATCGTGGTCAAGATCGAGTCGAAGCAAATGGCCGCCGCAGCGACCGCTGCAGCCGCTTCCAGTCACAAGCGCCTGAAGCACAAACATCGCTCCGGCCGTGCCAATGCGGTGTTCATTGAGGCCGGTGCGCACGGCTTGGCCTGGATTGGACCCGCCACAGCGACCTGGATGATCAGCGAACTGGTGCGCCTGATGCGCACGAACAGTGAGTAGAGAGAGACGAGACTAGAGTTAAGCTATATAAATAGGTAGGCACAGATCCAAAGATCTGTGGATAGAGAGGAAAATCTTTATGAAATTAACTGCAAGAGAAAGATCAAATTTATCTAAACATCAATGGTTCCTCATCACTAAGGGAGAGAACATTTAGGGCTATGTTGTATATATGGATTTGCCAAGAGTAGGATGAAATATGTATTATCTATGGAATAGCTTAGACCAAGGTAGACCAAGGTAAACAAAGTCAACTTTTTGTCTTTGACGTTCGACTTCCTCAATTTAACAATAATATAAATATCTATATCCAACTTATATCTACGTATCTTTTCAAGCCCTAAGTTTAATAGTATCTAGTAAAAAAAATAGTAATTTTCACGTATTGTCGATATATCCAATAACACTGATCAGCTGCTCAAGGTTAGTCCAATAGACCCTCATCAAGTAGAGCCGATGTCTGCTCTTTGATAACCCTAAGCTCTATTCCTTTGGGAAGCGCAAAGGATCCATAGAATCTCTTCAATGTCAGCTCCTTTATAAGCTTACGCTTTGATTTATTAGCATGCAAAACCCTAGTTCAACTCTGATATAAGTAAATTTGGCTTAAGATCTCTACCATTCTCGAAGATTGAGACACTACCACCCATATCTATGCCCAAAGTACTTCATCTTGGATAAATCCCAAAAACCATAAAGTCGGTTAGGCAAATGTATATAAAAATTTATGATTGCTTTCGGCTGAATTGGCTTGATTCAAATAGTTTGTAGTTAGGTTCTGAATTTGACATGTTCAATTTGGAATCGGTGAACGGTTAGTGCGTCAACGTCGACAGAAAAACCCGTTGACGCTCTCGCGCAGCCAGATGAGCCATGTGGGCGGCTGCTTCATTTCGGTTAGTATGGCACTCCGGCGGGATCTGTCGAAGATCTTGCGGCCCTGGCAATCGGAATATCTCTGCCTGAACGAACGGCTGCAGGTGGACTTTTTGTTAGACTGGGCGCAGCACTGCTTGGTCTTCGCATGCGGATGCGGCTTCGGCAGAACGGTTGGCCTGCATTTGCTAAGGGCTCGTTTCTTGGGGAACAGCGAAGGCTTGCAGCTGGTCGATGGGCCGGCCTTCAGGATGGCATCGGTCGCCTTGGCATGACAGCACCCGTGGCTGTGGGTGAACACCGTTATGGCAAATGCAAACACCAGCAGCGCGAACACTGTGCCCACGGCCACGTGCACATTGCGATCGGCGTTAATCAGATCCACCATCAGGTGTACGATGTAGTAGCCCAGGGTTATCCAAAATGTGAACGTGCAGATAGCAAAGAAGCTGCCGGGCAGAACAAATTGATTAGAAAGCATTGGACAAGCTAGGAGTTACTCGGTATACAGATGCTAGCTAATAATGCATCTGAAATCGAGAATATTCATCATCTGTTCATTACAATGGACCTCTATGGTAATCAAGGCAGCATCCCAACTAAAAAGCCTCGTTTAGGTCGATCTCAAGGAAATGGAATGGGATAATGGTCGGAAAACCGATTTGAGATAAAGTTATGGATAGATGGGTAGACAGTCTGACATGGTATATATTTGGGATTTGCTTGGATGGACGGACGTAAGGATGGTCTGACAGATGTAGAGGCAACCGTAGGCGTAGGGATAAGCAGACTGAGAATCGAAGCGGTTAGCAGATGTAGAAGTGGACATGGATCAATGAGATATCTGATTAGGAATATGTATTCCCAACCACGTCCACTAGATAGATGCAGAGTCACCGTAGGGATAAGCAGTCTGAGAAACGAGGGGGTTAGCAGGTTAGATATTTGATCAGGAATATGTATTCTCAATCCCATCCACGTCCACCAAATTGATGTAGAGGCAACCGTAGAAGTAGACAGACGAACGGAGGCGTTTGCAGACGCAGAAGTGGATACAGACCAATTAGATATCTGATATCAGGAATATATGTATATTTCCAACCACATCTGTGTACTAGCTTCACTCAAGGCTCCCTAGGGTTTTTTCTAGGCATAGCAACAGAAAAACAGCAACAGTACTTGCACTACTTACACCAGTATCCCCAGCATTTCAATCATAAAGGTCACAGCCGCATTGACATACTCATTGTCGCACACGCGCACGCCCTTGGAGACGCCCTTGCGGGAGTGCTTGCAGGACATGGCACAATCGTTGTTGAGTCCGCAGTTATCGTTGCAGTAGGTGTGATCTATGCAGACGGTGCGACCGCTGGCATTGAGCAGGCCCTCGTTTCCCTGCAGATGAATGGGCAGGCCGAATGTGTCTCGTCCGTGCATGAGGCTTGGGTCCACATTGATAAATGGGAGGTTGATGCTGCAACCAGATCTCTTTGGGATGTCCACACGGGGCATGCCCTCGGTCATGCTCGACTTGCGACTGTACTCCATGCCACCAAATGCCACATTTGGCAGACTTCCATGCCTCGAGCTGGGCTGCTGGTATTCCCAATGGTCGTGACCCATCCCATCGTTGCGCTCGTCCCAGTGGCAGTCGCTTTGGTTACTCCCGGCATGCGATCCTGAATCCACTGACCACTCAGTGCCCATGCCCCAGTCCCGGCCCAGCTGGTCCATGCCATGGACTCGACAAATGCTACATTGTCCCGTTTGAATCGAGCCTTTACTTAGCAACAGAGCCTTCGCCTTCTCCTTGCACTTCCTGCACGGACAGGGCGACGACTGTGATCCCTGCCGATTTTGTGACGAGCCAGACCCGCCACACGTTGGCCCAGAACAATGGCACTTGCCTGACATTGCGCGGCCCTAGCCAAGAGTTCACCCAATCGAGTGAATATTTTGAAAACAAATTTTGCCCAAAGACTAGCACTGACAGATTCTGTATACAAACTATTTAGTCAGCTCGGAGCTGAGTGCCTGACCTACATACATACATACATACATACCCACTTGGATCGAGCAAAATATGCTACATCAATTTCTTTACAAAATTTTAATTTCTTCCTGTAAAAAAATTGGGGAAAATATACAACAAGCAATCGATGAAAATCGACTAGATGCATACATATGTATGTCTATAAAATACATTTTAAGTTCATTTACTCCATGTTTAATGATTGGCAACTTATCGATTTTTATCGACTTAGCTATTAACCATATTTTGTCAATAGGAGCACATAGTGCTTTATATCGAAACGAATAACACACCATCAAATTAAAATGTATCGTTTAGTCGCTCTGATATTCACTGAAATCATAATCGATAATAATCGATTAGTACCTGATCAAGATTTATCAGCTGAAAATCAAAATTCGCTTTTGTAATCAAACAGGACTTTATCTGAAAAATATATCGATAAAAATCGACAAAATACGATACAAACATATTGATTATAATCGATTATTTATCGAATATCTAAGAGAACAATCGTTTCTTTCGCAGAAACCGATGAGGATCACGAGTTTATACGCAACACGACGTGGTATATAATGCCCGTGCTGAATCCGGACGGGTATGTGTATAGCCATGAGTACGATCGCTTCTGGAAGAAATCCCGTTCACAGCATGTGGCCAAGGCACCCGCTGGGCTGCTCGACTCGGCAATGACGTGGCTGCAGCAGAAGCGGCCTGGTGATAAGATTTGCTATGGCGTCGATCTGGATCGCAATTGGCTGTATCATTGGGGCAAGCGGGGCAGCTCAAAGGCGCCATGCAATGAGTTTTATGCGGGTCCGTCGCCCTTCTCGGAGCCGGAAACCAAAGCTCTGTCTGACTTCCTAATGGACTATCGTAAACAGATCAAGGTAAGAAGATAGCAGGGGCGTCTTAATTTGGATGAGATTATTTACATTACATTTGTTCTTCCAGCTGTATATATCGCTGCAGGCCTACGGCCAAGTTTTGTCGTATCCGGTCAAGGCCAATTCGACCTTCAACTCGGAGCGCATGGATGACTTCCTGGACGTGGCGATGGTGGGCACGGATGTGCTGCGACGCAGGGGCAGCAAGGCGCGCTACAAGGTGGACTCGGCCAACGATTTGATTGAGCAGCGTTCGGGTATGTGAACGCCAAAGATGTAAATCCAAATAGTTGCCCAATCTCTGTCTTCCCCTAGGGTGTGCGGATGCCTTTGCCGCCTACGAGATTGGCATACCCTTTAGCTATACACTCCAGCTGGCGGATAATGGGGTGCATGGCTATCTGTTGCCCAGCGGCGCCATTGAGAGCACAGCGCGTGATGCCTTTGAGATAGTTAGCGCGATGCTGGATTACATCTGAGACGATGCGATGGGGTTGTTAGAGGAGGATGCGAATGTCAACGATTAGTTCCTTTTCGACTGCGATTTGGCTACGGATACGGATTCGCATTCCTGCGCTTACAATATTAAGGACGAAACCAACGCTATATATTATATATATGTATATGTATATATGAGTACAATATATGTATATATGTATATTCATACTCAATATGTTAAACAATTTATATCTTATAGTACCTTTTTTTTTTTCTTTTTTTTTTTTTTATAAATATATTTCTCAAAATATCTGTTCATATTTATAGTCCTAATATTTATTTACTTATTAAACGTAACAGAAAAAAAAGAAGTTAATTTTAGCTTAACTTAAATGTTCCTGCTTTTTCGTTTTCAGATCGATTCCGAAGAGGCCTTTATATATAAATATATATATATACTTTGAGACATCAATAATAGGCCGAAGATTTGTTCGTAATTTTTGATATATGTCTAATAGTTATAACAATGAGAAACTTGGCAGAATATACGGCTAGTATTTAACAATTAAACAATACAATAACATTTAGTTTATATATAAATTAAGGCATCATCAATAAGGGCATCAGTGCAGGCCCATGGAGAGGCCAATTCGTTCGGAGAGCGAGGCAAAGTTTGTATAGACCTCGTTGTCGCTGAAGTAGAGACCGATGAGCAGTTTGAATTGCGCCTGTGTCAGCGGGTATGATTCGGTGGGCAGGACAATGATGGCGTCGACAGCGTTTAGTTTTTGCTTCTGCTTGTAGGCCTGCACCATTTCTAGATAATTACAGAAGGCAGCGGCACACTTGGCTATATGCCGGACCAGAGTCGGGGTTGTGCACTGTTGCAGCACAGGACGGCTAAGCAGTTCGGCGACAATCGAATACATATCGAATATAATGAGATCAGGACGCGGCTGGCAGTCGAACAATTCAATAATGCGACGCGGTGCGCTCTCAATGTCGTTCAGCGTGATGCTTATCCAGCGTTCCATATGGACGAGCGAACGCGGCTTCTTCAGTGTGACAGGCAGATTAAATTGTTGTTGGGTCAGCAGGAGTACTTTCTTTTCGTGGGACACACAATGCTCGCACAGCTGCATTAAAGCAGAGATCAGCGAAACGTTGCAGCAGTTATGCCGAACAGAGCGGGACTTACCTTTAGCATAGGACGGCTGTATTCGCCATTGGGCGACAGGAATATGTGATTCCTTGTCAACTGCAAGCATGGATATTTTTGAATGCTTGATTGTAACATATAAATGATAGTAGTAGTTAACTTACACCGTCCTTTGAACTGTGGAGCATATCTGCCGGCTTTTAATTGAGCGCTTTAATTTCTCACAGAACACAATTCTACACTTCAGAGTTGCTGCTGACACATCGATAGGCTGAACTATCGGTATTATAGTTACCGATATACCACATTTCTTTCCATTTTACGATTAGCGGGCTATCAATTCTTTATTTTATATATATTGCTTAAGAAAAGTCAATATGACGCTAAATCATTTTTTCATGTAATTATTTGTCCATTTCCAAAGTATTATATCTCATTTTGAAATTGTGTTTTGAACATAGTTAACATTGCTTTCACATAAAAATGGTAACGACTTATGTTAACGTCACTTACAAACAAACATATTGAGCTAAAAGTTCAATTGAGTAATAACAGTGCCATTTCGAGTATAACATAGTGCCACTTTCACCACACTGCAAAATTAGTGCTGTAAGTGGCCGGCAGTTGACGACTGGTGTGACCGAGATAAACATATAACTATCGCAGAGCGAGACAAATATACGAAATAACGCTGTAAACTCAACACAACCGTGCCGTGCCGACGAACGGAAGAGCGTACAAAGCGTAATGTGAGAGAATTGAAAAAAATCATCAAGTATAGAGGCCAAAAGCAAACGCAGCAGTTAGGCAAATTTTAATATTTTTGATTAATAATTCAAAATATCGCATGCTGGCTGCATTAACGAGAAAGTGAATGCAAGCGGCACGAAAATTGCGGTAAGATAAACAGCCAAACTGAACAGCAAAAAGCCAAAAAATTCAAAGAAGCGACGACGACCGACCAGCCAACCAACACTTACATACATACATACATACTCCGACATATACGCACGCACACAAACATACACACACACACGCACGCATACTCCAGTGAAAAAGTGCAAGCCGCGAGCGCTTTTGAAGGCGTGAAACAGAGATCAGCTTGAAAGAAGTTGAATCAAATACAAAGAGGGCATGCAAATTTGATTGGAGTTATTGCTATGACCAGATGCTGATGTTTGCAAACACATTTCCGTGTTTTTAGGAAGGCAACATCGAACGGCGAACGGCAATTGCCGACGACTACTGCTGCGGCCGCGATAGAACTTATACACGCACACATATACACAAGTCCACACACAGACACACATAAACACAGTCAAATACAGTGAAGCACGCACACATACACGTATATATATAAATATATATATATATATATACATATATACACCCGCGCGTTCCGCAGTGTGGAGCAGGAGCTACAGGAAGGCGTGAGGCATAGAGCGGAGAGGAAGAGGCCCGGCAGCCAGGCATCGCAGTGCTGCCATTATCTGAAAGAGAAGCAGAGGGAACAGCGCGGGTCGACAAGTTGATGCCACTGCTGACTAGCGTTACCGTTGCTATCGTCGTCGTTGTCGTCTTTGGTCAGGAGGAGGAACTCTGCATCATATAAATATCAACAACAACAACAATAACAAGAGAAGCGTATTGGCGAAAACTTTGCATTGATGGTAATGCATGCTAGAAAACCGCAGCGTATGAACGATGGGTAAATTACAATTTTTAATAACATTCCACATATATCTAACCACGCATATGTATATGTATATACTATAGAAATCGTATATCAATAGTTATGTAGTTACTAAAACCTTAGTGAAACCAATTTGTGTACATTTGATACGTCGAAAAGCCCTAAAAACTTAAACGCTAACTTTTGTTTACATATACATATATGTACGCACGTTCCGTGCTGCTGCTTACACATACACATGCACACATACAGGCAAAAATTCACATGCTTATGTCCCCGCCCCGCGAATCGTGATAGTGAACACATCTACATAGACAAGAGTGTGGCTGTGTGTGATTGTGTCAATATGTATGAAACATATGTGATTTCTGCAAATGTTTTAGTGAAAGAAAAAAACATTAATTGATGTGTTTGTTGCATATTGTCGTCTTGTAATATTCGGTTTGCTTCATTCTGTTCCATTGCGTTGCTCTCGTTTAGCGTGCTTTGGCTCATTCTCTAAACGTTCGTTTTGTACGTTCGTTGTGTCTTTCGTGTGCCGTCTACGTCAAGTTATTCACCACACTTTATGCGCCTCTCGCTCGCACACTCTCAGTTGCTCAGCTGTATTGTACGCTCTCTGCCTCTCTGTCATCATCTCTTGTCATTTACCGCTGCAGCAAAAGAAAATCGGTCCAGCCTCAATTCTTTTTGATTGAACACGAGAGCTGTTAAGGACTTAACTTGCAGCACTAGAATTTCATTTTGCAATAATTTGTTTGATTTTCATTGATTGTTCACGCATTGCATGTTTATCTATTCGCTACGAACTAACAATTCAGTTAAATCGAATCATTGGAAAATCAAATCAAATTGAAATTCTTATTTTAATTTTATTTTGTGGGTAAATATCTGTCAAACGTCGTTTGGCCACACAATTAAAAGAAAAGAAGAAACATCACAAACGCATTATTTGCGAATCTTTTCCCCATTTTCATTAGAACTGCACCGGCTGCACGACAATTGCAAATAATCAGAATAACATTAATATGGATATGAATGGTATTTGGAAGGATTCAGAATCGGAGGTCGATTCTGGCCGCGGCTCAACTTGGGGCGAAACCCCTAATAACCTGACCAACGTTGGTGCCCAGCAAATGCCATCTGCTATCGAGAATGGTCCTGAAAATTTGCCTCTTGTGTGCAACAATATAACGTATGAGTTGGTGCCCAATGGCGAATATGATCAAATTGAAGACGAGTTGGAGAAGTGTAGTCTAACGATTGACTTGTCCCAGGATGATGGTGAGGAAGCCAACTTTAATCCGGATCTTCCTCCTTCCGAACCCGAAAGCCTTGATCAAGTTTCTGAGGAAGCTGAGATGGAATCTGAGGAATCTGAGGTGGAATCTAAGGATTCTGAGGTTGAATCTGAGAAATCTGAGGAAGCTAAGGAGGCTGAGGAAGCTGAGGAAGCTAAGGAAGCTGAGGAAGCTGAGGAGGCTGAGGAAGCTGAGGAGGCTGCGGAAGCTGAGGAGGCTGAACCGGCTTCGGCTGATATCGAGCCGCCCGCATCCCTTCAAGTGGCTCAGCCAACTTACACCATTGTATATACGCTTTGCAAAAGCGTCTATGATAACAACAATAAGTTGATATCGAGCAAAGTTGCCCATACCGAAGCATATTCATGCTATGATCTATCCAATGATGATAATAATGGGGTCGAGAATGGGGACAATGGTGGATCCGAATCTGTGCTCTCCGATGACAACTATAATGCTGTGAATGAAGACTATAATGTCATTGGGCATTATGATATCAATGCCGTATGTGATATCAATGACGAATATGATGTCAACGACTATTCTAATATGAATGGCTATGCTGATGTCAATGGCTATGCTGATGTTAATGGCTATGCTGATGTCAATGGCTATGCTAATGTCAATTACAATGCTACCGTCAATGGCGATTCTGATGCCAATTACTATGGTACTGCTGACGTTAATCTCAGTGACGTCGATGATGAATTATCTGGTAATGATATTGGCGACGATGATGCTGGTAATGAAATGGACGAGGATGATGGTAATGATATTGGCGAGGATGATGTGGATGATTTGGATGATGACGATGATTTCATGAACCCTTCTCCACTCAAACGCAGGCGTTTTGATTCATACCCATAATGTCATTAATTCTAACACTGCTTCACCAACTAACAAATTGTTAACACTACAACAAATAGAAGTAGAACAAATGCTAAACAAAACAAAAATTATCACCAAAGATATATTGAAACATGAAGTGATCTAATAAATAATTAGTTTCTAACATTACTTATTGCTTTTGTGTTGCGCATGTTATTCATATCTAGTCAATCATTTATTTTGCACTTTGCTTTGCACTATTAACATAGATTACCTAAACAAATATTCTCTACTAAATGTTAACTTGAGATATTTCTTCTGATTGTTTATTTTCGCATTTTACAGGTACTTTGAGAAGCATACCAGTCACACATCCTACCAGGTGAGCAAGGATTACCCATTGACGAGAGCCCAATACCAAATACCAAACAACAAAAAAAAAAAGCATAACCCGCCTCTACCACAACTCAGCCACACTAATACTTTCTAGTACTAATAATATATCCTTCGTTTGTTAGAGATTGTTAATCAACTCATAAGCTTTCCTTTTACCTTATCTTATCTGTTTCTGCTTTTCATTTGTATCGCCAAATCAGTTCCATTTGTACGATAGACGTATGCCAAGTCCATAGACTCATGATTGTCTCTCATAGATCCATACTAGAATCCTTTCTTTGTTACATTTATTTGATCTCTTTGGTTTCTATGCACCTGGGTGTGCTGTATTTACATGTATAGAGATGGTGTGTGTTGTGGGTGCTATCATAATCATACGACAAGCATATAGCCGATGTGTTCGCTCTATATATATATATGCATATGCTGTGCATATACATTTGTATATATACGTATCTATATCTGTCTGTATGTGGTACTGACGCTACTTTCATTTGTCACCCCCCCCTCTCCAATCCACACGGCATTTTGGGCACGCGGCATTGCAGCGAATCAAACGAACTGATCTAACCCAATGTACACACGTAATTAGAGTAACACTTGGGATAGATCTACATAGAAACCTAAAACACTGGAATCAACAATTTTAAATCGAGCAACAACAACAAAAACAACAATAATAATAATAATAATTGAAAACGTGCAATCTGTTTCGAATCCTACGAGAGATATCGTAAAAACGCATCGAAATATTTAATAAACAATTTGCCTAAATGGAAAACTAGCAGAATATCAAATCATTTTTTATTAAACATTTTACATAAATGCATAATTTTGATAAACGAACAACTTTAATGAACTTCAATTGCCAGACCAAAGAAGAACAACACCAAAGAAGCAATAGCAATAAACAATTAACTTAGTATTTATTTATATAATAACAACAAATACAAGAAACAACAACAACAACACTGCGCATATTCAAAAGTAGCCTTAAAAATTAAATTGAACATAAAACTCGCATATGACTAACAACAACAACAACAACAACACAAACGTGCCTAAGCCATAAACAACACTAACAATTGGATATATATAAGCATAACGAGAGAGAGAGAGAGAGGAGAGAAGCATTGAGCAGAAGAAAGCAAGGAAGGAAGGAAGCAAGGAAAACTTTGGAAAACTCCCAAACTGCAGTGCTTCAGCAACATTTTGAAGGTGTTGCTGCACTCGACAACAACAACAACAACAACAACAGCAGCAGCAATATCAAGAGTAACAACAATAATATTGGTGACAACAACCATAACGACGGCGACAACGACGCGACGTCAGTTGAGGAAGACGCGGCCGCGCGGCAGGAGGAGCACAACGCCAACGCCAACGCCATCTATGACGAGCGGCAGCAGCGGCGGTAGCAGCAGCAACAGCAGCAGAAGCAACATGGCCGTTGATTTGTCCATGCTGACAAATAGCACCAGCAGTAGCAGCACTAACAACAACAACAACAACAACAACAGCAACAGCATCAACAATAACAACAACAACAACAACAACAACAGTCACAACAGCAATAAAATTGCAGCACATGCAGCAGCCGCAGCCGCAGCAGCAGCCGCAGCAGCAGCAGTCGCCACAGCCTCAGCGGCTGCGATTGGAGTCTGTCGCGTTGATGTAAGTAATTAAAGCAAACAACAATCAAACAAACAACAAATCAATGGAAAATTGCATTCGCAAGTGGCAAAAAGCAAAATGAACTGAATAATTGTGAAAGAAAAACAAAAGAAGCTGACGAAAACGAATCCAATGCAAATAGAAAAAAAAAAAAAACTAAACAAAAACAAACAATAAACACGGCACACGCACACACACATACACATACACACACACACACCAAAGAGAACAACAACAACAAACCAATTGCAACGCGCATATAAAAGCTGAAAAGAAAAACCAAATTCACTTTACGTTTTGATTGTTTAAGTGTTTTATGTTCGTTTTGTGTTCGTTACGTGTCGCCCACAAATATCTGTCCTTGCTGCAAACGCTCACACACACACACACACACGCAGATAACAAATTCAAAATTTTCCAAATTCTTCAAATGATCAACAAATTTCTGGAACTGCACAGCCTTAAGAACCAACCAAGAGGAACTAGCAACAAGCAACATCATCATCATCATCATCATCATTATTAGCAGCATCTGTAAATGAAGTGCATCAACTATATGAATTGGCAACAAATATTTGATTTAGAGAGCTAAATACCATATCATAGTAGCGAAATTACTTTTCGTTTATTTAAGTAGCTTTCGTTGTTTGTTTATTTTTGATTTCGTTTTGTTTTCACTAACATCATATCAATCTCTCGAAACGCTCCCTCTCGCTGTCTCGGTTTACCCTATTCGCCCACCCACCCCCCACTCTATCCGCTTTTTGTTTTGCCTAACCCATTCTCTCGAACATTGGCAATGACAATAACAATGATAATAATAATAATCAATAACAAGCAGCTGTAACAATAAACACAATAACAGCAGCAACAACAACAACATCAACAACTACTACTACTACTACTACAGCAACATCCATATCAATATCAATAACAATAACAACAATTAACAACCTGAATCCGAATACAGTGAATTGCGTGTATTCTTTCTACTATTAATGCAAATCCTAAATATTCCAACATCTTACTCGACAGAGCTCAAAGTACAGCAGTTCAAAGCGCGACTATGAACGCGATCGTTCCTCCAATTATCGCGATCGTGACATTTCACCTGGTGGCGGTGGTGCTGGCGGTGGCGGAGGAGGCGGCGGTGGTGGCGGCGGCGGCGGAGGAGGTGGCGGCGGTCCATTGAATAATGGCAACAGCTATCGTTCACAATCACCGGACATAGATTCACCATCATCGCGCTCGCATGATCTGCGCGAACGCAGCGATCACCGGAGTGGCGGCGGCGGCGGCGGCGGAGGTGGCAGCAACGATCGCTACAGTTATATACAAAAGATGCGCGATCGGGATCGCGATCTCTACAAAAAGGATAAATATTCCGGTAGCTATGCAAATGCACAAATATTGACCCAAATATTTCAATCCAATTCTCATACAATTATTCCAAACCATTGCAGATAAACGTGATCGGCGCGGCAATGATCGCGACTCGGAGTCATCGTATCGCACGAATCATGACAGGGATCGTCGTGGCGGTGTGGCAAAGTTATGCTCGTCGCGCGAAAACGATAAGCGCTCCGGTTCCGATGATCGGGATCGTGAGCGTGATCGCGATCTGCGCGACAAGCGTGACAGAGGCGCCGATCGTGATCGGGATATGTACAAGAAGGACAAATACGCAGGTATGCAGTCGAAGCATTCACAAAAGATCGACAAAGGGTATATTAATTACGCTCTTGCTACTCCATCAGACAAACGGGAGCGCAGCGATCGTGGCGAACGTGTGGCGCGCTATGGCGACTGGAGCGAGCATGTGAGCTCGTCCGGTAAGTATTCGAATGGATCTAAAACCATGTTGTCTATCATTATTAATTCAATTCCTTATTTGCAGGTAAAATGTATTACTATAACTGCAAAACTGAAGTCTCCCAGTGGGAGAAGCCTAAGGAATGGGTAGATAGAGAAAGGTAATCATCCACAGCAAATCTGTTGGCTGCGACACCTTGACAAAGAACAATATTTATGAATGATCTGCAGATAGAGCAAATACGTTGCTCAGTGCGTGATGAACGTAAAGTTAATGCTCGAATATATATAGAAATTCAAATCATATCTAATCTAGTCTCAGAGCATAGAAAATCTCAGACTTATCTTATGATATATATGCTATGTATAGCACTCATTTATCTTGTGATTAGTCAAGGATCGAGTCCATAAAAGCGAGTAAATCATTTATAATGCTTATATATTTGATTCGTTTTAGAAATTTGCCGCGTGATCAACATCGTGAGAAGGATTACCGCGATAAGGATCGGGATCGAGATCGCGATGATCGATTCTCAAGATCGAGTAAGTCGCTTTCAGTCTGCATCCACAACTGTGGTTAACACAACAATTGACACATATTCCTATTCCTTCATTCGCAGCATACAAACATTCCAATTCATCGCGCGACAATTCACGACTGAGATGGAATTACGAAAATGATGGCGGGCCGCCCAGCCATCGAAGACGATTGGATGGTGAGTGGCAATGGATGATTGCAGTCGAGTTCTTTGATTGTTCCTTAATATATGTTTGTTTGATTTGCGTGCAGGTCGACATAACGATAATGCTGATATGGACATTAGTGGCGACTCGACGCCCACCTCGGAGGCCAGTTATTCGTTAAGCGGCACACCCACCACGCATGGCGGCAGCGTGGGCGGCGGCATGCAGTCTAGTGAACAGTCGTCTCTGATGCCGCAGGGCGCATTGGCGGGTGGATTGTGTAATGCACTGCCTCGACTGGCCTCCCATCCAAATACCGGCGCAGTGGTCACGCCCATTGGTGCGCATTATGGTGCCATCGGTGTGGGCGGCACTGGCGGCGGCGGCGGAGGTGGCGGTAGCGGCGGTCCAGTTAGCGGCGCCACAATGTTGCCCACCAGCGGATTGGCCTCGGTGCCGTCCAACATTGCCAACAGCAGCAACAGCAGCCTTAGAAACTCAGTTGTCGGCCACATTGGCTCAACGTCCAGCGTAAGTTTTGAGCAACGAATTGCATACAAAATTGAATATCCTTTGCTAATTGTGTGTGTGTGTGTTTCCCTTCAATAGACGACAGTGCCGACGCTGGCGAATCAGGATCATCATCTGAATTCGAATGCGCCCGGACCGCCTGGCAAGCTGATGGGCGCTAGTGTCAAGGATCAGACAGCATTGTCGCATCGACAAAAGTTACATTTAGTCCTGAGCGGCATGGATGTGCCCCATCATCATATGATGGGCAGCAGCGCCAGCGGCGTGGGCCCAACGGGCGCCGGCAGTGGCTCATCCGTGGATGTCGTGAACCATGCCTACAATTCGGTTAACAATGTGACTGCTGGTAGCTTAAGCAGCTTAGGCAGCTTAAGGTGAGTACCGCAAAGGCAATTGATAATCGCCAGCTAACTAATCAATCGATACCCTCTGATCCGTGTCACAGGGACAGCAGCCAACTCAACTCACCGCTGTGCATACCGCATGCCCATCATAGTCTGTCGCCATCGCTGAGCTATACAAAGAGTCCCATACCAACGATCGTGAGTCACACGAATAATGTGAGCGCAAGCAATGCCTACACCTGCAATGCACCGTTTGGCCTCAAGGCGGTCGATGGGCTTGCCGTTGGCGTGGGCGTGGTGTCCTCCTCACCGGCGTCAAATGCGATCGGCAATAGCAATGCGATTGCCGGCAGCAACAGCAGCAGCAGCAGCTGCAACGTACCCGGCATGGGCACTGTCAGCGGCATCAGCGTCATCACCTCCATGGGCAGCAACAGTTTGTGCGGCAGTGCATCAGCGCTTGGCGAGGGGCCGCCAACGCCAACACAAGAATTAGATTTAAGTGGCTCAGCTTTAGAACAACACCAACATCAACATCAACAGGTGGCTGCTGCCGCAGCCGCCGCCGCAGCAGCCATGGCTGCGGTGCAAGCAACGCAACAGGCGGCGCAACAGGCCCAACAACAGCGCAAACGTAAGCACGTGGATGCATATCAAAATGATCAATCCTTGTAACCCATATCATACATATCATTCCTCTCGTACAATATAGTTGATGGCGCCGGTTCAGCTACGCTAAGCACTCTCCAGAGCTGTGTGGCCTCGGTGCAGGCGGCAAATCTGCGCGGCCCGGAAATTTCACCCAAGCTAGCAAAATACTTTCGCGCTGATTTAATTGCGCACGTGACCAACTGGCAGGCGGAGATTTTGGAGCGTCAGGTAAGATGTAATCGAGAGTAGTTGCCATAGGAGAAATCCTTTAGGTTTGCATTGAAGGACAAATCTTAGGCCGAGCATTCCTCAGGCTCCAATAGCCGAGTTGAATTTCGGCTTGAGATGTCGTTAGTATATGTATAAATCTTTGAATGTGATATATATATATTTATATTGCAGGCGCAAAAGTGCTGCGAGGACACGCATCTATTTGGGGACATCAACTGCACACGGATATGCGCCGAGTTGAAGTGTGCGCGGAGTTTAGTGCGTAGCACGGAGATCAATGCGACGCTGCAAGAACAAAAGTGAGTATATCTAATTATGGCACACATACATATATACATACATATAGATTGTTGCTAATTGGGTTTTATTTTTTTTTATATAGAATTATGTATCTGCGCCAGCAAATTCGCCGTATTGAAGAGTCGAAGACTCAGAACGCGTTCATGTCGGACGATACTTAGGATCAGGAGCAATTTAGGCTGCGCGTGCATCGTAAGCTGTCTGTCAGGCTCAAAAAGAGCTCCCTTTGGCGCAGCTGATGATGATGAAAGCAATGCCCACCACCATCCCATAAATCCATGCAGATGAGCTGATGCTAAATCAACAACTCCTCTGTTTGCTCATTCCAATACAGATTCCGGCTGATAAATCTGATCTTGAGCTGGGCAGAGCTGGGCAAAAAAAAAAAATAATAATAATAACAAACAAAATCATAAACAAAACAATACAAAAACAAAAACAAAACAAAAAAAAAAAAAACAAAAAAAAAACACGTGCATCCTATTTTGTTGGCCGCAAGCATTCTCGTTGGCCGTGTTGAGCCCTGCGCTGGTGGCAGGCAACAGGTGCCAGCACACCCGAGGAACATCAGCATCCAAATTGTAGCAACGGCAGCGTCGACAGCAACATGGAAAAAACAAAGCAAAACAAAACAAATAAACAAACAAACAAGTAACATGATGAAGAGAAAAACACAAGATACTAAAACATAATTTATAATTAGAAACGCGTAATTAATAACTTAAATAAGCATGAAGCGCAGCGGAAGTGTTGAGCTTATGATGCCGTTAACCAAACACCAACAAACAACAAACAAAATTCAATAGCAATCGAAGCAACAACATAGCAAAACTAATTACACCAACAAAAGAAACAGAAAAGAAACACAAACAACAAGCAAAACAAAAAACAACCAGAGACTATAGACAGCAACAAATAAGAGAACATAAATATGAAACAAATTCAAGAAGCAATAAGAAAGAAGCCTCCTCGTATCGAATCGAAGAAATAAAAAACACCAACAGCAAACAGTAAACAACATAGAAAATACAACAAAAGAAAACAAGCATAAGTAAATAAAAAGAAAACAAACAAACAAACAAAATGCAAGTCAACCTAGTATACTCAACTGCAATAAAATGCTAATTTAACTAATATACAAATTACATATATTATATATATATGTATATATAAATATATGTCTATGCATATACATATATATATATATATATATATTTATTATATATACATATATATATAGCTATATATAGTGTATATGAAAAGTGTATATTTACAAACAACACAACAACAAAAGTGCGTGTGGCCAGACTCGTTAAAGTCCCGTTTTCCATGTGACAGACATAAACAAAACGTTTCGCAATGGATCTGAGAGAGAGAGAAGACGGAAGGCATGCAGATAGAGCGAGAGAGTGAGAGGACCACACGCTTAGCCTTCATAGTAGCCGCATATAAATTCGTTAGGGGTATTCACTTTCGACAGTTTCCAAAAAGTATTTTTGTGTGCGCCAAAATTTGTTTAACTTTGAAGCTGTCTTTTTGTTAAATACTAAAAATGAAAAAAAAAAAAGAAAAAAAATAATGAACAAAAATCAAGAATTTTGTAACTGCTTTTTGATAGCAACATTTTGCATATGTGTGTGTGTTTATGTAAGACAAAACTGAAATTTCGTGTATTTTAATTTCTTAAATATTTTGTTAAATATTTTAATGGATTTGGTAATATTCTTATTTTGCATCAAATTTGTGTGCTCCAAAGGATTCGAGTTGTACTCTTATAATATAAATACATACATATATACACAACGCACACACACACACACACACACACACACATACATACATACATACACATACAGAGACACACACTGCATCTTGAGAGCGCCTGGCCGCAAGGGCTTCATTTCTAGCTTCTTAGTTCATGTGCGAAAATGTATTTATTTTGTTTTTGAAATTGAATTTGCAAACAGTTGTTTTTTTTTCAATGCATTAATTTTACAACTATTTTTTTTCTTAAATTTAACTATAAATTAGTATATATATGTATAAATATATATATATATATATATATATATATATATATATATATTAAAACCAACATATATATAAATATGTATATGAGTGTAATTTGTCTTATTTAAAAAAAGGTAAAAGAAATGGATTTTGAGTTTTTTTTTTATCGAAACTTGTTTTAAAGTAAAAAAGGAATTCGAAAACAGAAAAACAAAAACAAAACCTAGAGAAAACAAAACAAAGCAAGTTTAATAATATAAATAAATATAAATAATAATAATAACTACTGTAGATATACATATAATTAAATACAATGGTATATATATATATAAATATATTTAAATACAAAAAGAAGGTAAAATAAAAAATTTATATTACTTAGCTAAGCGTCGAAACCGAAAAATATAAAAACTTTTATGATTAAAATTGAATTTTCTTGTTATTGGGAAGTGGCATTGGAGATTGAAATAAAAATGAAAAGTATGTTAAGGGAATATTGGCAAGAGGTATAGCAAAAATTTGAATAAATAGAAAGTAGGGTGCAGCTAATATGTATACTGAATAATTGAATACGTATATACATATATAACGTATCGCCAGTTTAACATCATACTGTAAAGCTAGCAGTAAGAGTTTTAACAGCAAAGTCTTCTGTTGTTATAGCAGTGCTGGTGTGAGGCGGCGGAGAGCTTGCACAGAGTTGCCGTGGCAGTATTATCCGAGTGAGTTTGCGTGTTGGTAAACTCCTTTATACTCAGGCTGTTACTCTGTTAGAGTGAGACACAGCTGTTGCTGACTGAGTGAGTGTGAGATGGCTATAGAGGTTGGCGTGAAGCAACTAGAGATGGCCAGCTATTTTATTTAAGTAGGGTACGCTGTATATGTACATATATATACACTATAAAATAAAACAATTAGAATA
This sequence comes from Drosophila navojoa, assembly GCF_054131105.1. Taxonomy (NCBI): domain Eukaryota; kingdom Metazoa; phylum Arthropoda; class Insecta; order Diptera; family Drosophilidae; genus Drosophila; species Drosophila navojoa. The sequence goes on along the minus strand of NC_142895.1, from coordinate 13,706,985 downwards.
AAAGCTTGCCATTTTGACGACATTTAAACACACAGGCATGTGTGTGTATATACTCCAATTGGAGTATATTATGCTTCTTTATTTATGTTTAAATGTCCATGTACATATATACATAGGATTCAGCAACCCGCGCCCCGATTAGCAGTAGCATAATTGATTTAAATATAGCGGTCATTCACTCGTCTCAGAACGACTCAACGCATTTGCCTTGTTAAGCCGGCGTAGCACGAGTAGAATTCCAATTAGAATAACCGTTGCCAGAGCGCAGCTGTGTGTGCAACGACTAGCACACATATGGATACACATACATATGGACGTATTTACTCCACCAACGTTTATTCTAATTAGATTATGTGTAAACATCATATATACATACCTTATATATGTATGTATGTATAGCACACATTTTGCTGAGCTGTAAACATAATTAAGCTTAATATTGTTGATATACTCGTATACATGTATGCATGCACATATGTATATATATGTTATATCCATTTATACACATTTCTTAATTTACATTGGAGTCCATAAGAATCGCACTATGGATATCTTAGGCATATGTCGGTTAATAGCAAATTTAAGTCTATAGTATAAGAGGAACTACGAAACTTTACAAACTATACAGTATTGCATGGAATAAATTTTATAATTTCAACTTGTGTGTCTCGTCTGGTCGATGTGCTTGCTTGAATTGTCTTATTCAGGTTAGTTGGCTAACGAATCTAATCATATTTAAGGTTAATAGCTTCAACAGTTCAAAGAGTTTTATACATGTGTGTGTGTGTGTGTGTGTGTGTGTCTGTATGTGTGTCAGTGTGTGTTCATTAAGGGTATTAATTACTAAGGAATTGTCGCCATGGCTGTGCGCATAAAAGTATGCAGCGGCATTTGAAAGCAGACGTTGGCTTTTATAATTCTAATTAGCTTTTCTCGTCCAATCAGAAGAACAACAGCCTCAGTCGCAGCTGCAGCAGCAGCAGCAGCAGCAGCAGCAGCATCTAAGCTCTTTGCCTCATTCAAAGTGAAAGTTAGCTTTACAATCCGAAAGCTTTTCAAATATGCCGGTAAACCAAAGAGAAATAAACAAAGAGAGAGAGCGGGGGAAACAGAGAGAGAGAGAGAGAGAGCGTGGCAAATGCCGCTTGAGCTTTTGCTGCAAAGTAACGGCATTTAACCCAGCAAACAAATTCGCAGCGCAGCGAATTCAAATGAATCGCAAACGAATGGAGCCTCGTGCGAATGAACACCCGAGGACGAGCAGAAGCACGAAGCAGAGAAAGCCGACGCTATGTTTACGCCACACACAGTGGCTATGCACCGTTACGCCCCCTCCTATGCTAGCTGCGCATTTGGCATCTGCGGGCTGTCAGAGGACAGCGCGAATGCCAACAAGTAGCAGTTCAGCATCGACAACGCCAGCGTTCGCTTGCGTCTAGCTGAGGCCAGCGCACCAATCCCCAAATAAAAATAAAATACAAATCAAATCAAATATTGCAAAATAAAAACAAATTTGACGTAAATGTGAAACGCGAAAGTTCAAGAGAACAATTCTTGAAACTCTATCGAAAATAATACAAAAACATTTCGCGCAGTGTACTATCATAATTATTTTCAATTTGTTTTCAGTGTAAGGCCAAAGGCTTTGAGTAATATAAACATAAAAAAAAGAAACAGTAAAGAGCGGTAAGTGGTTCCTAGCGGCAACTGAAAGAATAATTGAAGCACATAAAGCCCTCTGGTTCTGGTTCTTAGACGAGGTAAGACCAGCTTCTTTTCATATATATGTATATATTTTTTTAAGTTCATTACTTTGTGGATTCAAATGTGAAGAGAAAACCATAATAAGACTCGCTTAATGGAATTTGTTTTCCAATTAGTAAATTAAAGTTCAAATTGTTCAAATTTGAACGAAAATTGCTTAAATTTGAAACGTTAAATGCGAACTTTTTTTTAAATTATTCATGATTATTTTTATCCACATGTTTTTCTATGCTTTAAATATTTTCTGAATCGGATTTTCGAATCTAATTTTCAGTCAGAAAATTCAGTTTGGAAATTTGTTTAAAAACGTCGATTTTTACATGAGGGACGTTAAGCCTCCACACCCCAGAATATATAATAACATCTGTGTTGGGGATGGCAAAAGCGAGGGTATTACCTGCTAAGGCAGGCATTGAAGTCGGAGCTAAGTAGCTCTATGTAATATTTGGCTCTTATTTGCGAATATTCTTACTCAAGTTGGTTTCACAAAAAGAAATAATGAAATATTTCGATCGATCTAATTCTTACGTTGGGTATGGCCAAGTCGGGTGTATTCCACTGCCTATCTGAAGCTTACTCTTGCATACATTTTACAATGTGTTGTCGACTGGTTTGTTGCATTTGCAATTGCTGAGCTGTCAGTTCCAGCCACAGCTAGAAGCCACAAACAAATAAGGAAAATACGAGCATAACCACATGAAGTCAATTGAAGATATTCGTATACCTACATGTATGTACATACATACATATGATAATTGCAAAGTGAAAGTGATGATAATAATACATACATATTTATGCAGTCATATCTTTAAAAGCTATGCTTTAAGGGCATTTACTTTGTGAAAAGTTAAAGCTCTATTTAGCATATCTATCCAATAATTACTTTGCATATTATAATATCCTGTTGTAAGCTATGACCCAGTTTCCTTTTTAGACTATTTAAATCTCTGGCCAATGGGGCAATACTTGATTCACATATATGAGGATTGGACATCCGATCTCAAGTTACCTAAATTTTGGGAATTTATTTTTGTGGTCGGAATTTCATTTCCATTCCAAGTGCAGAAAATAAGAGATAAGAAAAGGTGATCCGATCTAGCATATTATTGTCATATATTCTTAATATCTCTTGCTTAAATATTTATATGGTAGTTTTTCGCCATTGCACTATGGGTAAAAAGTCGATTTTTTTGGCATTAATTGTAAATGAAGAGCTAGGAACTTGAAATTTTAGGAATATATTATTAATATTAAAAAGGAAATTCGGATTTTTTTTTTTACAATTGGGCGTGGCATTCAAATTTTCCGCCCCTTTTACATATTATATTAAATTAAAAATCATTACCTGTGGGCTCAAATTATTTTTAATAACTTTTTTGTACACTTTTAGCAACTTTAAATTATATTTTTATTATATTTCATTCAACTGCAAGCAAATATTAATATTTGAAGACTCTTAGAGATATATAAAATATATGCGATATAATTTTAAACTGAATGGTTAATAGATTCCGAACCTGGACATAATACACAACAACTGGTATATCAAACCTCTGTGAAGTGGTGTGCTGCACAAAAGTAATACTCCACGGAACACAAGTACATTTGTTAATTTTTAGCTAAAAATACACACAGACAACACACTGGACAACTGGACAATAACACAATTACAATCAAAAAGTAATAGCAATAACTTATTGTACATACCATTAGGTACGTTTTCCATTATACACTTGTTTTTGTTTATGTTTACACAAAAGCTCCACTTTAATTGCAAGTTGAACAAAATTTCCCGCGCTTTTTATATATCAAACGCAACTATGCAACAGCTGACTTTGAGTATGTGTAAAATATTAATGGTAGTCGCTAAATTTTTAAAAAAATACTATTCAATCTAGTTGAAGTATATATATTCAATAAATAAAAGAAAATTTTAAATTGTAAACAAAATTTTTTTTGAATAAATGCCAAAAAAATCGACTTTTTACCCATAGTGCATTGGCTGGAATACCCTGTAAAGTAATGTAGCTCCTATTCGAGACACACCCTTTGATAATGGCTATGCTCGTCTCCTCGTCTTCTGATATTAGTTTACCTTGTATGTAAGACCTTTCTCTATGAGTACATTATAAAAGGGTACCCCGTATATATGAATACCCTGTAAATGAATACTCTCTACACATATGAATCTTGACCCATGAATACTCAGTCGAAAAAAACATTCTATTTGCAAAAGTCTTGTACGAATATCCTTGAAGAATATTCTGTGAATGGAAGCTCTGTCTATGAATTTGCCTCGATGGAATACCCTATAAATAAAAGATTTCTGCAATAATTTCTTTAAGAATATGAAAAAACTAAACAAAATATGAATTTCAGTAAGCATTCATATATAGTCTAATCTAGAATACCCTATACATGAATACACCCTTTCAGAATACCTTGTAACAGAATATTTTCTATATGTATAATTCACTTATGAATACCCTGTACATGAACATTTTCCACATGAGCACTCCCTTCAGGTAAGACCTTTGCATGAGTACTACAATACCCTGTGGAAAAATAGTCTCTACAAGAATATCTTCTGCATTTCATAAGCCCCATTCGAATACCCTGTGTATACCTCAACAACTTCTGTTGGATATGTTTTATCATCGAATTGGAATGCTGAATTCGCTGTTAGATTATTCGCTTGCCTCGAGCTTACTCTAAACAACGTCAGCATCGAGCCCCAAATATTCGGCCAGTGGGCGTGGCATGGCATTCCATTCCATCATCCGTGCGGCCGTAATTAAATAATGTGCGAAAAGTGTTCGCTATCTGCCTCTTCAATCACTCAACTGTGTGTTCGCACTTCAAATGTCATCGGATGATTTGTGTTGTGCGTTGCTTGACTTTTGTTTTTGTGCAATGCATTTCTTACACCAAATTGCTGATACTTAAAAAAAAAAAAATGGCGCGCAGCGTAAAGCCAAAAAAAGTCAAAAGAGCCAATGGGAAAAGTCAAATGGCAGCAGAGCATTTGGCGTTTGCCAATGTTGACAATTTGCATTGGGCAATGCCAACGGCCATAAATTTGACGCCACCAAGACCCGGACCCGGACCCGGACCCGGACCCGGACCCGGACCCGGACCCGTACACGGACAATAGCTATGCGAGACTCCGGCTTGGCCAGCCCAACTGGAGTCCCTTGCCCGCTGCCCCTTGTCTGGCCATTTGGCTGGAAAGGCGCGCACAGCAAACAAGTTGGAATTTTTATAAATTACTCAGCTGTAAGTAGAGCTGACCCCATTGCCAGCGACAGCGATGCGTTTCAATATCGACAGACATACATGCACGCACACACATACATATAATGCATACCTACATATGTATATATGTAAATATATTTGATAATTTTTCAACATTCTTCATTTGCGAACGAAGTAAATTTTTCATGATGCACATTAAAATTTAGCACTCGTTTTTATTTAGTGGAGTTTTTGGCTGCCTCTGGAGCTACGTGGGAATAAGTCAGTTGCTTAATGAAACATAGAAATTAACATATATAAACTATAGTATAATATAATTGTATTAAAGGATAGGAATATATTGATATAACTGTCAATAGGCGATCGTTGAAAGTTTATGCCAAAAATCAAATAAAAACAAGTAAGAAAGCTCTAGTCGAGACTGCTCGACTACGAGATCCCCTGAACCCTTCAAGCAACTGATATTTCAATAATAATTAGCACCCACACACGCACTCATGCAAACAAATACACGCACACACACACACTCACATATACAGGCGATTTCGCTTGGGTTGCGCTGCAGTGTTGGCAATATTATGAGAACTTATTTGTTGAATAATTTAATTTCTAGACGTACGATCGTAATGAAACTTTCAGAACGTAATCATAATGTTAAAATGTATGTGTATACCGAATCACAAGTCTCTAGTATTTGATATACGACTTTTACAAAGATGAGGGTGAGGCGGTGGATTTAGGGGTGGGGGGTAAATTTTAACAAAAACCGAAATTGTATGACATGCGTCTTAATATACATTTTAAATTTGGAGACTGTAGCTTGAAAGATGTAGGAGATATAATTTTTAAACTGATCTTCGATAAGGTTTTTTGTCGATAAAAATGTATCGGAATGAGTTATCGTTTTTTAGTGATAAACTCGATATCCGCGTGATATATACGGACATTTTAAAAAAAAGTTGAAGTCTCTAGCTCTTATATCTTCTGAAATCGACGCGTTCAAACATACGAACAGACGGACGGACGGACGGACGGACGGACGGACGGACAGACAGACGGACAGGGCTAAATCGACTCAGCTCGTCGCCCTGATCAAGAATATATATACTTTGTGGGGTCTGCCACGCCTCCTTCTGCCTGTTACATACATTTTAACAAAACCATTATACCCTGATTTCCCATTTTCAATGGGTTCAGGGTATAACAAGTTGCAATCGGGCGTTATCGACTGCAGAATACTCAGTCATGGCGCGAACGCTGCTATATGCATTTGCCACGCCCTCAATAAGGCGGTTTTATAACTGCTGTAATATTTTTATATTGATTTTGCGCTGTCTATACGTATATATATTCCATACTTCATCTGAGATATCAGAAAATTCAGCGGATCTTGAGATATGATAATTCAAGGGCATATATTCAAAATTTTCTGTCTTCAGTTATGGTTATATATACTCCATTCACTTTCGTTAATGCGTATTAACACTATATATATGAAATATATATGATTTGAGGTCTCACTCAATGCACTCGACAGCTGGTTAGGTCTGCCCTGATGGGTCTTTAATTTTGGCGCGTTCCACCAAAGTGAAGCAAAGAGTCTTCGACAAATTTTCGGGCTCAGATAACAAGACACTAATGATCAGACTTGGCCGCCTGTGGCATTTTCTTGTACCAGAAACTTAAGAGGTCGATGAGGGGACCATGTCACGCTGCAATTGGGCAGATAATGAAGGGACGAAAGCCACGAAAGCTACGAAAATAACTGAACAAAATTAATTAATAATTCAAATTAACGTACCTGATGGGAACCATCTATATATATATATATATATAGATGATGTAAATATATATTCATATAAAAATATAGATATTTAAATATATATGTACATTTCTGTTAGCCAAAATATTTGGAATTCATATTTATTTATTTGTTATTTTACATTATTTTATTTTTGTATACTCTTTCACTTCTCTCTGAACAATAGAGTTCCAAGGGTTTCAAAATGTCTGCAGATTTTTGTGTTATTGTAACAACGTTTGGAGGGTTCAGGATTGAAGTGTTGACAGCTCTTTCAAGCCCCTTCAATTGGGACTTCTGGCTGGCTTTTTGGCATACCCTGTAAGTATCTGATAAAGGGGTATATTGGAGTGATGCCATGCTAAGCTTGCAAAGATATATAGGTAGATTTGGCATATTGGTAACTAGATATATAGCTCTGTAGATATGTATGGGTAGATATATAGATATGTATCAGATATGATATATAGATAAGACTCAGAATGTCAAGCCCAGCACAATTTATCGATAATCCACTTTTTTTCTATCGATAACAATCGATTTAGTGTTCGATTATAACCTGGTAGACTTACATATTTATTTCCAAAGCTCTTTTGGCCCAGCTTGGCTCTAGTTAGGGTATCTTTCAGTCGATCAGCACCAGCTGTACAGCACTTTTACTTGCTTTAGTGTTGACCTTGTGCGCGCTTTCGCATGTTGTTGATTTTCTCTTGCTTCCTCCTCCTCCTTTCTTTTTTTTTTTTTTTGGCATTCAAATTATGTGAATGTATTTCATTTTCATTTGCGACTTGCGCTTGTTTTAGATTTGTTGTTTTATGGCTTGACCATTTGCCAGCATTGTGTGCGGTGCTGGTAGCGGTAGTGGTAGTGGTGCTGGTAATGCTGGTCCTGCTCATAGAGAGTGGGGCGTGGGGGGGCTGCGTGCCTGGCAAACATTTTCAACAGGATTTTCCAATGGTTTTTTGGCAACTGCACTCAATTTTTATTACCTAGCACTCGCATTTTACTTAGCCTATTCGCTCTATACATAATTCTGTTAGGGCCGTGCCCAAGGGGACGGGGGGGCAGGCCGGCCAGTGTTGGGATTTGCCATGGTATATGCTTGGCCGATGTTTTGCATAGTGGGCAACATTTTATATCTGCCTTCATTCAGCGTGGATGCCCAATGCTTCTTGTTGACACCCAGCCAGCCAGGCTGAGTAAGCAATACACACACACACACACACACACACACACACACACACACACACACACATACACACGCACTCACGCACTTGCTGTTATAATTTCATTTGAGGTTTAAGCAACGAGCGCCTCTGGTTACATTTACATTTTTATTTCCTCTCGGACGCATCCATTGGGGGTACGTGAGATTTTCTTGTTGTTGCTTTGTTTGGCTAAATCTATGCCCGATTTAAATGTAGCTCTTGGCCTTCGTGCGCAGCTCTTTCAATTTCACACGAGCCGCGTGACATTCTTACAAATTACATTTTAAGTTATGCCCTCAAATCTGAGCCTTCAGAGGAATGCTACAAGAAAACAAAAATAATATATATACATATACATATATATATATACAAGTTCCAACATCGTCAGCAATTGCCTAAAGTTACACCTAGCACCGGCTATATCCATTTCCCCCCATTTCCCACCATTTCCTTAACTCATTTCCCATTCTGAACTATGTCGTTTGCCGTGTGTTTTATGAGGGTTTACTGTAGCTTTCTGCCCAAGTCAAAAGCTAAAAAAAAAAAAACAACACAATCAAAATGAATAAAAATGGCAACAACGACCATGAAATCGTAAACAGTTGATTCCGATTTTCATTTTCATTCCCATTCGGATTTGGTTTTGTTTTAGCTTTGCCTTTGCCTTTGCCTTTGGCTTTGCTTTCGGCCCAAAGAGCTTTATGGCCGTAACGCCTGGGGGACTGCCTACATGGTCCACAGCCACTTATGCCTTAACTTATTCAAAATGATTTTTATAACTGTTATTTAAATGATTTCTTAGCTTAGTAGCTCTGCGATGAGTCGCATGGGAAACATTTGGGGCTGTGCGAAAGAATGAGACGACTGATAAATTATTGACTCTCTACCTGACTGCTTGATACTCGCTCATACAGCTCAAGCTAATTAGTTAAGGATGGAAATTGTGTTTTATTTTGTAGAAGATTCGATATCTATTTTTAAGATATAGGATATAGATAAGATAAGGGCTAACTTCAGATATAGGACTAAATCTATACATTGCTCTATCTATGGAATAGATGAAAGTAATGCAACAGTTTTCTTTTAAAATGAGATGCCAGGATATATTCAGGATACTTTTAAATTTGACGGACCTATCTGGCAGCCCTATCTCTTTTAACATATACGCTGTACAGTCTCTAGACGGCCATTTGAGAGATATCTGCTTGAACCAAAACAATTATTATTTGAATATGGTCTATCTGGTAGAATTGCCGGATGGGTCCGTCGAATGTGGACTAACTATAGTATTAATATTTCCTATCCGAACACCCTACAGGGTATATTTCATCAAACCAATATACCCTTCATCAGCTTATGAGCATGCAAATTTGATTGTAATTCGAATTTTTAATTTATGCTGGGATTTTAGTATTTATATACTAAAGAAACTTCATAATAGCTACAGAAACTTAAGACTTGGAAATATCGGCACTACTCTTACAGCCTGTAGAATGATATATACACACTATATATACACTCATGGTCAAAATTGTAGGAGTGAAGTTTTCCTTTTTTTATGGTAATGATGTCTACATTTTTTTCATGTAGCTTACAATAATAATAACTTGTCAACTTGTATTTAAAAATCGACATATCTTAGAATAACTCATACTGCATGTCTTCTGATAGAGTTGGATTTATATCAGCCCTCTGCTGCGGTTATTTCAATCAGAAAAGCCAAGCTTCATTGAGTATTCCCAGAGGGTTGACGAGACTCTTTCATTGGCAGCGGGTCCCAAGTGTTTTGTTGTTTCAGTTTTTGTAGTGAGATCTATATATAGAACTATAAAAACTAAATAATATACTTTGACACCCATTTTCCTAGAAAAAAGTTAAGATAGCATCAGAGTTTATCATTTGCTTCAGTGCATTAGGTTTTCTTTTGGTTAATTAACACAATATTGTGATTGTATTGGATTTTTGATCCGCTGAGTGGTAGGTATATCCCTAGTAATTCAACTATTTTTTTTTAGTATATATAAAACCTGATTTTATATGTTTTCCCGAGCTATATAAAAATTGAATTTTATTGCTAGACTACAAAATGCTCTCTGTCAATTCGAGTTTTGCTTAGAACCTGAATGGTTCATCTTGAATGGTATATCTTTAACAGATGCTCTCTAATCCTTTATAGCGCATCTAAGGCTCATCTCTGCTGACCACATTTTGTATTGTTCAACTTCATAATGAACCAGAATTGAGGCCGGCGAGCGTCGCTTTGAAGCTTAGCTCTGGCTCAGTTGATGCTTGTATTAAAACTAATTAAATTAAATGAAGTTTTTGTATTAAGCTCTTATCAGGTTCATTTGGTTAGCTAATAAAAGGGACCTGCGTTTCGCACAGCTAATTTGCATTTGCGGTTTTCGCTTCTTTTTTGCCATCTCTTGCTCTTGCTCTTCCTCTTTCTATCTCTCTCTTTCCCCTTGGCTTCCCACTTCCCACTCTCGCTCTGTTTTCGCTGCGTTTTAAACACACTTTGATTATCTGGAGGACTCCATCTGCTCCCGCCACGCCCACTAAGGTGCGCCCTAGCCGTAGCCGTAGCCCTAGCCAGGGCACAGCATCGTGTTGCTATCAGGGCCTGTGTCGGCAAATGGCAAACGGTAAATGGAAGGCAGCACTACGGCTCTACGGCACTACGGCACTACGGCACGGCGGGCATTGGCTAGGGTATCGGGTAGGCGCTGTTGTACCCTGGCCCGGGGTCGACTGTCATTGTCGTGCGCGTTGGCATATGTCACCAAGGTGTTACCGTTTGTTTTTGTTTTTCTAACTTATACAAAATCCGCGTGGCTTATGTGTGTGTCTGTGTGTGCTTGTGTGTGTGTGTGTGTATTAAATTTGCGGGCATGGCATTGAGGTTTATGCGTGGCTTACATAAACACATACGCACAGCGTAAACAACTCAGCCAAGGTGTAAGCATGTGTGTGTGTGTGTACATGTGAGTGTTTTTTTTTTTTTTTTAGTTTGTTTTTTTTGCTTCATGAATTGAAGCTGTTTCACTGTAGTTTTTAAATAAATCAATTTTGTGGCAATTCAATTTGGATTTGCAGCGGTTGAAGGCTCTTTTTTTTTTTTTTTTGAGGAAAGTACAAACGTCTATAAACGTCTAAGTATTGTATATGTATACTGCATATACTGTATTTACCGCATACTATACTGCAATTTCTTTATGTGCTAAAAATATATATACTATATTGAGTAATTAGATCAATCACTCAATATAGTACATATTTTTTAGCTCATATAATCAGATAAATCATTCAATATAGTATTAGTAATAATACTAAGTCATATGACATACATACGTATGTATGTTAAGGATATGAGTTAAATGTAAGTTATGTTATCATACAACCAACATATAACAAATCTGTTGCTTAATTAAGTAAATATTGTTTTTTTTTTTTATATTTTCCTTTTGTTTTTTTTTACTCTTAATATTTTTTTTACTTTAAGTTTGTTTTTATTTTATACTTTTATTAAATTTATTTTATTTTTATTTTGATTTTGATTAATACGATTTTGTATTAATACTTCTAAATATTTTTAAATGAAGACATAATATAAATATCAAAATATTTAAAATAAAATAAATAAATAAAAAAAATGTGTAAGAAATTAAGTTTAAAAAATTTATCAATAAATATAATAATATATACAATATAAAATATATAGCATATAAAATTTAACTTAAATTTTTAGTAGTCTTTGAATATCTATGAAAATATGACAAATTTTCACAAAATAAAATTAAATTTAAAAATTTGAAAATTTAAATTTGAATATCTTATACCTAGAAATGACAAGGTCCCCAAATGCCGCAACTCTTTTGTGTGCTTAGAGTGTTTAATGTTATTTGAAGTTTTTGCATAAAATTTAGCGCAAATGGCTTTAAAAATCCGTTTGTTTCCCTCTGAGCCGCGTCGACTGCGCTGAAAGCATTTGCTATTCACGGCCCCGTTTTAGGGTAAATTTATGTAAATAACAAAATCACAAAATCACAAAATCCTTAAATTGTCATTAGCTAAGCCTTTCGAGATTCGCGCTGTTTGCTGTTTTTTCATGACATCCCCCTCCCCCCTCCTTTATTTTTCTTTTCTAAATATTATTTTCGCTGATGTTCCAGGCCGCAGCGTCGCGTCCTTTGCCCAGCATTTTCAATTGCTTTGGCCCCAAAAGCCAATTAGAACTTCTCAGATTGCAGCGCGTGCCACGCCCCCAAAGAAAAAGTTTCATATACTTCTGTGCTGCTTCCTTAATTAATTGGCTAATGCTAAGAGCTAATTAGACAATTTTTAATAATATTAACCAAAATTTCGTAACTCATTTCGAGTGTAAAAATTTCTATAAATTGGAATAAATATATTAGAAGAATCTTATCTTTTATTATGTGCATATACATCTATTGCTGCTTTCGATTCAGGGGTATATGCTAGTCGAGCACACCTGACCTGAGCTTGTATTATAATTTATTGCTCAACCGGCTCAGTTGAGCATACCTAGTAGAAACGAAAAGTGTTGTCAATTGATGTACGCATCCGGTTTGCCATTTGCTTTTGTACTTTGTGCGTTATGTGCTGATACCCTGGAAACTGACAGGGACTGTTTGGGGTATATGCAAGCTGAAGCTGAGGTCTGAGCAGGCAAAGTAAATGTATAGCAATCTAAAGATGAGAGCTCAAAATGGAATATAAGTTCAATTTATCGATAAATTTGATCGAATTATCGTTTGTAACGGTGTAAATTGGTCTCTCATATATACATATATATGTATATTACATACCATATAGCATATATGAGATGAGAGCTCAAAATAGAATATAAGTTCAATTAATCGATAAATGTTTAACGAATTATCGTTTGTAATGGTGTGAATTGATCTCTCATATATGCATATATATATTACATACCACATACATATGTATAGCAAACATGAGATGAGAGCTCAAAATGGAATATAAGTTCCATTTATCGATAAATGTTTATCGTTTGTAACGGTGTAAATTTGTCACTCAATATACATACATATATACATTACATACCATATATGTATAGTATATGTGTCATTTATACAGATTGAATCTCGCCAGAGTATCTGCTAGTCGAGCATGCCTGCTTCAGTTTGTTGCTTGTGTCTTTTCATTCGGGCGGCTTGATTTGCTTTCCGTTTCGGTTTTGGGCCTAACGCGGCGAATGCTTTGCTTGTTTATCATGCTCCAAATGTTGCAATATATCTACATGTGTGTGCGTGTGTGTGTGTGGATGGGTTTGTGTGTGCATTTCCGTTTCCGCTTGCGATAGTTTCCTCTGTGTTGTCGGATTGCTGATGGCTTGATTGCGACTTTATGGCACGCAATGTTTCTGATGCCTTTATTGCTAAAGACCTCTTCTGCTTGGTAGCCATGAGTGTGCGTGTGTGCGTGCGTGTGCGTGTGCGTGTGCGTGTGAGTGGCACATTGTGGTGCTAAACGTATCCAAGTCGAGATACTCTGGTCATCTATGGCGCACAAATGATGTGCCAATAAACTTGGGCGCCGCTCAATTGTATCCAATAAAATTCATCTTGGCTTATATGAGCAGCTAGAGCGTGACCACGCCCACATTCCTAAAACACATTAACTAAAGCAATGGGCAACAGCAGCAGCAGCAGCAGCAGCAGCAGCAGCAGCAGCAGCAGCAGCAGCAGCAGGAGCAGCAGCAGGAGCAGCAGCAGGAGCAGCAGCAGGAGCAGCAGCATCTGCGTTGCCTTAAGCCCTTGTCAAATGTCATGTGGGTTTATCTCTTTGGCAACGCTTCAATTGTCATTAAATATTGCTGTTGCTGTTGCTGTTGTTGTTGTTGCCTTCAATTTTGAGGCCTTGTCCAATGCTGCGTATACTTAACTTCAATTGAACTTAACTTTCATTCTCGAATGAATGAGTTTTTCTTTTGTTCTTCTTGAACGCCCTTTCATTCTTTTGTTATTTATCATCAACTCTGTCTCTCTCTATCTCCCTCTCTCTCTATATATATATATGTATGTACCTATATATCTTCCATAATTCCGCTAGCAACTAGTTGGCGCCCGAAACTAACGAATGCAAAGCACGTCTCAGCTCTCGACTCACTGTCTATGGATATGTCCAGGCAGCGAGCGGGTTAGAGAGCGCAAAAGTTTAGCGCACGGTCTTAAACGTATTAAATTGAATGGTCAGAGCGACAACAACAACAACAACAACAGCAGCAAGGAGAACAACGAAACACTCAAATGGTACACCATGTACTTGTGTGTAAAGCGCATATTCTTCGTATCGTTGCTGCAGCTGTTGTGGCTATGACACTCCAGCACAACGGATTTTCTACAAATGATGACAGCGCCAGAGAGAGAGAGCGAGAGAGAGGGTATCATGTGTGTGTGTGTGTGTTTGTTTGTCAAGTACAACAGGATGTGTTGCCACAGCAATGCACAGCACAATTTAGTTCCTGCGTTTATCATTATCAACAACTCAGGTTGTCCGTTTGCTTACCTCGTCCTCTTCTTCTTCGTCTCCCTCTTTCTTCTTCCCACTATCTCTTCTGGTAACACCATTGTTTATCTACCTACTAAATTAATGGAGCAAGTTTAGTTTTTAAAGTAGAAAATGCAAGAAGTTCGCAATGAAATGGATTTTCTTTGGGTAAATTCTTGAAAGTTTCATGTTTTAGCTGCAAATATTTATGTATATAACCAGAAGTTAGTTAAAATGAAAATTCCTTGTATATTAATTTCACCAATAAAATTCATGTGACAAGCAGATAGAGGCGTGGCCAAATTCTGCAAATAATTGTATTTTACTCACACTATGAAAAAAAAACGCTCAGAGAGCAACCGATTGCAACGGTTCCTTAACGCGCTCGCTCTCGATCGGATCAGCAAACGTTTTGTTGTTGTTTTGCTTCGCTCTGGTCGTTTGCCAACCGTTTTGTTGAGTGAAATGAAGCAAAGAGTCTCTTATGCATGTATTAGTATGTTAGCGAGAGTTGAGTTCGCTAAGAATAAGAGCGAACGTGAGTTGAATGTGTATGTGTATGAGTATGCGTGTTTGCATTGAGCTTTTGAGCTGTTGTTGAGTTTCTTTGTGTGTGCATCAATCGTATCTCGCTCTATACGATATTCGTTTAACGAGCATCGCACGAGCAGTTCAACTCAAGGCGCTCAGCAGAAAACAAAAACGAAGAGAAACGAAGCCTCTTGCTCATCTTGCTCAGAGCGTGAGCGAGAGAGCATGATTTCTTTCGGTTGATCACGCGAACAGAGCTGTTATTTGCAAGCTCTGAAATAAATAGCATTGAAATAAGCGCCTTGGCTTATACATACATATATGTATGTATGTGTGTACATTTGGTTCTAATCGGATCTTTAACTTCTTTTACATTTACTATATAGAATGTGTAAGACTTCTGCAATTAACTCCCTTTTTTTTTTGTATGCATACCACTAATAGCGAAAGCTTGCTTTTAAGTTTATTGCCTGGCTTAAAAGCCCGATTGCCCGTGGCGCTTAAGCATTAAGCATTAATGACTGTTTGACTTCGTAATATGAGCCCCATGCTTAACTTCTGTGGTCTCCATCTGTAAAACTCTTCAACGTGTTTTACAAGTAGTTGTTGGCAGCTGCTGCCCTGTCATCTATTTATCAGTTTCTTCTGTCATTCTTTATACCCATTGAAAGTTACACTATGGGGTATAAAGGTTTTCTTCGTATATATATAGTATGTCACTGGCAGCAGCAGTCTAGAGCGGTTCTGTAGGTATATACATGTATATATATATGCATATATGTATATGTATGTGTATCCTCATAATCAGCAGGACTTTTGTGTATGTATTAAGTTTGACCCATCTTCCATTCGTTCACTTCCGACTTCCTACGTGTTATATTCATGAAGTGATTGCACTAAACTCTATGAACAGCTCTAATTCTCGTAGGTACCTACATATATACATTGCCGTATGGAGTCCAGCGACTCGGTTACTCATCAAGCACACATTTGTTCTATAAGTTGAAAAAGAAGAAGTTTGACTATATATATATGTATATTGTTAAAGCACTTCTTTTTGTCTTCTCTCATATTCATCAGAGCTATAAAGATATTTATAGAGCTAAGTATGAAGTGACTCTATGAATATCTTTAATACTCTAGGATACTTGAATTTCCTGATTGGATTTCAATGATTCAAGTTCAGATCTCTCATATAACTAACTACCTTTATAAATTGAAGAACTTTGCCCATTTTCTTAACGGTATTCTTCTGTCTTTCTTTTTTTGGTAAGTGTATTTTAGCTTCGTTCTGCTGCATTTCTTTTTTGTACATTCTCTTTCTTTTTTTTGGCTTTCTCTTTTCTCTTCGTTGCATTTTACAGGTTCCTCTTTGTGTCGATAGTTTGTTGGCTGTTGCATCCCAATTAAAAAACAACAACAGTTTTCCACTCTTTCGTATCGCACTTCCGTCTGCTGTTGCTTCCTCCTCCTCCATCTTCCTCCTCTTCATCTTCTTAGTTGTCGTGGCTGGCTATTATGATTGTTGTCTGCCATTTTCCTCGTCTCGGCTCGCCTCGACTCGACTCGCCTCGGTTCTGTTTAGGTGCTAATGGCCGGCGATTTAAGTCGGGAAGTCGAAACGAGCTGTTGGTCTTGTTGCTACGGCTTAAAGCTTTAACAACTTGAGCTTCTGAACTGAATGTGATTTTTCATCTAACATAAATTCCAAGTGATTAAAGCACACACACACACATGCACACACACGCTGGAAACAATGGAACACTCTAAGCCTAACTAAGTGCTCGTCGGCCCCAAAGCGTTTGCCATAGAATTTTTGCGTATACCCTGTAAGCAATTTAAAAGTCAAGTAGCTCAGCTCTGCCCAAAATTCAATTATGTTGCTAAATATATTTTTCGAGATTTTTCTAATATATTTAAATTAACATATTTATCAACTTAGTTTTGGGCATTATAATAACTTTTTCCGGTAAAAACTAAATTATTAATAACTTTTCGCCTAGGATATCTGCATTCTTGGGCCATCTGTAGTAGAGATATTTCTGGCCGCTTTCTTTGTTGTTTGGTTGGCTCATGGCTTTTGCGTATGTGTGCGATATAGCCGTATGTGTGTACGTCCGTGTGCGTCGTAGATAATTACGCCCAAGGACGGACTGGCTTGCCTGGCTGCTGTTATCCTCGTCGTGGCTCTAACCAAAAGTGGAACGTATCTCATGATGTGACAGCTGAAAGTTAATGTGAAACGTGAACTTAGTTGACATTAAGACAAATATTAAATGAATTTGCAAAATTTTTAGTTCACGTAAATCCAAATTTATGTGGCAGAAAATAAAGCACAAATTATTCATATGAGAATCACAAAGAAGGGCTGCACATGTCAGAAGTTCAGAGTCATAAAAAGAGAAATTGAAGCATTTAACAAAGTTTGATTAGCATTTGCTCGTTTCATTTACTATTTTTATTACAGACCATTTATTATTTCAATAAAATGTCCACATTGAATTTTATTTCATATACAAAACTTTGTTTTTTTTTTTTTTTTTTTTTTTTTTTTCTCCGGAATTTGCATACAACGCGTTGAAAGGTAAATCCACTTAGAGAACATTTTCATAAATGCATTTTGAGGTCGCTTTATGAGCCCTCATGATTGAGGGCAGTTCGAGAGAGATGGAGTGAGTGGGATGGAGAGAGAAAGAGCGAGAGAGCTCGTAAATATTTAGCAAACATTGTAACCAAATGCCATTCGGCTATCAAGTATGCAAATGAGCTGTCTACATTGTCAATTCACGTCCAATGATTTCATGGCTTATTTTACTTTTTTCCGTCTACTTCCTTTTTTTTTTCGTCGACCTGTTTGACAGCCGCAAATTGATGTCCGGCATGTTGTGCAGATTAAGTAGACCATTAACCAAGAGATCGAGATCTGAACAGTAACTTATCATACATATATATTTATAGATAGACATGTGCATATATATATATATAATACCTTTACCTAGGTTCTTGAATTTAAAAAGAGTTGAGTTTTAATCAAGTTTTGTTAGATTATGTTGTTATGCTATGCAGGTTATGTTGTACATATCTCTGTCCTTGTCTGGTTTGAGGGAAATCGTAAGATCGCTTCGATGATAAATGGAAGATTTAAAGATAGCGAGAGAGAGAGAGAGAGAATAATAGATAGGTAGACAGACAGAGAGAGAGAGAGGGAGACATAGAGAGAGTGAGAGAGTGAGAGAGAGAGAGAGAGAGAGAGAGAGAGAGAGAGATAGAGAGAGAGATAGAGAGAGAGAGATACAGAGAGACAGAGAGAGTCAAAGAAAGAGAGAGATAGGGAGTGAGTGATAGAGAGAGAAAGTGGGATAGTCAGATAGATAGATGGGCAGACAGTTGGTCATAGGAGAGCGAGAAGAACAGACATAGAGACAGACGGACAAGAAGGCGGACGGACAGCGAGAAGGAGAAATGGATGGACAAACTGGCAAAAAGACAGACGGATGGACAGACCGAGAGATAAGCGGACAGATGGACAGACAGACTGAGAGACAGACCGACAGAGGGACCTACGGAGCGACAGACGAAAAGCTAAACAGAGAGACAGACGGACGGAAGCAAGTTGACAGACGGATGGAAACGTGGACAAAGGTATGGACAGACGACGGAAGGACAGAAAAAGTGACAAACGGGTGGACAGAAAGGCGAACAGACAGACATAGAGACACAGAGATAGACGGACAGACAGACGGACAGACAGACGGACAGACAGACGGGTGAACCGGCGGAATAACGGTCGGACAGACAGAGAGATAGACAGCTGTGGACACAGACGGATACACTGAGAGATAGCCGAACATACAGACAGACATAGAGACAGCCGGACGGACAGAAGGGTGGACGGGAAAACAGATGGAGACACAGACGGATAAAGACGGACAAACAGATAGACAGACTGAGAGGCAGATGGACATCAGAGAGATACTAAAAAATACTAAATACTGTATATCAGCTAAGCCCATTGCGATATAGGAATATACCCGATGAATTTACACTAATCTGGTTTGGCTTTAAGCTTTTGGCCTGCTGCGAGCAATTGCACGAAAGCTTCACTCGGACTTAGTGGAAATCAATTTGAGATCCAAGTACAAGTTCTTAGCTTTTCGGCATGGTAAGCTGATATATCAATTAGCGCTTAAGAGCCGAAGTGCTGTTTATTGCTGCCATTTATGGGTAAACATGGAGCAATTAATTATCCGCAATAATTGCAGAAGGCCATAAATAAATGATTGTCCTTCCGTCCGGCGCACAGCCGTCCGTGCGCTCGTCCGTTAAGTGCCATTGGCAGTAAATTAAATTTTATTGCGTATTGATTACTTGCGGCGATTAAACAATCTTTGCGTTACGCTACGTCGATTTCCATATCCAGCCAATTGACAATTGGCTTTAGTTTGGCATTCGTTCGATTGTTTAGCTTGTTATGCAACAACAGCAACAACAACAGCAGCACTGGTAACAAAATTGGCAACAAGCATTTTGTTTGGCCTTAATCAATGGCAACAGCAGCAAAAGTGTCAAAAGGTCACAATGTGCACGCCTCTCCAGCTGTTGGCGCAGCGGACGAGCTTAACAAATGAGTTAAAAAATGTTCAGCGACACACACAGACACACACACACACACACACACACACACACACACACACACACACACACACACACACACACACACATCGTTATATACTCTCCCATGGCTGCAGCACAAATGATTGATTACGTGAGATATAATATATTGGCTGTTTGTCTTGTTGTCAAATCTCCTGCTCTCTCACTCTAACTCTCCCTCTCTCTCTCTCTCTGTCACTCTCTCATCTCTTACACTTCAGAATCCATTTTATTTTCATTATTGAGCGCTGAAATTTTAATGAGCTTTTGATGCGAAATACACGTTAAGCTCCATGCCCCATTATTCATGTTAAATACGTTAAATATTTAAGTGGCCCAGTTGTTTAAGCCAAATTCACTAAGAGCTCACATCAAGTTGACTCGAGCAGGCTGCAAATCGAAGAGATCTGTAGATAACTCTTTTATTGGATTTACCATGAACCAATCTGAAGTTTTTGCAAGCAGTTTTGATCTGCTGTAAGTCAAAATAAATTCATCAATTGAGCTTATAAGAGAATGCATTTCACAAGCTAAAATGTTCCTATAAAGGACACTAACTATCCATTGAGGCATTTTAGAAAATGTGGCGAATATTTTCAAATTAGAGTTTGCAATCTCAAGGTATAATCAAAGTGATTTGGAAAAGTCTATTTACTTATTGAACTATGCTGATCGGCAACTCATCTCTGCTGATCTCTATCTCTATCCTCAATTTTGGTTATGCAGTCGAGTTTTGATCATTTGAAATGTGTAAGGGAACAGTATTTTTTTTTGACTTATACTGAAATTAAATTTATCGAAAATTATCGAAGGCGATTTTTTTTGAGGGCATAGATTATTTTTTTTCGATTTATCGTGATTTTAGATTTAGCGGGGTACAAAGTATCGCAACTCGACTCTAGTTATGTCTGCATAGCGATTGAGCCGTGGATCTGTCTGTCTATGGATCAATCAGCAGTTATTTAAGTACATAATAACTGAAATTGAAGAGTAAGCTTATCAGGGTAACTCATTCGTAACCATATGATATCATTTTGTATGCTATGAACGATCAGAAGTCTACTTGGTCGGAATTTCCTTCAAGATAATGCCATTAGCAGTACAGACAGAAAAATCCGTAGGAGTTATGTATATCATCTACAGACCTGACTCATACGAATCTCTATGTCTGCAATGCTAATACCATACAATAATCAAGAAAACATCCCAAATACCTTTAGTCAAAATGAAATGGCAATTCTTGTCAAAATTAGTCCAAAATTCCGAAAGACTTTGAAAATTGCTATACATATTCGAATAAAAAACGTTGAATAGTTCTTTTAGTCTTTCAAGGTTCATTCAGGCATTATATATGGAATGGAGAACACCCAATTCCATAGATAAGTCTATGGATTACTTTTCCTCTCTATGAATTTCTCTCTAAAGCAAGTCTTAAATAAACTTGTCTCAGACTAGTTACCCATTTGATTTGCCCTTAAGGCCAATCCCAATTGATGTTATTATTGCCAACTGTGCTGAGCTGCATTTCGGGAAAGTTTTTGCCTTGGATCAAATGGAAATCGTTTTGAATGCGTTTGTCAGACAGACGCCTGACTTCATGCAGCATAAACTAAAGCAAATTACTGGCCAAGGCCAGCTGCAGTTGGAGTTGAGATCCACAAGCAGTTATATATTCTATATATACTATATACTCTATGTTCTATTTTGCCATTTCGACTCGCATCCCAGACAGTTTGGTCAAATAATTGTCATGCGGAATTAAATTTTCGGTTTCGGATTTGCATTTTGTGTGCGTTTCGCCATAATATTTAAATAAACTTTTGCATTCGACAATATATATATATATATAACTATATATAAGAGTGTCTATGTGTGTGTGTAGATTTATGTGACTTTCAATGGTTCGTGCATGCAAGCGAGTCAGCATAGAGACAGATAGATAGATGGAGAGCAATAGGGGGAGAGATGGAGCGAGAGAGAGAGAGAGAGAAAGACAAATAGAAGAAATAAAAATAAAGTTAAGGAAAATGAAAATGTTGTCGCTGAGCCAATTATGGCAATTTCGCTGGTTGAACTTTGATGGTTCCAACCATTTCGATTCTTCAATTATGCAAATGCTACCAAAACAATTCCATTAAGGCATAAATTATTGCGTACATTTTAAAAGAGCATCGAGTGCCCCATCCCCCCTCCAACAACAACAATCCACTGCACAAACAAGAAAAAAAAGAGGAACAGAGCTTTAGGCGGGCGTACGCGACTAGAAGCTGGCCTGAGCCAGCAAAGAGTTGGCATTTTAAGCATTCAACGCTTTGTTCTTCACATATTTGACAAATAAACAGTCACACATACACACATACACACACACACGCACACACGCACATGAGAAACCGCTCTGCTTACTGGGGCTTTACCATGGATACCCAAATATGGAATAGCTTCTCTTCTACTTTTGCAATGCTCTAAACATCTTTCAAGTTGTCGTCGTTCAAGTCTGTGCTTGTCAGGGCACAAGTTTTTAGTAATCGAAATACAGTTTTACAAATGTATGTCATAAGATCGGGTTATCCAAACTGAACATCTCAAATAATTACAAAATATTCATAGAAACTGCAAAAGTAAATTAAAAATTACGTTTATGCTTAAACACATAATTCAGATGATCGATTATTATCGATAATAAGCATTATCGAAAAAAAAATGTCGAGCTGACGCTGCTTGGTATGCAGGAAAATGCATTCAAAGGTCACTCAAGTCCCTAGATGTTATAGTTTAGAATATCCGAGATTTTACAGACAGTCATGACTTCATTGTCTCAACTCGTAGTGCCAATTGGGAATGTATAGAGAGAGTTGGGTATGTCATGCCTCCTGCTGCCTGTTACACATATTGCCGCAAAGCCAAGATACCTTGGATGAGCACTGCGAACGTTTTTAGGGTATTCACAAAAATCCAATGGAGAAATACGGAATTCGAATGGATTTCACGACTCCAATGGGTGCTTGTATAGAAGGCGATATCTATGATGCGATATTTGATTTGAGCATCTGATTTATTTATGCATATTTCGAGCGGAGTTTTGTTGCCAACGGGATTGGACTATAAATAATGATTACTTAACATGCATTGTGTGGCTGCATATGGAATGACGTAGACGTGGACGTGGACGTGGACGTGAACGAGGACCAGGATGAGCATGAGGACGTGAACGTGAGCGTGAGCGTGGCCAGTGCAATGCCACAGAATTAGGAATTGGGCGCCTGAGTGCTGCAGCTGTCGAGTCGAAATCGAAATCGAAATCGAAATTGTGGCAATGGCATTTGCATATTTTGCAGATTGGCCGAAACAATCAGCATGTTGCACCAACAGTGCCGAGCTGTCAGCAGTGGCAACTGCCAAGTGGCAAGTGGCAAGTGGCAAGTGGGGGCGGGGGCGGTGGCTGATGTCAGAGTGCAACAGTTGAGACAATTGCGACTGTTGGCTGCCGCCAAATGGAATCACGCTGAGTGCTTTGAAAGACATGAGTTTGTGTGAGTGTGTAGGTGTGTGTGTGTGTGCGTGTGTGTGTGATTGTAAGTATGTGTGCGTGGCTGGGCATATGACTGTGTGCCTCTCAGTGTTGCAGCAACTGCAAGTTTTGGGCTCGTTCATATTTACTTCAATGGCAATGCAAACAACTGCAGCAAGAGCTGAAGTTTTCACACACACACACACACACACATGCATACACATGCAGTAAATGTGAAAACTGCAATGAAATTAACATAGACTCTATGAAGTGAGAAGGCAGTAGACATAAGAGAAAGAGAGAGAGAGAGGGGGAGAGTGGGAGGGAGAATGGAAGTGGGAGTGAGAGTGGGAGTGGGAGTGAGAGTGGGAGTGGGAGTGGAAGTGGGAGTAGCCGAGGGATAGACACTTTCCTACTCAGCTCAATTGGATTGGGTAACTGGTCGACCTGATGCCTCTTCGCCTCTGTCGTCGTCAGATCACAATTTGTTTACCTTCCACGTACTACACTCTCCTGCCCAACCTTTCCCACCGCCCCCGACCGCCCCCAGCCGGCCCAATCGAAGCGCTCACCTCAAGCGTACGCGTTCCATTAAAAAAGTTTTTATTTCGGGGTTTCATTTTATTTTTCATCTTCATCTTCTTGCGTGTGTCGCATGTCAAACAATTTCATGAGCGACAGATTTTTGAATAACCTTTGTGGGCAAAAGTTTCGTTACGATATTTTCGCAACATACACACACACACACATATATATACATATATATGTATGTATGTATATACGTGCAAGGCAAGATGAATGTGTTAATATGCTTTTTACGAGGCCATCCACAGCCCAGCAGTTGGCTAAAGTAATTCAAAACATTTGATTTGATGTCGTGGGCTTATCCTATTTAACATGAATAGATTAGATTGTTTTTGCATAATCAAAGAGAGACAGAGAGAGAGAGAGAGAGAGAGAGAGAGAGAGAGAGAGAGAGAGAGAGAGAGAGAGAGAGAGACAGAGAGAGAGAGGGGGGGGGGGGAGAGAGGGAGAGAGAGGGAGAAAAATAAAGCTAGAACTCTGCAGTCGGGCATTATCGACTGCAGCATACTCATTCACGGCCCAAACGTCACCACATCCATATTCCGATTTATCAAGCCCCAAATAGACGTAGATTCATCTGCCATATATTATTCTTATCTATTCTAAATCTCAACTTTCTGGCCTTTCAATTACCTTTGCTTCTGAGCTACCGGGAAATGTATTTCGCCTCTCCCTAATCAAGATGGGTATGTTCCAAATTTCAAGTCTACAGACAGATGGATAGACGTACGAATACTGTGTAAAGCCTATATACTTATTTCATTTCCCTGAATGGGCATAAAAATCAAACGAATTGATATCAAAATAAATTCTTTAAATTTTTAAAACATTAAAGAGAATATAGAAGAATTTTTACTGCTCTAGTCTGAACAGATCTGAGCCTCAAATAAATACAAAATTTGTTATTTAAATTATAATTATTTTATTATTTGATTTAAAGCAAATAACACATAACTAAACTCAAGTCAATTGTTAAATCATTTAGGTTAATCTAATCAAAAATACCCTCAAATGAATTTCGATTTAAGCCTTGGCTTAGTAATCCCCACAGCCATTCCATTTAATAATTCATATTTTCAAATACCGGAAAGAAAAATCACATTCGCACGCCCGTACATAAATGGAAAGTATTTAAAGACGGTGTTCGGCTTGCAGCTTCATCCGAGTGGGCGTCGCATCCAGATGAGAAATACCGAATGAATATATATAAAATTCAAGGCTCTGCAATTGTCGGGTCAAGTAATATGCAAAATTCTGGAGCCCCAAAGGTTGCCGACCCGGCCCCGATGCTAATGAGATGCGCAAATTAAGGCTGACCGCAATGAGTAGCAGCAGTGGGCAGCAGTGGGCGTGGCCGCAAGGGGAGGGGGCGCACAGCTTAAATACGAATGGAAAAGGCAGCTGAAAACTCTTTCGCAGCAGTCAAAAACAAAAAAAAAAAGGCGAACAAAAATGGTAGCAAGAGAAATTGTAACAAAAAATGGAAGAAAAAATAACAAAAACAAAAGCAAATACGAAAAAAAGAAAACAAAAAAAGAGTATACAAAAGCAATAACAAAGCGAGGCTGTTGGCATTTCTCATATGCGCCGCTTGCTGTAAAACGGGCTGGAAATATTGTCTTGCCATTGGCAGTTGCTTTGAGTTGGCACCTACACAGGTGCTGCAGGCTGTCTCTATATCGTATACCGCGTATATCGTATATTGCGTGTCGACCACTATGTCAGTTTATCGTAAGTTCATGCACACATCTCAAAGTCTACAGTATATTTCGAATATCGTATATCGTGTATAATATCGTATGTGCTGTATATTGTGTAACATTTGAAGAGTATTGTAATTTCATGAATGCATCACAAATGCAGTACATTTCGAATATCGTATATCATGCTATGCTATATCGTATACTAAATTTATATTATATTTATTTTGTAATAATACATTACGAAAATCGTATATTACGTATATCGTATACTTTATTTATATTTTGCTTCCGTATTTTATATTTATTTTGTAATAATACATTACGAATACCGTATATCATGGTATACTATATCGTATACTTAATTTATATATTGCTAGCGTATTTTATATTTATTTTGTAATAATACATTACGAATACCGTATATCATCATACTATATCGTATACTTTACTTATATTTTTCTACCGTATTTTATATTTATTTTGTAATATATTTCGTATGTCGTATATTAATGAATGCACCATAAATTGTATAATTCGAATATCGTATATCATGTATGGTATATCGTATCGTATCAGGTGTTTTTTGTTTTGTACATGGCATATCGTATATCGTATATCATGAATCCTAGTTCGATTACCTATTTCGAATATCGTATTTTATATATCATATATATTATATACTGCATATATGTATGTATCATATATACCATTTATCTTACGTAGTGTATCACGTAACGCATACCGTATATCGAATATATTATTGTATTGTATATTGTATATTTAAATACATATTACTTCGTAAATCGTATATCGTAAATGTATAACAGGTATGTGTGCTTTACGTTACTATAACTTGTACTTATGTACATCTTTTATTGTACATCATAATAAATCATAATGTAGGAGCTGCCCTCTGCGGATGCCCCATGCATACCCCAAGTGAGTCGCGTATTTACGGCCGGTAAACGTGGCTAAGGGCGCTGAGATGGCAACTGGCAACTGGCAACTGGCGCTTACCTGTTGGCGTCTGCCACTGTTGCGATTTCAATTATTTTTCGCACGTTGTTGACTTTGCTCGCAACGCACGCAAATTGAAAGCGAAGCAACTAAAACAACGGCAAAATCAATGATGGCCCACACAATGCGAAACTTTGAATACCCTTTGCATGAGCGAGAATTGATGGTATCAATGGGGAGAAAAGGGAATATCGTATATGTCGAGCTCGATTCAGTTCGTTGTGGGAGTACATTTTATATAGATGTATACGATTTGATATGCTTTGGATGGTATCTTACATATATATAAGAGCAGTATATGTATATTACATGGTAAGAGTCTCTACTCTTGAATGTATATATATATATATGTATTTAGATCAAATGAATTCTCTTTAATAAGCCTGCTTTCGACTTAAGTCATCTGGAATGCTGGATAACTGGAAAAACAAAAGAGTTTTCATGAAAAGAACAGATGTACATTAATTTTAGAACAGTTTTATGAGAAAATTAACCCGATTAAGTAAATTTGGACTTATTTTGTGATTATTTATTATTATTATTTAAAAAAAATATTTTTTTGATATTATCATTATTTTCAAACTCGAAGAGATTCTAGTGTTTCAGTTCAAAAGGAATTTCTAATACATGCTCTATTAGTCGAAAAATCCATTCAAGTACCACCCAGTCAGGCATTCAAATGAAAGGAAATTCAATATGTCTATGATCTGAGTTTCTATAGATATAATAATTTTGAGATGAAAGATATTCATGATTTTCCTGCACTTCAGCACCTTCCCATGTCCAACTCTAGTACTCTAGTACTAGAATATGCCATATGAAGTGTTTAGGGTATTGCAAATAAATAAATAAATATGTTTCAGTGAACTTTAGCTTTTCGCTTTAGCTTAGTTGAGCTGCAGCTATGCTGGTCAAACTTTTCGGGCTTTGATAGCCATTTATAAACCGTAACGCGCAACAACGCCCCCAGCTGACTGATGGCAGCTGATTAACACATTTCGCTGAGCTGCATTGAGCTGGTGTGCTGCAGTTTGTTTTGGCGCTTGATTTCGTGTAAATCTTGTTGCCACCTCCAAGAGTTCGCTCCATTTGTCAAGGAGCAGCAGCAGCAGCAGCAGCAGCAGCAGCAGCAGCAGCAGCAGCAGCAGCAACAGCAACAGCAACAGCAGCAGCAACAGCAGCAGCAGCAGCAACAGCAGCAACAGCAGCAGCAGCAGCAGCAGCAGCAGCAACAGCAACTGAGTTGTGCTGCAAGTTGCATGAATTGTGTTGTAGCCTGAAGGACATGCCGCTGGCCCCCTTTCAGCTAGGATTTGCCTTCCCGTCTGCGCTCTAACTCGTATTTATTTCATTTCATTTATTTGTGCTATCGCGCATTGTGGCTGCCAAGCCGGAAATACAGCGCGTTGCAGTTGTTGCTGTTGTTGTTGTTGTTGTTGTGACAACACTTGAGCACAAATGGCATTGTCTATGCCAAGTTGCCAGCTAGTCGAGCGCAGCACAGCAAAACTTGGCAGCGTTTCGTTTGTCTCAGCGTTCGCAGCAGCAACAGCGGCAGCAGCAGCGGCAGCAGCAGCAACAGCGGCAGCCGATGTTGCATATGATGCACATAGCAATGTGCTCGATTGCCCCTCGTCCCGCTGCCCGGACTAGCTAGCACAGTTGCATAGCCTTGGCTGGCGCCCACTTAAGTATGCTAAGATTTCCGTTGCGCTGCCGCTGCGCTGCTCTATTATAGCAACAACAGCAACAGTCACAACAACAACAGCAACAATAATAACAAATAAATATAAATAATGAAATACAAAGTCATTTCTTGCTGACAATGATAGCTCTGTCCCTCAGTCTTGTCTTCTCTCTCTCTCTCTCTCTGCTCTTTGTGTCTGTGTGTGTGTGTGGGTGTTGGGCATGACAGCTGTGATATGTCTGCTCATAAGCAAGAGCAAGAGCAAGGGCAGAAGAAGCAACAGCAGCAGCAGCAGCAGGAGAAGGAGAAGCAACAGCAGCAGGAGAAGGCGAAGCAACAGCAGCAGCAGCAGCAGCAGGAGAAGGAGAAGCAACAGCAGCAGCAGCAGCAGCAACACCAGCAGGAGCAGGAGGAACAGCAGCAGCAGGAGCCGCAGATATTTTGTATGTGTCGCTGTTTGCTAGACAATCAAAGTGAGAGGCAACACTCAGCGAGAGCCTGTCATAGGGCAGCGGGGCAGCGGGGTAGAGTGAAAGCAAATCAGTCACAAAATAGACAGCAGGAGAAACCATTGCGTTTGGTGGTGTTAATGTGGTTCACAGCATTGACACATGCCAACGCCGACTCCTGGCGCGCTCTCTGTCAAACTCTGACTTCACAGACTCTGTGGGGAAATGACGAATGCTTTCAGCCTGGAAGCTGTGACCCGGGCGGATGATGCCCTAACCTACTGCAGTCGAGCTGAATAATAAATGCATTCAAATTATGCTCATAATTTTGCGAATTTCCTGTGAATTCAAGATGAAGAGATGGAGAGAGAGAGAGAGAGAGAGAGAGAGAGAGAGAGAGAGAGAGAGAGAGAGAGAGAGAGAGAGAGAGACAACAAGTATCTGAGAGATACATATGAAAAACGAAAAAGAGAAAGTGATTATGAGAGAGCGAGACAGAGAGGTGATGGAGAAAGTGAGAGGGGAAGAAAGAAATAGGAAGAGATAGAGACGAAAAGTTGGATACATATAGAAAGGGAAAGATATAAAGAGAGAGAAATTGAGGCAGAGGCAACGTCTGAGATTGAGAAAACGAGATAGAAAGAGAGTGAGAGGGAGAAGTAGAGAAAAGGTGAAATGTGTGATAGATATAGACAGTGAGAAACACCAAAAGAGAGAGGGAACGAGATAGAACTGTACACAGAGAGAGATGAAGATACAGAGTGAGATATTTAGATACGGGGAGATCGAGAGATAGAGAAATATGTAGAGAGAGAAGCCGAGAAGTCAAGGTGTGAGATAGAGAGCGATAGAGCGAGAGAAAAGAGGTGAGAAAGGTGGGAAAGAGGGAGATGCGGACGAAGCGTGGGAAGGAAGCAGAGAAAGACGGGTTCGGGGAAAAAGACAAAAACAGAGAATGAGAAAAGTGATGTATGATACAGCTAAACATTGAAGTGAAAGAATAATATAAGCAGAAATAAAGAAAAGAAAGTGAGAGCTATGCAGAGATAGACACCAAGCGCGCCAGAGAGAGAGAGATAGAGAAATAAGTGACAATCATCAACAGAAGTTGAGAGAACTATCCATCAGCAAAGACATTCGCTCATTTCCATTCCCAATCACGTCTGATTGGAGAACATTTGGGGAATCTGCTTATGAGCAGCTGCCGAGCCTAGGTATTCACACCGGAATAGAGCGAAGCCAACAGCTTAACGGGCTGCTCATAAGCCACTCGAAAGAGAGAGTGAGAGAGGGAGGGGGGAGGGAGACAAAGAGAGTGTGGGCTGAAAGCTAGTTTCACTTAATGCGAAATACGAAATATTGATGAATAAATGTTTTTATTTGTTGTAATGCGAGAATAAAAGAGACGCAATGAAAACATTTTAAATGATTATTCGGAATCTCTTGTTGCCAGCTCGTTGACTGTTTGGCAATTGTTGTTCATCAACAATTCCCAACATGAGCCACCTACCCACCTACACACATCTATATGCAAATGCTGAGAATAATAGACACTTGGCCTGAATGACAACGGGAATTGGGGAGGAGCTTGGGGCTCCTTGCTCGGTTTGCGACTCGATGGCAAATCAAAGGCAAAGCCGCAGACCGACGACTTTAGTTTGCCAGAGTGCCACGCCCACCACATATCCATTGGGATATATTGTTAGCAGAACTTGAGGCGAAAAAAGAAATAATACAACTAGAAGGGGAAAAGGGGGGAAAAAACATAGCACAAACGAGAACCGTAGAAATTTGCACTTGGCATCAGCCGAGAGAAAGAGTGACAATCTGTATACCCTATAAAGGGACTTACAAGTGGGCGTGGCAGTGGTTCAGCGGTGCTGCATTCATTCATTCAAATGAACTAATTACTTATGCAAACGCAGCCACAGAGAGCTAACGGGCCGCGAGGCACGCTCAAATATGCAATCGGTTATGGTTCTCTCATTTTTGCTCCTCTCTGCCTCACTCTGTCCTCCTCTGTCCCCCTCTGTGCCCATCTCTGTTCCTTTCTCATTGCCTGTTTGGCAATGGGGCAAACAATTGTCCATTGATTGACAAAGCGGCCGGAAAGCGTTCGTGGTGCATGCCCCACCACGGCGTTCAGTTGGTGCACTGAAAATATACATATATTGTACATGGTAATATGCATATGAAAGGGTCTCGAATGTCCTATATGAATGTTCTCTGAAATTTTGGAAAATTCATTAAATTTAATATAAAGAAGACATATCACATATCACATTGTGTTATTTAATAGGGAAATGATAATAGATTTGGTTTCATTTTGTTTTTTGCAATAGATCTATGTATATACATTAGAATAGTATTTATAATTGATTGAATAAATGAAGTCTGAAATTCTTATTAGGATTGCATTTGATA
This sequence comes from Drosophila navojoa, assembly GCF_054131105.1. Taxonomy (NCBI): domain Eukaryota; kingdom Metazoa; phylum Arthropoda; class Insecta; order Diptera; family Drosophilidae; genus Drosophila; species Drosophila navojoa. Next base: position 13,675,866 of record NC_142895.1, on the reverse strand, counting down.
TATGGATGTAAGTTTTTTCATGATATGTATTTGAATTCTATCGAACATGGAAATATATAATTAATTTTACTACCATAAACCGCTTTATTATTTAGCTCTGTCGCTAGATCAACCAAAAGAAATCATGCTCTCTCGCTCACGCTCTGAGCAAGATGAGCAAGAGGGTTCGTTTCTTTTCGTTTTTGTTTTCTGCTAAGCGCCTTGAGTTGAACTGCTCGTGCGATGCTCGTTGAACGAACATCGTTCAGAGAGAGAGAGAGAGAGAGAGAGAGAGAGATACGAGTGACGTCCGCTCAATAATTAAGCAAAGGCACTCAATGCAAACGCACTTCACATTCACACTCGCATACACATTTCACACACGCTCAACTCACGTACGCTCTTGATATGCTCAGCGAATTCAACACTCGCTTACATACTAATACATGCATAAGAGACTGCTTCCTACATTCCATTCAACCAAACGGTTGGCCTGCGACCAGAGCGAAAGAAAACAACAACAAAACGCTTGCTGACTCGATCAAGAGAGAGCTCGTTAAGGAACCGTTGCAATCGGTTGCTCTCTGCTTATTGGAGTGTTTACTTACTCTCTTGATTCACAAGCAATGGCAATTCGTTGCGTTTATATACAATTTCGATAGAAATTAAGAAGTTCAAATAAATCACAATCATATATTGATGTTTGATAATTGATAATTAAAAACTTTTACTTACTTTCGCGCACACATTCCACATATCGCGGAGAGCTAATAATCTAGATATAGGATAAATCGCAGTCGAGCAGACTCCGCTGTTTGCATCTCAGTCGTGCGCTCGTCGGTCTCGTCAGCCTCGTCAGACTGTCATATGCAGTTGGACGCGAAGTTGCGGCCAGCCTGACCGACACGAGCCGAGCCGGACGCGAATTCTAGTCGCTGGCGATCTGGCCGGGCGTGCAGCAGGAGAGAGTGAAGAGTGAAGAGAGTGGCGCGAATGGCGAGAGCACTCGAGAGCGCTGTGGGACTGAAGTTAAATTGAGCTGCCAGCGAGTTGCCAAAGGACACTGCTGGCGGCTGTCACTTGCCGCTGAAGTCGAATGACGGATGCCGTGCGGTACTTGCAATAGAATGCAATTGCCGCAGAACAAGCCCAGAATGGCAGTTTGTTCAGCCTCCTGCCCGCCTGTCTGCCAGCCCGCCAGCCCGCCTGTCTGCCTGTTAGGCATGCCCATAGCCGCGAGCTGTGGCGCCCCAGTTTGCCCAGCTCGACTCTGCCTCTGAATAAATAAAGAGGCGCAAATTAAATTTGAAATTTGTTGCCATGCGTCCGCCAAGGGACGTACAGTGGGGCCGGGAGTGAAATGTAAGTGAAATTGCGACTGCGACGGCGACGGCGACTGCGACTGCGACTGCGACTGCGATTGCAGCTCCCACGCGATGTAAACAAACGCAATCGACTGCGAGTTGCAGCTGCAGTTGCTGGCCACGATTATTGTCAATCACAACAACGTAATGGATGTTAATTTCACTCTGTCTCGCTCTCACTCATTCTCTCTCTCTCTCTCTCTCTCTCTCTCTCTCTCTCTCTGTCTGCCTGTCTCTTTGTATTGCTTTATATTATCAGCAGCGCAGTTTGATAAGCAAAAAGTTGCTCGCAAAGCGCCAAAGGACATTCATTAGAGCTTCTACACGCAGCACACAGACACACACATACACACACACAGACACACACACACACACACACACACACACACACACACACACACACACACACACACACACACACACACACACACACACACACACACATACACACACACACACACACACACACACACACACACACACACACACACACACACACACACACGCACACACACACACACAGACACACACACACACACACACACATACATAGGTACACACATAAGCATACTTAATATTTTTTTATATGCCACGACAGCAGCAGTAAATTTCTCACATAATTTGGCGTTTCCTTTTATATTCCGTTATCTTCATATTTCTAGCTTTACTTATTTCATTTTCTTTCATTTTTTTTTTTTTTTTTTACAGGGTATCAAGCTGGCGGCAGTATATGCGCCACAGCCGCAGAAATGAAAAATAAATATATTTCATAGAAATCCTAATTGAAAGAAAATTAAAAATTCAGTTTCATTGCAAATTCTGTTTTCTAGTCAAAATTCTTTCTATGCGTTTTTTGGATTCCATTTTTGATGGCATTTCCTTTTTTTTTTTTTGCAGCCACAATAAATTTGAATGCAATATTAATTGAGCTGAAGCTTGGCTTAATCTGATTGTGATTTATTTAGAAATATACAAAAATAAATTTGATTTCGATTTTTGCATTTATTTTGCAGTCTTTTAAGACTCTTAACTCTCTCTTTCTCACTCTCTGTCTGCTTCCCTCTCTATCTATCTCATGGCTGGCCATTTGCAGAGTATGGCAGCAGTCGAGCACACTCGATTGGCGCTATTTAATTTGCCTCTCGTTGTTGTTGTTGTTGTTGTTGTTGTTGTTGCTTAAGCATCATTTACTTGGCCAGTTGGCCTGCTCTGGCACTTTGACTTTGACTTTGGCCGGAGTTGGCTTAAAAGGCAAAGGCCAGCCAAGCCAAGCCAAGTGAAAGCCTTGCGGTGGCAAATGCCAACTTCCATATGCGCCGTACGTCCTGTTGTGCCGCTGCTTATATTTATGACAGCATTTGGGCTCGTCGAGTTTCTGGGGCTCCTCGGCCCAGTTATCAAGGTCACGCACCATTGAGCGCTATGCTCCAATCAACGTTCAGCTGCACTTGATGGCACGACATGAGAATATTTCGCTTATGTCGTTCGGCATTTCATGGATTCTCATAAAAAATTATAGTTTTTTATGGCTACCACATGCTACACTCCACCCCTGTCTCCCTCTCTCTCCCTCTCTCTTCATCTTGACTAATGATCTGTTTACTTGCAGCTCGAAACGCAGTCGACACAATGCAGACGAATGTGCAAATTGATTCGAAGAATCTGCGCAGCAACGATGACAACTTTCGTTCACGCAGCCATCACATAACCATCGAGGTGAGTGTGCCTTGGGCTAACTGTAATTAACAACCAATTTGCCAAGTTGCGGCAAGCAAACAATTTATGCACCGGCTCTGACATTGACTCTTGGGACATTCAATAATAATTTGAATATATGTACATACATATGTATATTAAGTGCACAAAAGCCAGACCAGAACAAGCCAACTCAGCCTAGCCAAATTCTCAATGGGGGCCTGGGGGGCGTATGAGTTATATTGGAGGCAAATGTCTGCGCTTGCTGCAAATCATTTAAGGCATCTTTTCATTAGTTTGACAAGTGATTAAACTGAAATTCTAATTGAAGCACAAGCACACGTGTACACAGACACACACACAAACACACACACACATGCACACACACACAAACACAGCTGCTGGTAGTTGGCTATGCTTAATTCATGCAAAATTCATAGCTTTGAAGCTAGAATTTGAGCACTTGTTGGCTAACAAATTTCGAGATTTTTAATATTAAATTGAATAGTAATAAGTAGGAAAATATTTATAATTAATAGCTGATTAAGTAAAGAAACCAAATAGACTACAAAAAATATACAATAAAAAGTACAATATACAATATATAAAAAAATCAGATTAAATAATTTGGCATTTTAGATTTTCCTGCCAGATATTATGATCTGATATTATAATCGTATATACAAAATTGATCATTCATAATGATTTTTAATATTTAATAAAAATTAACTAAAATTAATAATAAGTGACAGCAATATATACTAAAAAGCCTTTGTAGCCAGTGCTTTACTCATATTGTATTATCTCTTACCTCTAAATAATTTACATTTACTGAGCTTTAATATGTGCTATATTTAAATTTTAGCTTATAGAATATATATGATAATTTTTATTTACAGCTCATTTAAAAGTAGCTTAGAGAGTATGTATTCTTCTCGATTGACGTATTTTACTCACAACTCTTATATAATTAGTAATCCTCTATTGAAATCGCTCTTAACCAAGAAATCAAGTAGGAATTTAGGATTTCGATCGGGAGTGGTCTGGGCTTAAGATTGAATATTTCACTAAACTGCGAAAAAAGTCCGAGTATTACTTGCGACTTTGTGCCGTTAACTGGTTAGCTGAGTATATTTTGAGTTAGTCTGAATTTGTGATATAGATATAATAATAATGAACTATGAAAAAATACCAAATCATATCAAATAAACTACATATTTATGATCTTTATTTATTTATTAATCATATGGAATTTGAAAAATCAGAATGAGCGCTTTCAGCGAATGAAAGCACATTTTAAATGAATGCCAGAATATTGTTTACTGGGTTATCAGGCGAAAGCTAACTGACTGAAAGAGCAAAGTTGAGCTTTGTGCAGACAGCTGCCGGCAGGTAAAGAGAACGGGAGAGAGAGAGAGAGTGTGTGTGTGTGAAAGTGTAAGTAGAGCCGGATGTAATTGCTTTAATACAAATATAGTTACTCAACAATGACAACTAACTGTTAATATATAAAATCTTATCAATTTAAAATTTTTACCTTCCAATTAACATAACTAACCGTTAACTATAGCACAAGTATGGGAAGCAAAAGTCAAAGCAGTGCAACAAGTGTTTCAAGCTTTTCGGCAGCTGTGCTGCTGCTCTCTCTCTCTCTCGCTGCGCAGACGCGCTGCCTCTGTTTGTGCAGGAGCTTGAAAGCTCTGCGAAAGCTTCGCCTACAGCCGCTGCCATGGCACGCAGCATCAGTCAGCTGCGCTGCACACTAAACCTAAACTTGAGGCGAATATCAGCAATGAGAATCATCTGATTTTTGTTGTTGCTCCTGCCGCTGCTCCTGCTGCTGCCACTGCTGCTGCCACTGCTGCTTCGTTGCTTTTCTCAATGAATGAATGGGCCCCCGTCGGCCGCTGCCGTCGCTGTTTGTCGAGCAGCGTTGAGACGTGGGTGCTCGCGCTGTCGCCGTCGTCGCCGTCGCCGTCGTTGTCGTTGGTGTTCATCAGTTGGCAGCGTCGTCGTTTGCCGTCAGTCGCTGGCAACATTTTGGCGCGTGTTGACATGCTAACGAATTTCGGTTAACGCGACGCGCGAAGCTTTTACCGTTAAACGCTTTCAGTTCAGTTTACCGTTATCCGCTTGTCATACGCTTCAAAACAAAATTGTAACCGTAAAACAACAGTTGCAACTTGGCTTGCCTTTGGCCTCTTCTCAGTTCCGTTTGTTTGTTTCTCGCAAATAACGCAAATATTTTATTTTGTCTTTGTTTTGTTTTTGTGTTTTTTTTTTTGTTGTGTCCTTTGTTGTTGTTGTTGTTTTGTTCATCTCGTGCTGTGCTATTGTTGTTGTTGTTGTCATCACGATTGTTGTTACTCTTCAGCCTGTCTTGTCGCCAGCCAGCCAGCCAACCAGCCGAGCGGCAAAAAGGTGGCCCAAAACCGTAGGCAAAAGTATTTTTAAACAAAATTGCGCTTTCATTATAAAGTATATACAGATAGAGATTAGTATATATACGTGTATATACTATATATTTTTAATGTGGGGCCACTCATAAAACACTTTCATCAGATTTTAGGCGGACATATCCCTTTGTTCTGTGCCAGTGCATGTATGTGTGTGTGTGTGTGTGTGTGTGTGTCTCTGTCTGTCTGTGTGCCGGCATTCTGTTTGGCGCGTAAAATGGCGTCTGTTATCAGCGAGGCTGCTTATCAGGTGCACAGGCCACTAAATCACTGACTCGACACACAATAAACATGTTGCTGTTGCTGTTGTTATAGCATTGCTTTCGACAGGCACACACACACACACACACACACATGCATACACATGCACACTGGTACAAGAAATAAAACACAAAGCACTTGTCTGCTGCATGTAAACGGAATACATAAATATCAAAATGTGCGAACGTGTCCTCATCTCTCTATGTGTGTGCGCCCGTGCGTGTATGTGTGTGTGTGTGTATCTGCGCTAGTGCGATTATCATTTATTGTTTACATTGTCGCTGCATTCGCCAACAACTGGCAACAATGGCCACGCGACACTGACGAACCGTTAAAATCTGTGACCGGAAACGGAAATCCATGTAATGGCATTTTTAATGCCGACTATTTCTAGCTAAAATGCGTTTTTAATATGGCATTTGTCGGTGCCTAACGGAACCCTATGCAAATATACACGAACACACTGACAGACACACACACACACTCATACATACACACATACATGTAAGCCCCCACAAGCATAAATACATACATAAATTCATATCACATAGAAGTGCTCAACTTTCAAATGGCACTCTAGCAGCACACATACATTCAAGCACACACACACACACACACACATACACGTTGCTGTTGACAGCACTTCAATTGTTGCCAACTTAAAAACTAAGGCAAATGGCTTATGACATCAAGTGGTTGCAGACGCTCCAGCAACAACAATTTCTGTTGCCTACTTTTGAGCGCCTGCAGCAAAAAGTTTGAGTTATTCAGCGAGTGGAAAAAGTGTGAATTGTGTGGAATGCCAACAAGTTGGATTAAATACATATAAATCCTAATTAATTGTTGCAGAGTTTTTTTTTTTTTATTAAATGAGTGTGAAAGTTGGGGCAAATGTGAGAGAAATAAATGAAATAAATTATTGAAAAGTTAGTTTGTATAAAACTGATGGAAAAAATATATAAAAATAATGAAAAAATGTAAATAAAAATAGAGAAAATAATATATACATATATAAAAAAGACCTAAGCCATAAATAATTATTTGCAGGGCTTCAAATTAATTTAATAAATAATAATAATATTAAGTATTGGTCGAGAAGCAATATAGAAAAAGTTAAATACTTTTTAAAAAAGAGTAGAAAATGTTTTATTAAAACAGAAAAGTTTAAACAATTTTTAGATATTTTTTAGAATTTTTTTTTATTTAATAATAAAAGGGGAAACATTATAAACTATATATAAAACAACAATCAGCATATATGTTTTTTTTTTTTTTTTTTTTTTTTTTTACTTTTTTTATTAATTAATAAAAATTTTGTGTTAAAAAATTGTAAAAAATTTGTATATTTTTATAAAATTTAATAAATATATAAATATATAATATATATATATAAACTCAATATGAAACATGAATATTTTTATAATATAAAACAAATCAATAAATATTAATATACAGAATTAAAATTTATTCACCCCAAAAAATTAAATTCCCCTTTAAAAATAATGAAACATTTGAAAAGCTTTAATTTACCATATTTAAATGACTGGAAAAAATATATAAAATTATTAATAGGCTCTCTCATATGAATAATGCTCATAAATAATGCATCAACTGAGCAGAAACATAAAAACAAGTATAATTATATTGATATGCATATAAAACATTTTTAATATGCCAACTACTCCAATGACATTGACCATGAGCCGTTAAGGTCAAGCGTTTGCAGCTTGTTGCATGCGACAGCGATAATCGTAAATATTCATAAATATACACAATATGTATATATGTATATTGTTATAGTGAGTAAGGGATAGCAAGAGAGAGAGAGTAATATGAGAAAGGAATAGGGGAATAGAGGGAGCGCAATCAAGTCTGTGCCCCGCAGGCAACAGCAACAGCAGCAGCTCTGCTCAGTTGGCGTGAAGAAGGGTATGGCTGGGGGTGTCTATGTCGCTTTATCTTTATAAAATTATGAATGCGAAACAGACCAACTGCCAATTTGCAGCAACAGCAGTTCAGTTCAGTTGAAGGCTTGCTAATAAAAGGCCAGCGGCACTTGGGCCAACGCGGCGCCAGCGATGCCAGCGGAGCCATCGACTCAAGTGTGGCCCAAGTGCAGCTGGAGCTCAATTCAAATGGGATTTTGGCTCATTGTGTCAGACTGCATTCGAGTGCGTGTCGCTCGCTGCTCTCTGAATGGGCCGCACCTTAGAATTGGTCAAGAGTCGCGAAAGGTTTTTCGTCAGTCGCCCGAAAATGTGGAGTGGCAAGGGGAAGGCAAATCAAAGAGCGAGCTGCCAGCTTTTTGTAACTTATTCAAGGCAAGCAGAGACAATGGGCGTTGCTGTAAATAGAGGGTTGATCACAGCTAACCTTGAAAAGTGCAACAAGTTACGGGAGTCATCTGAGGATAGAGGTTACAGAGTATCTATAGCTAAGCCTTGACAGATAGTTAGCCCAGGATAGGTTAAGGGATGCATCTGCTTGCAACTAGAGGGTATTTCATAGTCAAGCATTTATGCATTGTTAACCTAAAGACTAGACCAAGTTCAAGTTACATGTTCTCATAGTTAGCCTAGGGCAGCCAAATAATGTCATCTGCTCTTTACTACAGGGTATCTTATAGTGAAGCATTTATACATTGTTAGCCTAGTAGTAGATCAAGTTAATGGTGTTATTTTGGTGAAGTTAGAGGGCATCAAATAGTCAAGCACTTTTACAAATGCAGGTTTACAGTTCCGCCAAGGCCATGGAGATTATTTCATGGTCGCTTGACCATACATATTTATTTTTCTTAGGGTATCTCATAGTAAGTCATAAATTAGAGGCTATTTGATAGGCCACTCATAGGCTACAAGTTTTCCACTGACCCAGGGTTATACTAGTATAGTTAGCGAGTCGTTATAGGGTATATTCCAGCTAAGCATTTACACTTAGTTAGCTTGAAGGCAAAGCCAAGACAATGGACTGATTTGGTTACCGTTTGACGGTATCTCATAGTTATCCACAGTTATCCATAGTTATCCATAGTTATCCATAGTCATCCATAGTTATCCATTGTTATCCATAGTTATCCATAGTTATCCATTGTTATCCATAGCTATCCATAGCTATGCATAGGTATCCATAGGTATCCATAGGTATCCATAGGTATCCATAGCTATCCATAACTATGCATAGGTATCCATATCATCCATAGTTATCCAGAGCTATCCCTAGCTATCCTTAGTTATCCCCAACTATCCCAATATATTAGAAGTAGTTACAGAGCATCTCCCAGCTCAGCATTTGCACATAGTTAGCTTTAAGAGCTAAGTCAAATTAATGGACACATTTGATTGCAGTTAGAGGGTATCTTATAGTTCCCCACTCACACATAGTTAGTCTAATGTAGTTAGAGGGCATCTCTCAGCTCCGCATTCACACATAGTCAGCCGCCTTAATAGCTTGGCCAAGTTAATGGAGTCATCTGACTGACATTGGATGAATGTGAATGCGCTTTTGCCCTTTTTGCTTGATTTTTTTTTTTCATTTCATTTTTTTCATTTTTGGGCTATTGCCCACTTAGCAATTCAGGCAAGTTAAATTGTACATAAGCGTTTGAGCAAATAGCGCGAGCAGCCGCAAAATACAAAAGAAAAATCTAAAGAAATTGTTTTAAATGGCTCGAAGCCGCCTTGGCCATTTGGCAAACACTTTGCCTAGTGGGGGGGTGGGGGGCTAGGGGCAGTTGCGGCGGAGCTTCTTCTTATGGCGGGTCACTGACTGCGCTAGACCAAAACAATGACAATGACTGTGTGTGTGTGTGTGTGTGTGTTTGTGTGTTTGTGTGTGTGTGTGTGTGTGTGTGTGTGTGTGTGTGTGTGAGAGAGTGTGAGTGTTGTCATTGCTGCCATTGTGGGGCACTCAGCTAGATTATCATATTACATTTGGCTTTTTACAAGTCTCGACTTTGATCACACGCAAAAATATGTGTGATTTTTTTCATTTTCCTTGCCATTGGAAATGCCCCAGGCTCGGTGTATATTAAAAATCTGAAATTCAGCTGCCTGCTATGGAATTTGACTTGATTTGTTTGCCTTTCACACGTACGCATGGCTCAGAGCTTGGCCAGGGCTGGAAATATGAAATGTGCCCTGGTTTACCTAAGGCTTCTGCTTGGCTGCCCACAGGCGCAAATCGAGTTAAACTTGCAAATTGGGCTTGCCAAAGGTACACACACACACACACACGCACACATATATACTAGTGTAATATACATACATATATATGTAGTGTTTGTCTAACTAAAAGATAGTCCACTCAAGGCGCAAGTTGTTGTTGTTGCTGCTGTTAGCTTCACGCCTAAAAATAAACGGTCAACGAGCAACCCACACACACACATACACACACTCTCCCTCACTCTCTCTCTGTGTGTGTGTGTTTATGTAATTATGTAAGCCACTTAGGCTAGCTCAGTTTTAATGCAGTTAAAACTTGTCAGCACCTTTTAGGCATAATCGTGTTGATTTAAATGTTTGTCGCAGCCATGGGAGGACAATGTCACAGTTAATAACAGAACAGAACGCACGCACACACACACGTACATATGTATATGACCATATGCTAGAGTAGGCCAACGCCCAACACACCTACACACACACACACACACACACACACACATGAGCATAACAGCTCTCGCTCAACTTTCTACAGGCAATAAAACATTTGCAGCATCATTTTGTGTTGCTCGCTTTTTGGTCTAAGGCAAAACCGAGTACAGTAAAGCATGTTAACACTTCTGCCTCTGTCTGTGTGTGTGTGTGTTCATCAGAATTCATAAAATTTCAATTAAGCGCACACATATATACACACTCACAGCTCGTTTATGCCTGAGGGGTCTGTCTATGAATGTCCGAGAGCTGTGCGAGTGAATGAATCAAAGCGATCAATGTTGCACTCAAACAGAGATTTACCAAGAAAAGAGAGGTTTATTAAAATAGAGGTCCACTAAAGAAGTAGTTTATGGAAAAATGGGTTTACGAATAGAAAGAATTACCTTAGAAGAGGTTTACTAAATGAAAAGTTTACTATAAAAGAGGTTTACTAATAGAAAGGTTACTAACAGAGAGGTTTACTGAAAGAGGGGTTTACTAAAAAAAAAAAAAAATATATATTTATATATATTTGCCAAAAGAAAAATTTACCTAAGAAGGAAAAGTTTAGTAAGGGAAAATATTACTATACTCAAATAGAGATATTTTAGTGAAAAAAAGAGGTTCACCAAAAAAAGAGAGGTTTATTAAAATAGAGGTTCACTAAAGAAGTAGTTTATTGAAAAATGGGTTTACGAATAGAAATAATTACTTTAGAATAAGTTTACTAAATGAAAAGTTTACTATATAAGAGATTTACTAATAGAAGGGTTTACTAACAGAGAAGTTTACTGAAAGAGGGGTTTACTAAAAAATCAAAAGAAAAAATTACCTAAGAAGGAAATGTTCAGTAAGGGAAAATATTACTAAAATAAAGAAGTTTACTGAGTAAAGACGTTTGCAATATAAAGAGCACTACCATAAAGGAGCGGGGAACTACAAATAAATATATAGTAAAATACAATGTGATTTACATTGTGAAGGCTTTTCCCCTTAATCCCGATCGTTGGTATTGTTCGTTCAATACCATTTTCATTTATATCGCATCTACATAAAAGTCAAAAGTTAATTCGCCTTGCAACTTTTAGTTAAGTGGAAATAAATACGATTATTCAGCTACAGTGATTCGTATACAGTTGCAGCTCAGGCTTATTAAATATTCATAATTTCAGTTGCGTTTCATGTAAACTTTTGGCATTGGCAGCTGAAACTTAATTTAAATAAATAATTGGAATCTGTGCAAAGGGGGAAATTAAGCATTAAACTAAATACTTGTAAATATATAATGAAATGCACTTGTCACACTGCCAGCCCTTCTATGCGATTCTCATTTAGTCAACACTTTATTACTGCCTGTCTGTCTATCTCTCTCTCTCTCTTCCTCTCTCTCTCTCTATCTCTGCTATTCGCAGAAATTCAATTGAAATTCTTGTAAGCCTTCACGCATACTAGATGTATCCATTGTTATACATATGTATATGTATATGTAGCTATAGCCAGTGCTCACTGTATTGTGCTTGCCGAAACTATGTATATCCCAGCGGATATTGTCTTCATCTTCTCTCCAACTGCTTGTCGAACTGCCCCGCTGCGCCGCAGCAACAGCAGCAGCACACACACACACACTTACAGTGCATATGAAAAGTTGTGGTCATCTATTTGTCTCCTGTGTCTCCAGTGCGGCAAGAGAAGGCAACGACGTAGTCGCATTGTCCTGTCTGCTCGCATTCATTGTTGTCTCGCCCCCTCTGCTCCGCCCTGCTCTGCTCTGTCGTCTGGCTACCTTGCGATGCTGGCTGGCTGGCTGGCTGTCTGCCCTTTGCCAATGTAAACAATTTAATTTGCTTAGTTGGCGTAATATTCGCCATCAATAAAAAGAGCGCAAGTTTTTTGGGGAGAGACCTCAATAGATAAGCAGAAGAAGAAGAAGAAGATGTGCATTATGTGTATATATAGTATATGTATATGTGTATATGCATGTATGTGTCTCACACACAATGACTATCGATAACAGTTGGGTTCGTCTTGGCCTTGGATTGCACAATTCATTGGCTAGCTGGCTGGCTCTGCAATTGAGTGGCAAAGCCCACTTGAAATAAATCCAAGCAACACCAGACACATACATACACACACTCACACACATACACACACCCACACACTCACACACACACACATTGTTTAGGCCTAACATTAAATCGTTATGAACAACGCCTATTGTGCCATGTGTTCTCCCTCTCTCTCTCTCTCTCTCTCTCTCTCTCGCACTCTCGCTACCCTCACTTATTGACCGAATTGTAATTGTTAATCTCCTGCATTGATTTTCCACTTGACGCCTTTGTGTGCGTGTGTGTGTGTGGGTGTGTGTGTGTGTGTGATATTTAGGCCAGGTTCTTGTTGGCCAAAGTAATTGAATTAACGCTCAGCCATTGACTGATGAAGTGCTGGCTTCCACCCAGGGCCACGACAAACGTGAACGTTTCTTCAAAGCCGGCCAGCTGGCTGGCCGACCGTCTCTGGTTACGTTCTCTCAATTAATTGCATTCGTTGTCAGATTCTGCGCAACGTGGCGTATGATTAACGCATCGACAACAAGTAACAACAGGCAAGAGATGCGCACTGATCGAAGATGAAATACCCTGCGAAGGGCAAAGCGTGAGAAAAAGTCGAAGAGGCCTTAGAAAGCGAGAGTTAGATAGATAGATATAGATATAGTTAGATAGATATATATAGATTCATTGTATTTATCATATTCATTCATATTCTCAAAACTTGACTCTATAGACAACATCCAGGAGTAAGAAATATTTAAAGTCAACAGATAGAACATCTGTTTATCTCTATATGAGAGATGATCAATCGACCCGAACCTCTGGCAATTGTATAGCCATCTGATGATATACCCAGTGAGGGTATTAAGCGCCAGCAATTATTACTGCTTCATAGCGCCATTTATCCTCGATGGAGACAGCAGGCTGACGGGGCTGACGGGGCTGATGGGTCTGATGGCTTTTTAAGAACGCGTTCGTCATCAGCCGTCTGACATCAGGGCCCACGAGGGCTTCATGAATTACTTATGAAAGGAGGCGTGGGCCTATCTGGACGCAGTTTCCTTTATGAACAATATGCATCTAATTGAATACGTTTCGCTTTTAAGCCAATAGTCGACCCCTCCTCTGGCTCCTCTGTCTCCTCTGGCCACCCACCTGAAGGGCTACGCTCCAATTGCTTCGCTCTCATAAGCTCTGCCCATCAACTGGATAAAAAGTGGCAAGCGAAGTCTTAAAAGTGCAGCGAACGTAGCAGCATTAGCTAATTGCAAACAGAGCGTAGGGAGAGGGCCAAGGAGAAAGAGAGAGGCAGAGATAGAGAGAGAGAGAGAGAGAGGATGAAAAGGAGAAGCCCTTTAAAAAAAGGCTACAAATAAAATTTGTATATTACTTTATATAAGCTCTGGCTTTATAAAGTCACTCTTCTGACTCTAGACTCTCTAGAGAAAAGGCTGCAAAATATATATACATATATATAGAACGCCTCTCTATGCAATTCTCATTAAAATCTTAAAATGAAAGCTAGACTTTCTTGCTGAAAGCAACAAATTTAACTTCATTATTCAGTAGGCATTTACAAGGCATACACGAGTTCTTCTACCTTACTCATATTGACGCCTCCCCATGTAATTCTCAGTAAAATCTCTTGATTAAAGCTTGACTTTACATGTGTTTTTCCTGCTGGAAATAGCTTAAATCAGGTTTTATTATTCAATATGCATCTATGGGGCATACACTAGTGTACTTTACCGCTAATAGGGCCTCTCTCTGCGCTTCTCAGTGAGATCTGAAGCGTAATGTTTCACTCTAAGCGTGTTTATCTTTTGCAGAATAAAAAACTTTAAATGAGTTTGAATATTTCCCGAACATCCTCAGGGCATACACTAGTTCTATAGCCCTGCTGCGCATATTTTGCTGTTAATATAATCTATAGAGATTAATTCTGACAACCTTGCCAACAGAAGATGGTTAGTGTGAGTGTGTGTGTGTGTGTGTGTGTGTGTGTATCTTGATGAAGCTGGAAAGATTGTATATGCACAATATGGTTGGAGGCTAGGGACAGAGAGCCCCAGAGCAGAGTGGGGCAGAGTTTTGAAATATGCAGCAGCTTCGCTTTGACATGCTTATCATGAATCATTTGGCCAATTCATGAATAACAAGCAATTATGCGGGTCGATACCAAACAAAAACAGCTAAGGAATGCAAATCAACGTATCGCCAGGAGTCTAGGTGCGTGTGTGTGTGTGCGGCAGACAGCTGTCAGTTGAGCAGCTGGAACTGATTTATGCATCGCATATGGCATTCAGGTCTGGGGCCCAATGCCCAAGCTCAATTTCACCTGGTCATCAAAAGGTGGGCAGAAGACGAAGAAGATGATGAAGAAGCGGAAGACGTCGAGCCCTTCATCTGTTCTAGTGCAAAGTTTTGAGTCAAGTATGATGTTTTGATGTTTGAACTTTTGCTTCCATTTGTCATAAGTTCCGCTCTCCATCTCCCCATCTCTCTCTCTCGCTCTCTCTCTCTCTCGCTCTCTCTCTCCCTTCCCTTCTCTTTGTTGAAGTGCAATAATTTATGCTAAACGCACGCCCCGCTTTTCAAGCAATTTCATTTAATTTTCATTAGCAAAAGCCGCAAATTGGTAGCAACAGCCGAAGAAACTTTGGCCCGAAAAGCATTTTTCATTAATATTAAAATATTCAAATTAAGAACGAGAGTACGAGGCCAACAAACATGGCCGTGGGCGTGGCCATGGCCGTGGTTGGGGCAACAATAACGAAAATTTGGCGACTATATTTCAGCATTTAGCTCAGCCAATGCTAGTGCCAAGCGTCGTGTAACAACTTTGTACACCCTTTGCCACGCCCCCACGACCTGCCCCTGCCACTGACTTGGCAGCCGCGTAGCCAAGGTAAACACCAGACTTTGGAAATTTCAAATTCATAGACGCTTTTCCTGCTAAAATAATTGTAATTATGAGTATTTTCATAGTATTTGAATCTTTGGGCAATTAGGGAAAAAAAAAGAAAAGGCGAGCCAAGCAAAGACAGTTCCTTTTCCTTACTTTACTTTATTTTTTTGTTGTTGTTGTTGTTGTTGTCAGCAAATTGGTCAGGCTTAGGCTAAGGCTTTGGCGTTGATTTTAATTAAGCAACATCGTCAGTATATATAAAGTCCCTCGAGCTCGAGCTGAGGCAGCTGCCCCTGCTTCTCCTGCGCTTGGTAATACCGAATCGGACCTTGTGCTGAAATCTTAGCGACCCTGGCCATAAATCAAATAAACGCCAACTAAGCCGAATCAGTAAAGTGAGCAAAAAGAATCAACTACAAATAAATAGAAGCCCATGGCAAATGCTGAATACCCTCACAAAGCGGTATATATACTAGACTATTACAAGAACAAAATATGGAAAAAATATATATATTTGTTTCTTTTATATTTTAAGCTATTCTGTGTCTATATTTTTAATTTCCTTTAATTAGTGAAAAATTGATTATTGAGCAGTAAATATATGTAAATGTGTAAATATAAAATAATGTTTAAAGTCAGAGAAAAAAATATTTAAAAAAATTCAAGTCCTTTAAATTTCTGTTATTTAAAAAAAAAAAAATAAAAATAAATAATCAAATAATAATAAATAAATAAAAGATAAGTAAATAAATAAATAAATAAATAAATAAATAAATAAATAAATAAATAAATAAATAAATAAATAAATAAATAAATAAAATAAAAATAAATAAATGAATAAAAATAAAAAAAAATAAAAAAAAAAAAAATAATTTATTTTTAATTTAAAAAAAATTATTATTGGATATTTTACATATGTATATTAAAAAATATGTTAAATATATGTATATATATATTAAAAAATATGTAAAATATCTAATGCGTTTTTTTTTTTTTAAATCATTTTCCTTTTAGTAACAAAATAAATTTATATTTTTATTTTTTAAGTTGATATTTGTATGGTTGCTATTAATTTATTAATTTTATTTATTAAATTTAGCTAAAATTCACAATTGAAATCAATTAAGTGCGCAAACTCGATGCGAGCATCGATATGCCCGCTGTGCATTGTCAACTGATACGCGCAGTGGATTGAGTGGGCAAATGGGCGGGGCTGTATATAATTTTTTTCTTTCATTTTATTTAGTTTTTTTTTTTTTTTGGCGGCATGTCTAGGTTCACGGTCAGAGCACATGATAAAAATTGACACCATTTGCCGGACTAAGGAGAGAGGAAGAGAGAGTGGGAGAGCGGGAAAGAGAGAGAGAGAGAGAGAGAGAGAGAGAGAGAGAGAGAGAGTGGGAGAGGTGTAGCAGCAGTGAGTGAGGATTGAGAGAAAGGAAACAGTGGGCAGTAAAAGGACTCGCCTGCGTTTTGGTCAGTAATAAAAATGTCATTGCATTAGTGTGAATGTGCGTGTGTATGTGTGTGCCTGTGTGTGTGTGTGTATGTGTGTGTGTGCGTAAGTAATAAAAGTTTAGTATGTGACACATTGTGTGTTATATCCTGATGTTGATGCTTGTTGTTGTTTATGCTGTTGTTGCTGTTATTGTTGTTGTAGTTGTTGTAGTTGTTGTTGTAGCTGTTGCTATGATTGCTGTCGCTGTCGTTGACCCCCCACATGCATTAGCCCAGAGTCAGGAAGTTAGCACTTTAGAGCCCAGCGCCCTTGGCCATTCGAAAGGCTTTAGATCCGAGGGGCAATATTTTGCCATTTGCCATTTGCCATTTTGGCCATTATCGCCATTGGCCATTCCCGAATGCAGATTATGGCTGGCTGTGTATTTGCCAATTGCCAATTGGTAGTTGAATGAGTCGAGGCCTTACTGTACCACCGATGAGGAGTGGGAGGAGCAGCAGGAGCAGGAGGCTGTTGAGTTGGCTGTGGGGCCAACGATTACGCGTATTTGCTTTGTGTTCCTTGCTGGCTGTCAGTCTGAGGGCGACATTTGCCTTGATTGATTCGATTTGACTTAATTCACGCATATTAATCATACGCCCCGTGGCAACGGGAATGAAAACCAAATCAAAGCCGAGGCCACGCAACTCAAACTGAATCAAGCAGCAGCAACAACAACAACAACAAACATCAGCTTTTCTCAGTAAGCAAACAGTCCTCGAGGCTGCTGAAAAAGTAATTATGCATAAAACATCCAAAAGCTGCGACTGAGGCGAGCTGGCGTAGGCGCGAGGTCCTTGGAGTTGAAACTGGAACTCGAACTGGGACACGTAGGCAGGCCTAATGAGTACTAAGTACTGCCTGCCTGGGCTGCCAGGCCAGCTGCCCGAGTTTGTCGAGCTGCCAGTTGCCAAGTTGCTGCCGTCGTCGTCGTCGTCGTCGCTTGGCGTTATTTATTGATTACGTGTCATATCACTCATACGCAACGTTGGCTACGTTTCGATTGAAAACGTAACGGAAAATGAGACGTGCTGGGGCCAGCGGCTGGGCCAGAGGGACGAGCGAAACTTGTGCAAATAATTAAGTGCGCTTAAGTGATTTGCCCGATGGAGACACAATCAAACTGCCAGCTGAATGAAAGGGGCAACGCGTTGGATAGATGGATAGATGATGACGATGACTCTGACGATGAGGATGACGCTGCCAGCGGCACAAGTCACTCATCAATTTTGTTTCAGCAAGTAGATACGCACACACACACACACACACACACACACACACACATGTATATGTATTTGTTCAGCTCTCTTTCAACTCAGTCCGATGAACCCCCGGAGGCGAAGCCGTTTGAAGTTCAGCTGACTTTCGGCTCTGCCTGCATTTCCTAATCAAAACTTCGTCATATTTATTTACTCAAATTGAGTTTATGCCCCGCTAGCCCAAATGGCACCGAAATATTGCCAACTGTCTGTCAGTGAGGGAGTGCATTTGCCACGCCCACGCCCAGTCAAGACCGCAATTGCACAAATTTAACAAATTCTATTTGCTTTGGCTTCCTTTCATGTGAATGGATATGGATAGACAATTGTAATTATTGCGAGCGCTCTGCTTGCCAATTGACATGTCAAATATTTGTATCGCATAGCTGTCATATACATACATGCACACACATGTATTACGTATTGCTCTCTGCTCAATTACAAGTCCCAGAAATCGAACATCAATTTAAGTGCATTAAATTCGGCTTCGATTCGAGGTCGGCATACGAAAAATTCCAATAGTTCGCTCGAACTTACATCTGTGGTTAGCTTGAGGCGCTCTCTGTCAGTGTATGTGTGTGCGTGTGTGTGTGTGTGTGTGCGTGTGTGGTTAGTCGAGTTGCGGCCTTTGATCAAAATGTGAAAATTTTTCGAGGTTTTGTTGGCTCAACAAATTTTCACGAGTTGTTCAAACAATTGTCGAACCGAGTCCAAGACGCGGCAAGACTCGATTCTGATTGAGAGCAATGGGCGAGGCCCGGGAGGCGCGCCCATCGCAGATAACCTGGGCGAGGATAAGCCCCTGTTTGATGGCTTTGTTTGACTGCCCTCAGGCTCATCAACAAATTGCAGCACTTTTGTTGCAGCGCATAAATCCCAATGGCCTGCAGGTAATGCAGGCTAACCCAACCCAGTCCAGAGACAGAGACAGAGCCAGAGTCAGGGCAAGGCCAATGGCAGGGGCAACTTCCCAGCAGCAGCAGCAGCAAGGACTGTGCTTTGTTTTGCCAGATTCTTTGGGGGAAGGTCGCTGGGTAACTGGCTGTTGCCTTTAGCCGGCGCTGGGCGGGATGAGGCAGCGCCTGGCTGGTGCTCAAGGTCAGCGCGGCAATTAATGTTGCAGTTACACGCACACACACACACACACACACGCACGCACGCACACACATGTACAGCTGTCTGCAGACACGTGGCTGAGAGCTGAGGGTATTAAGAATGCATATCTCATATGCCAGCCGGGCGCAAATAAATATGAATAAGTCAGAAGTGCATTTTAATTAACTGCCCGCAATTGTTGTTTGCCCTTGTTGCATGTACGGCGATACCCTCCGCCTCCCCCTCTCTCTGACTGTGTCGGCTTAATCGGGTGAGCTGCCCAGCTCGAGTCCCAGGTGCATTCAGCTGAATCCCAAATTGTATCAGAGCGAAACATGGAAATCTGCAGCTAATGGAATGAAACACGGTTCAGCTGCAGCAGCAGCAGCAGCAGCAGATATTAAACTGAATTAAACAACAGTGGCTGCTAACAGTATGCACAGCTATCACTTAGACAGATGCAAAGCGCTGTAAATATTTCATTTTGGATTTATGTAAGCTCATATCAAAAGTGAATGACAATAACTGTAATTAAACTGAAAAAAAAAAATAAATAAAAAATAACAAATAAAATAAAATATTATAATAAAAAAAAAAATAAATAGAAAAAAAATATATATTCTCTACTATATAAAAAAGAAAATATTTATGATGCATAAATAAATCCGATTTATTAAATTGCAAATCTCCATTAGAGATCTTTGTTGAGCTACAATCTAAAGAGATCTTCAAATCGATAACAATTCCATTCAGATACATTCTGCATATTCCGATTATTGACTAGTAAATTCCGTTAGATTGTGCTATTAATTATAGAACCTTCAAATATTCCCCCAACTCATCAAGTGTGAAGCGTCTCTCGTGCCAAATCTTTGTATAGTTCATCAATAATCGATAAATATCGATAGTGTGTCATGTATCGAAAATCCTTTTAATGCCGTCAATAGGTAGCACCTACAAATGGCACACAGCTAGCAGTCTCATCTTATCTCATCTTCCTCAAAATGCTTACACTCACCGATTACAGGGTATATTAGCGCACACATCAGTGAATTTAAGCAATCAAAAAACAGAACTCTGTCGCTCCATCCAATTAGGCAGCTTAATTACTTTTTACATTTCCAATACAGCTCGACTAATTACCAAAAAAATCATAGCAATTTGATTGCAGTGCGTTGCTTTTTGGTAGGCAGTTTAGTGCACGCTCGAATACTTTTGAAAATTTGCCTCAATAAAAAAAAAAAGTTGTTAACTTGCAAAGCGCGCAACAACAACAAAAGTTACAACAATATCAAATTTCAATTATTGCATAGCCACGCCCATGCGCACCCCTGGTGCGTGTGTGTGTGTGTGTGTGTGTGTGTGTGTGTGCGCACATGAATATGCCCAAAAATTGGAAAAGTGCTCGTAATTATGAGCTGCGGCCAAAGAAGCGACGCGACGCGCGACGGGGCCACACAAAATTTTCTTTATTTTCTTTCTGACAACTTTGGCAGTTAAAGTGCTTCTCTAGCGAAAGCTCACTCCCCTAGCCCTGCTCCCCCCACCCCCCCCACTCTATCTCTCTCTCTCTCACTCTGCTTGTTGGTTATTGCAATTTAATTAGAAAAAAACAAAGTGGAAAATTTTGCTTTAGCAGCGCTTCTCAATGTGGGCGTGTCCATTTGGCCTTGCGGTGAGCTCGGCTTTGTGCACGCCAAGGGGGCGCTTCAGCATCGCTAGGGGCAGGGCGTGTTTAGCAACTAACGAAGCATGGCTTCTCGCCGCTTCACAAATATGCTGCAAGAGGCAAATCGCGCGTAGCGCAAATGATGTGCGCCCATTTTTGGCGACAAAGCCGGCGGGCACTAAAGGGCAGGGCAGGGCAGGGCAGGGCAGGGCAGGGCTGGGCAGGGCAGGGCTGGGCAGGGCTGGGCAGGGCTGGGCAGGGCAGGGCTGGCAACAATGTTACATCTAACTGTATACATGTTACAGCTGCGGTTGCTCTGATACCTAATGGTCTCAGCTGCTCTCTCCCTCTCTTCCACTCCCCCACTCCCCCTCTCCCTCTCTCACTCTCTCCATGGGCCTCAAGTCCATGTCAATTATTTGCATTTCGGTTTCGTTTTGATGTGGCAACTGCCAGCTGGACGACGGAGCCGCGTGGAGCATGTCAAGGAAAGGTGCTTCGATGGTTGTTTAAGCCGAGTTGGCTTTTTTTTTGGGCGTGCGGGCGAGCGGGTATGTCGCAGCATTTGGCTGGGCATTGAGGCGCTCATGCATAATTTCTGTGCCGCTCTCAAACTGAGTCTGGCCACAGCCATTTGGCTGCCATTTTAGCATGCCACAAAACTTTTTGCCCGTCAGCTTGGCATAAAAAAAAACAAAATAGTCGAGAAAACCAGTTAACGGTCTGAAAGCCACAATGGCGACTCATAAATACCCTATGCCAACAGCATATAGAGTCTTTATGATTGACTTGTGATATCTGACTTGGGCCATGCGAATGGATTATACACAAATTGGAGAGATATTCGATAATAATTTAAGGTAAACGACTTTGAGATACCCTGCAGGCCAATAAACTTCGCTGATATGAGAAATGCATGCAATATATATATTGAAAACATCAAGAAAACATATAGTTTTATTATTTTTTATTAATTTAACTTAATTTTTTTTTTTTTTTAATATACAAATTTGTTTTATATGAAGTATTTTTTTAATGCCCTTAAGCATTATATTTTGAAAAATAAAATTAAAAAAATGATTGAAAATCAACATTGAAAATGAAGCCACATTTTAATTTAATTTTATAATTTATTTCTTTTTTTTTTTTAATTGTTAATATTTTTTTTTTCTTTATGTAAGTCATTTTTATTTATATCTTGAATATAAAAAATACATATAAAATATATAGTCCAATAATTATTTTTGTCATGCAATCAGTAGGAAACATTTGAAAATGTAAAAAATATATATATATGTATATACCACACAATATGCCCATGGCCGCGTATCAAATGATATCACAGGGTATCAAATGAAAATGCTGTAAATGGCAGGCAAGCGAGAATCTGGAGTTGCAATGGAAATGAAAGTGGAAGTGGGCAATGGAAATGGAGAAAAAGGTCGCAACATGTGTAAAACAACGAAGGCCAAGCCGCACACACACACACAGACACACACACACACACACACACACGCGAGAGGGCGCATAATTATGGAACGCACTGTTGGCGTTTGAGTGTTCTGTGATTTGCATATTTTTATGCTGCAACGAATATTATGCACAATATACACACACACACACACATATGCATATACACCCTATACACATAGCGAGCCGTTATACGTTATGAATATTGCGTATTAAAATGCAAATTAAACACAAATTAGCACGCCTTTAAAGTGGGCGTCGAGTGTCGGCGCAAGCTGCTAACCCAGATATTCCCTATACATACATGCATACTATATAGCTGTATATATATGCATGTATGTGTGTGTGTATGTATGTAGGTATGTCCTATCTATATGTGCAGGCAGCTGACATGTGTCGCCTTGCATTAGGCGTCGATGCCCCACAGGCAGCAGCGCCTCAGCCTTAGCTCCCCCAAGTGCCGGCGGCTTTAATGGCAGCGGCACAGTGGGGCCACGCTAAGTGCGAGGCTGTCGCGCACTTGACCGCCATCACTCAATTTCAATTTCAATTTACTGGACAATTCGCTCGGCAATTATGTCAATCATCTGACAGCAGCAGCGACAACACCTCGCCCATACATACATACTCACACACACACACACACACATACATACATATAACAACTTTTTACGAACGGGGCGTATCTGGTCTCAGGAGCAATTGAGTTAGTGTCGCCGGAAAAGAGACTGTTAAAATTTGATTACCAATCGTTAGGGGCCATTAGGGAAAGGCATCATAAATATTCCTAATGCACTGCACTCAGTAGAGGTCTAAAGACTAAAGACTAAAGACTAAAGACTAAAGACTAAAGACTAAAGACTAAAGACTAAAGACTAAAGACTAAAGACTAAAGACTAAAGACTAAAGACTAAAGACTAAGACTAAAGACTAAAGACTAAAGACTAAAGACTAAAGACTAAAGACTAAAGACTAAAGACTAAAGACTAAAGACTAAAGACTAAAGACTAAAGACTAAAGACTAAAGACTAAAGACTAAAGACTAAAGACTAAAGACTAAAGACTAAAGACTAAAGACTAAAGACTAAAGACTAAAGACTAAAGACTAAAGACTAAAGACTAAAGACTAAGACTAAAGACTAAAGACTAAAGACTAAAGACTAAAGACTAAAGACTAAAGACTAAAGACTAAAGACTAAAGACTAAAGACTAAGACTAAAGACTAAAGACTAAAGACTAAAGACTAAAGACTAAAGACTAAAGACTAAAGACTAAAGACTAAAGACTAAAGACTAAAGACTAAAGACTAAAGACTAAAGACTAAAGACTAAAGACTAAAGACTAAAGACTAAAGACTAAGACTAAAGACTAAAGACTAAAGACTAAAGACTAAAGACTAAAGACTAAAGACTAAAGACTAAAGACTAAAGACTAAAGACTAAAGACTAAAGACTAAAGACTAAAGACTAAAGACTAAAGACTAAAGACTAAAGACTAAAGACTAAAGACTAAGAGTCTTGCCAACTATCAGATTAAATATATATATGTATATACATACATACATATATAAACTGTATTTCTACATTTCAAGTGCTTCAATAATAAATGAACTATAATATATTTTCAATAGTGATTTGTTTACTTACACATTGAATGACATTGAAAGTTTGTTATGCAAAGCTGTAGACCTCAGGCCCTTAAAAATTGATTATAATAAATCCAAATTTGTTTGATGAGAAACTTTAATTAAAATATTATAATTTGCATAATCGAATCAATTTAATAACATCCAATTATGCATTGCATTCAACTGGAATGTTTATTTTTATACAATCCATGCTTTTATTACCCTGTACGCGGCGAGTATGATGGGGTATGATGGGCTTCCTTTGTGGAGTCTGTAACAGAAGAAGACCTGGTCGACAGCTTGATTCAAAATCCTTGCTGTAATCGATAACATAACGATTCGATATCGATTCAAATCGATAAGGATCATTTTGATGTGACTTTATGAATGAGAGCGAACTTTAACTATGAGATAGATAAAGTTCTATCTTGGCTGGAATACATAGGGTTTGCTAGAAGGTAAGACTGTTAGGAACTGGATATCCTATAGTCAGTCCCTTCTCATAGTATTTCTAGAAAACAAATGAGAGATAAACAAAAATCCCATTAAAGTTTGCACACTAACTTCGATGAATTAAAGCAAGTTGAAATTACTCCGCTGCATTGTTTCGGAAAGTAATTTGCCCCGTTCATCTGTTATTATATGGAAGCTGCAGTGCACGGCTCCAATTTGAATGACAGAACCCATAAATGTATATGGTAATAACATTTTATACTCTTTATAACGCTGACAACTTGGCGGGCATCAGCAAACCTCATGTGGCGTATATGCAGTATAAGTATATATATATATATGTATGTATGTATGTATGTGTGTGTGTGTGAAGACAATTTCGTTTTTCTCTCGCGTTGTCACCTGGCCAGAAGAAGAGGAAGCAGCAGAAGCAGCAGCAGCAGCGGCAGTCGCTGTGTCCCATGCTCTCGCTGCTCGTAAAGCGCGTGTAATTCCGTTAATACCAATTTCAACGCTTACAAATTGCGCATACGACGCGTGTGGCATGGCAAGCCATGGCGCTGTTGGTCCTCTGCAACGAACAACATTTTTTTCTTTTTTCTCATTTTTTTTTTCGCTTCTTAGGAAATGAAAATTTCAATACGTCAGCAATGGCAACGGCAACCGCATAGCCACACCTCGCAGCACGAATGGCAACAGCAACAGCAACAACAACAGCAGCAGCAACAGCAAGACGAAGTACTCAACCCTCGCTCGCCGTTCACGTTGTTGTTGTTGTTGTTGTTGTTGTTGCCACTGCCGTTGACTGTTGTCATATGTCTTCCGGTGTTTATTGACAGACGTGGGTGCCAAATGCCCTCCGAGGGCAATATGGATGTGCCCCGCATAACTTTGGCCAATGCCAAAACTTTAATTAGCGCCAGTCCTATGCGAATTGACAGCGACATTTGATGCTCATTCACAGTTATTCGAGCGCACATTAAAGCCACTTAATACTGGCTTGGCGCTACGTGAGCGCACTGAATAGAGTTCCAGACTGTTTTGCATTTAAGGCATATGCTAGAAACTAATGCCAAGGCTCTCTAAGATTGGGATTAACAAGAAGACATAGAATTATTCGATGTGCTCATAGCTATTCATTTGTTTATATATTTTAAAAAAATTGTATTATTTTATTACCCGTTTTTTAGTATTTTTAAAATATGTTGTGAAATATTTTTGAATTATTAGCTTTAATATATTAAAAAAAAAAAAAATGTTTTGACTGTTTTAATGTTGTAAAAATAATTTAAAATTATAATATAGTTTTTTAATTATTAAAATTCTTTTAAAGTAAATTATTAATTATTATAATATCAAAATTAAGAAATAAAAATACAAATTTTTTTAATTTATTTTAACAAAATTTATTTTTAAATATTTTGTGCTAAATTTAAAATTGGTCAAAAAAATTATTATTTCTTAATGATTATTGTATTAAGTTGCCTTAAAATATTTTTGATATGTCTTTTGTTTTATTTTGTCTTACAATTATGTGCATTTATTTTTTTAAATTTATAATATTCATGTTTATATATGTTTTATTTGTAAGTATTTTTTGGTATTTTTAAATTTTTTAAAAAAATTATTATATTTTTACAATTATTGTATTAAATTGCCTAAAAATATTTTTAATATATTTATTTTTTTATGTTATAATTATGTAGATATATATTTAATTTTTTTTCCATTTATAATATTTATTTTTATATTTATTATATTTCTCTTAATTAAAAAAAATTTAATAATAATAATTTGTAATACCACACAAATGTTTTTGCCCAGTTTAAAAAAGAGTTTATACAAATGGAAATGTTTTCAATAAGGGAAAACTTCAAAGTTTTTTTTATCACACTTCGTGAGCGCTGCATCGGCTAAAGAATAAATTTTTATAGATTTTACATTTGTAAATGTTAAATTTGTGTTTAACTTTCGTAATAGGGACATTTACATTTGGATACGAGCACATTTTTGAAGGGTATTCGATAGTTGAGTTAGTTGACATCTCTGGCGCATGCAACACGATTTCAAACCGTTTTTGCATGCGGCATCGAGTCCAGGGTGAGGTGAGTCGTTGACTCGATCGATACAACCCCTAGGAACGACTATTTATAGAGTAAGTCAATTAAAGGCGATTGCGTTTCGAACGTGTTTTTCAGTTTTTGCAGTACAAAAGTCAAATGCAACAATAAATATAGTAATGATAATAGTAAAAATAATGCAAAATAAACAATAAAACAATAAACAATAAATAATGAATAACTATTGCTAAACGAGTACAATAATAAATAAAAAACAACAACAACAAACGTGTTTCACAACAACAATAACAACAACGAATTATTTATATATAGAGAGATATATTTATATATATTATATAATATATATAAAAGAACATGTCGGTCGACTTGAGTGTCCAACAGGAGCCGACCATATCCGTGATAACCACAGTGCCGGTGGCACAAAATGGCGGCGAAATGGATGCCCTGCTGCTGGGCCGCATTGGGGTGAGTACAACAACAAAACAACAGACAATCAACAGCGACAACAACAATGCAATTCGAAAGAAAAGAGAAAGCAACAAAAAAAACAAAACAAACACACAAACAGCTTACTGAAAGCAATGCAAATACTTGAATATTTCACAACTAAACTTAACTAAGTAGCAAAATGCGTGACATCTAGATCATAATCATATATATATACATATATCTTTATATACGTATGTATACATATATATATATTTTTGTTTGTTTCAATAGAAAAGTGCGCGCACAACTTTCTCTTTAGCTAATCAAATATTTGACTTGGCTTTCGCATTTCCAACTCGTTCGACTGCTTCATATTGTCATCCCCATTTCACACATTTAACTCTGGTATTTTTCTATGGCAAATACTACTGCTACTTTGTACTACTACACTAGCTGCAGCAATTTCCATTTTCCATATGCCATCTACATTTTCCATTTTCCAATTTTCTATCGAATTTAACTCTTAGCTTCTTAAATTCTAGTCTTAACTGAAAGTATTTACTAGTTGCAATTACTCGCTTCGATGCTATGCCGAGCATATCGTATGCCATGATCCAGCTACTATCTCTTTTATATTCTATATATACATATATATATCTATATATTTATATATATACATATTTATCAAATTGCCTTTTGCGTAAGTATCGTAGTCATTGCTTCCAATGCCAGCCAGCCACGCCTACTACTGCATCTGAGGTATATCTATACACACACACATATATATATATATATATATATGTGTGCATATTCTTGGCATAAATTGTAATCAATCATTGTAATTCAATTTAGTTGCGTTACGTTCGCAACAATTAAGAAAATTTGAATGTGGTTTATTTTCTTTATATTTATTCATTTTTTTTTTTTGTTTCGGCTTTGAGCGTGAAATGTTTTCGGTTTTCTATTTCTGCTGCATTCGAATCATAATGCATGGTCTTGGGCCTGCACAGCTGCATTCATGATGCCAATTTTAGTCTTGATAAAAGCTTTAATTATGATGAATATATTCGAAATAGAGAGCTACAAAAATAAGAAAATATATCTTGCAGGGCATGTGTTTACGCCTTTTATAGGGCATTCACATATGCAAGAGAAGGTATGCTATATGAAGATGCCATATATGGATCAATGATTACCGACTACTTTATGTAGTTCAGTTTCATATATTAAACAAATTTTAGCTATTTGCTTAAAGTTTAGGTTGATGAGAGCTTAGATCTGTCGAGTTTATAAGATATCAAAACCACGTATAAAGTATAAGCGAAGCATTCGAATACTAGTCCCAGCTGCTTATTTCGGATAACCGAATTAAAATATTTAAAAAAATATTTGTTGTATTTTTTTTTTAAATATATAAACAATGAGTAGCATTAATATTCATTTTTTTCTCAACTGCTTGTTTCGGATAACCTAATAAAAATGTTTAAAAAAATATTTTTTGAATTTTTTTAAATATATAAACAATGAGTAACATTAATATTGTTTTTTTTTTCCCAACTGCTAAAAATATATTTTTTGTATTTTTTTTTTATTATATAGACAATGAGTAACATTAATATTCGTTTTTTTTCCCAACTCCTTATTTCGGATAACCTATTAAAAATGTTTAAAAAAATATTTTTTGTATTTTTTTTTTTTTTTAAATATATAAACAATGAGTAACATTAATATCCGTTTTTTTTCCAACTTCAAACACCTTTAAGACTTATAATATTATTTAAAATTTAAAAATGTGTAAATAATAAATTATAGATTGATACAGAACCTTTTTGATGAGGTATATGCCAATTTAGTATATTTAACATAACTAAAAGTTGAAAAATAACAAAAACAAATATTAATGTTACTCACTGTATATTCATAATATATTTTTTATTCTATTTTATTTGAGAGTTATACAAGCTTGTCTCTCATATTTAACAAAATTTCTTTGAACATATTATTATTAGTTTTATTTTGCTGTATTTATAGCAATTGGTTGTTGGGTATCTCTGAGTCAGTCACTTTTAGGTTTGGAGTCTCTTCTGTTTGTAGACCCATCTCATTATGCACATATGTATATGCATATATGTATGCATGTATATATGTATATACTGATTGCATAATGTTCTTAAGCTCCAGCCACGCCTCCGTGTTAATTGGAAGCAAGCAAGGCAACTTTAGCTATTTATTATGCTGCATATATGTAGTTGGGCTTAACGTTGCCAGCTCGAGCTGGCTGTAACTGCCAGCAATTGCCATCAATGGCCGTACACTAAATTGCAGCAGCCGGGCGGGCGGTGGCACGTGTGCAGGTAAGTGCCTTCCAATAACGGGCAGCCCCAATTCAATTTGAGTCGCTCAGGTGAACGAACCAATTAAGATAAGAACAGAGAAGAAACAAAAACAAAAACAAAACAAAAAAAAAAAAAAAAAAAACAAAACAGAATAAAGAACGTATTTTAGGGTCATTCAAATTTTATTTTTATTAATTTTAATTTCAAATATAATTTCTTGCCCCTTTTCCTGTTGGAAATTATTTATTTTTATAGCCGCTTTCAAGGACACTTGCAATGACGTCAAAGGCTGCCAAAGGCTGCTTTGGGTGGAGCATTGTGAAACAAGCTCATTAAAGTGCCAAGTGGCATGCGGCATGCGGCATGCGGCATGCGGCATGCGGCATGCGGCATGCGGCAAGTGGCAAGTGGCAAGTGGCAAGTGCAGCCATCTGATTATGTAAACCATAAAAATGAAAATAGAATTTTTTTGGGCAAGGCAGCTGCCGCTGCAGCCTTTCAGCTCAACTGCCATACGAAGTGTGGATGGTTATGAAGGCGGGGCTGGGGACTGGGGAGTGGGCAGTGGGAAGTGTAGCAGCTGCATTTCCATGCATAGTCGACACAAAATCTTCTTCTTCTACTTCTTCTTCGTCGTGTTTTCCCATCGTTTTTTCTTTGCTTTTGCTTCTCTTGTCTAAACTCACTTGGATTCGAATCTGCACACACTCATCAGCTGGGATCCCATGCCAGACACGCACACATACATACATACATATGTAAGTATATGCTGGAATGCCTTGCCTTCGACTCGTATTGCATGAATACCTTTGGTTAAGCCTTAGTCTTACCTTTGACTCTCCCAACGATTTCGTAGCTCACAAATTTAATATTTATTTATAAATATAAATTGTAGATTTTACATTTCTTTATTCTCTATATTTTCTTGAATGTATGTTGTACATTAGTCAGTCAATCAATCAGTCAGTCAATCACAAATCTCTTAGTTTCAATCTGAAAATAGTTGCAACAAAGCAATCGCAGCTGGAATTTAATATGCTATTCAGATTTGTATTTCTACTTGTTCCGGAATTCCTACCCCTCTCTCTCTCTCTCTCTCTCTCTCTCTGTCTGACAAATAACTAAATGCAGCAGCCAACGGCAGTCACATGACCTGCTGAAATATGGGCAACCATAGGAAACTTTCAAAGAATTCATGTATTTGTCTACTCCCTCAGCATAGTCCAAAGTTGAAAAGCATTTTTATATCGAAATGCCACAAGAGCAGAATGTGAGAGAATGAAGTCCATAAAGGTAACCAAGAGGACTTGCGCTTCAGTGTAATTTGTTTAACATCTATTTTAAGCGAATTTAGGAATTATTATATAGGCAATTATTAGTATACGTATTTGAAAAAAAATTTATTATTATTATTGCTCATTATTTTTATTTGTATATTTCATATTCAATAATTGACAAATTTATTAAACATAAATTTATATAATGCAACGAAATGGACGTATGGAGAGCAAGAAGCACAATAGAAGATAAACTAATATGCCTGTTTCCTTTTGGGAACAGGGTATAACAATTGAACGATAATTATATTATTTTTAAGCTATTATAATTTTTAAAAATTTAATATTTTATAAAATGACTTTTTTGTTAAATATTTAAATCACTAAAAATGTTGTATATAATAAAATTTAATTATTTAATTTTTTAATTTAAATTAAATAATAAATTTAAATTAAATCAATTTAATTATTTTAATTTGTTCAACACAATTAAGATTAATATGTTTAAAACTGCATAACAATTATTTGAATGTATTTATTTATAATAATACTGTATAGTATATACTGCATGCCATAAAGGTAATCGAAATTTTATAATCCTACGCATCGGCAGCTGCGCCAGCCCACAGCCCTCCCACTCTCTCTCGCCACACACAGCGGCATAAAAGTTGTTTCAAGCTGTTGGTGGGATTTGTTGGTCGTGCGCCTCTGATTGCATCTTTTGCATGCGGCAGAAGGGCGTGGCCCATATGGGCGCTGTCAAGGTTATGCAATTTTGGCCAATTGGCAGGCAGCGCAGCGCAGCTCAGAGTTCTTCTGTTTACCAAGTTCGCTAAGCAGAGCTGGCAACATGCAACATGCAACATGCCACATGCCACATACAACAAATGCAACAACGGTCGCATAATTGATGAATCAAGCAGACAACTGACTGCGTGGACAATGCTGAATGAGCAAGCAGAGTGAGTGATTGAATGAGTGATTGAATGAGTGATTGAATGAGTGATTGAATGAGTGAGTGACTGTCGCATTGAGTGTTGTACACGTTAATCGAATTAAATGCTGGCCAAGTTTTTGTTGCTGTTGCCATAGTCACACATGTGTGTGTCTGTGTGCGTGTGTGTGTGTGTGTGTGCGTGTGTGGAAGCTGCACAATATGGCGTAACCGTTTGCCTAGAGCGTCAAGCTTGATTGAGTTCAAAATCAGATTTGCTCAGCGCTCTCACATTGCAAATTGAAATAAAAACGAAACGTGACATTTGGTTGTGGCAACAGGCACCCGCAGGCCTCGTACATACACACACGTAGATGAGAGAGAGAGAGAGCATGTAAAATATATCTAACAATATGGCAGAGCAGTTAAAGCTGATTGCGGCAATGGCAGGCAGCTCAGCTCCCAATGGCCCTAGAGCGTAATATATATACATATAAATAGATGTATATATAAATATAAATATATATATATATATACTATATGTATATATATGTTTTTTTTTTTATATAGAGTCGCATATCTTTTGTATGGGCTGCGGGTGCCAAACAATCAAATAAAGTTTTGCATTTTACCCCTTTTCTGTTGTTGTTGTTTTTGTTTTGTTTTGCTTTTTTCTTTTACTTACTTTATTGTCAAAATCAATAGATGTCAGCGTTTAACAGTTGGCAATGCCAATGCCAATGCCTGCTGGCGTTTTGGCCATGGCTTGGCCATTTCTAGCTGTCAGTTGCTTTGTGCTTTATTAGATTTGCTTTGGCGCAGGTAAGTGGAAAATGTTTCTATCACTATATATGTGTATATATGTAGTTGTAGTCCTAATCCCTCGTGTCTTTTCTTATTTTATCTACTGCGCTATCATCTTGCTTGCTTTACTAAAACGCACACACACACACACACACACACACAGACAGTGACCTACACATATAAAGGATATTCATACATATGTTGTTTATATATATACCTAAATATATATATAATTATGCAATCATTTTAAAATATAAATTATTCTTTTTCTCTTCTATTCCCCCCACACACACACACACACACACACACACAAACAACAACAACAACACATCATAAATATAAATATATATCTATATATATATATATGTATATCCAATATACATTCAATATATACTTTATGTACTTGTGTGTGTATCTGTGTCTATTAAAATACAAAAACAAAATACAACAACAACAAATACAATAATAAATACTAAATGTACACCCAAAAAAAAAATATACTAAATATTGATGCAGCATTCGGTAAGTGGAAACTGTTGAGCTAATTAAAATTTATACTATATTTTTATATATAGGGAATACATCAATAATTTGTTGACTTTCAGTTTTTTGTTACATTTTCCTTTGCTTCATTTTCTTTTTGGGCTTCCCTCGTGTGTGTGTGTGTGTGTGTGCCACACGGCGTATGATTAATATTTGAGCAGTATTTACAAGCTATTAGCTTTGCTAGGGCTTCAGAGAGCGAGAGTGAAAGAGGGAGAGAGAGTGAGAGAGAGCGGCTGAATGTGTGTGAGTGAAGTATATATCTATATATATATATGTTTTTTTTTCATCTTTGATTTATAACAACGTAATTTCCTCTGCATTTGGCGTTCGTCTCGGTGCTCTCACTCTTTGAGTACTAGACTTCAATCGGAATTGTGTTCAATTGATTGATCAACAAGCGAGCTGAAACTAAAACTTCAATTATTTTATAAATTGAAGGCAAGGCGGAGGCTGAGAAGCACAGAAGCTGAGAAGCGACAGCTGCACTGACATATTTATTTTTTTTTGCCACATATTTAATGCGCTTATTGTATT
This sequence comes from Drosophila navojoa, assembly GCF_054131105.1. Lineage (NCBI taxonomy): Eukaryota > Metazoa > Arthropoda > Insecta > Diptera > Drosophilidae > Drosophila > Drosophila navojoa. The sequence continues at coordinate 13,642,509 of NC_142895.1, read as the reverse complement.
GCAGAAACTACTCAGCCATGATTTGGGTATTACCATAGCTAAGCCGCTTAGCTGGGCCGCTCGCTCATATCAGCTGGTTATCAAAGCGAATGCCTGGGGAGCAGGAGCAAGCAGCCTTAGCATTAGTCAACTGAGCCATGGCAACTACATCTGTGTGTGTGTGTGTGTATTAGAATGGGGAGAGGATGCTGAAGCCGAGATTGCAACGGGAGAAGATCTGTTACAGAAGTGTGTCTATTCCCCATCGGCAAATACATATGCATAGCAACATATGTTCATTGAGAATCAGAGCTCGAATTCTATATATGCTAGAATGGAATAGGCTAAGCTCTGGCAGTTCAGGTGCTTCGCAGAGCAATTGAAATTGATGTATGTGCTCTCTAAGGGCGAACATTGAACGTAATAATTAGTTTAGTTAGTTTAGTTTTAGTTTGATACCATACGAGCTAATTAAAATCTGGAATTTATATAGAGTTTTCCTAGACAATTTCATATACTCTCTCTCTCTCTCTCTCTCTCTCTCTCTCTCTCTCTCTCTCTCTCTCTCTCTTTCTTAATCCGATGAAATTTCTTTTTACACATTCGCTTTATCTCTTTTGAAAATCTGTTTCACATAGACAGTCTCGTTCTCCCTCCCCTTATTTATATAGAGTTTTCCTAGACAATTTCATATACTCTCTCTCTCTCTCTCTCTCTCTCTCTCTCTCTCTCTCTCTCTCTCTCTCTCTTTCTTAATCCGATGAAATTTCTTTTTTTCGCTTTATCTCTTTTGAAAATCTGTTTCACATAGACAGTCTCGTTCTCCCTCCCCTTATTTATATAGAGTTTTCCTAGACAATTTCATATACTTTCTCTCTCTCTCTCTCTCTCTCTCTCTCTGTCTCTATACAATTTCTATCTATCTTCTCTCTGCCTTCCTTTTATCCCTCTCTTCATATATGTACATATATTTATAATTGAAGATCTGTCCTATATACTCTCTCTGTTTTTCTATATCTCAATATATTCTACATAGTTTATATCTCTGTCTCTTTCTGTCTCTCTCTCTCTCTCTGTCTATCTATCTATTTTGCTCGTTCTCATTTTCTTTCTTTCTCTCTCTAGTTCTGCCTATCTGCCTCTCTCTTTCTCTCCTTCTCTGTTTTCCGCTCTTTCTTTATAAATATATTTGTATATATGAATATAACTTTCATATACTCTCCTTCTCTATCACTGGTTCCACTCCACATACCCCGTTTTCTTTATAATTATTTCCTTTAATATGATTAATTATTAATTTTTCACATAGTTTCCCCTTCTCTTTCTATATCTCCATATGTATTTCTCTATCCATTCTTCTTTTTCTCCCTCTATCCCTTCCTTTCTTCCTCTCTTATTCGAACAGCTGTTTAGCTGTTTTACATTCTCCTCCCTTAATTCACTCTATTCCTTCTTCTCTCCCTTTCTCTCTCTCTCTCTTTCTCTCCCTCTGCCTCTTCACTATCTCTATGTTTGCTTATCTGTAAAATATATACAAGATTTCAGCTCAGTCTAAAATTTTGGCTCTGCTTCCATGGGCCAGTGGCAAGCGGCGGCAATCTTCTTTCAGTTATGATGATTAATGCGGCTTAATGTGAGGCAGCAGCAGCAGCAGCAGCAACAGCAGCTCAGATAAGTTCGAGCAGCCAGTAGTCGTAAGACAAAAGTCTCCTTTGTGCTGCTGTTCCAGGCTAATGGACAGCCGGCGGCAAAGTGACATATCCAGCTCGCTGGGTTACCTGCGCCTGGCCTCGATTGGCAGGGCCTGAGCTATCCTAACGATGCCATTATATTGTCATGAATATGATTATGCTGCGTGTGCGTGTATCTGTGTGTGTGTGAGATGTGGTGGTCGCTGTGCGTCGCATAATTCATGGCAAAGTTTTACGCCTCTTAAGTAAATAGCGCAAAATGGAATAGAATTATGCGTGCCAGCCGCCTCAAAGTATGCACAAATTTCTCTGCATGACAATTTATGCGACGAGCGTGTAAAGAATTTGTGCCCCAGTTATGCCCCCGGTCCCCCTCCCTCCCACTCACACACACACACACACACATCGCTCACACTCCAATCTCGCTTTGTGTCTAATTGCGCGTGGGTGCAGCAGCTCTTGGGCCTGAGAGCCAAAAGGTTAGCGTCAGGTGCTGTCTGCCGTAATTAAAGCCACAGCAGCAGCAGGAGAAGCAGCAGCAGCAGGAGAAGCAGCAGCAGCAGCAGGAGAAGCAGCAGCAGCAGCTGCTTTAGTCTTGGCCTGACAAAAGTTCAAGTTCACAGCACAGTTACCCGGGCTCGACCTTGCTACAAGACTGACAAAAATACCTACACACACACACACCCGCACACACATACAGAAGCGAGCCGGGGAGAGCACGCTCAGCTCAGCTCAGCTCAAGTGCAAACTGCAGCGCAAGGTTAGTTAAGGTCCACAATATTTTCTGCTTATAATTCACGCGGCAAGCCTTAAAGACGTTTACGAGTTGCCCACATAGGCAGTCAGACTGTGGGACAGTGGGACAGTGGGACAGCCAGCCAGTCAGATGGCATCCCCACGCAGTCTCAGGCTGGCAAACGAAAGCCGAACATCTAAGCAACATCAAGTATACGTCATGTTGCGCGGCAGCTATGCTAGATATTTTTGATATTAAACAGCCGCACATAGCGCACATTTTCAACTTTAATAATAATAGGAATAGAGCCATCCAGGCCAGAGGGGCGTGACCCCTCTTCATATGCTCAATGTCATCAAATAATAATTATGGACGGAGAAAACAGAAAAGAAAAGAATGGAGAACTGAGTGCCAGCTATTCGTCTGGCTCGGCTGATTGTGAATGATTTGGCAATGGATGAGCTTAGTAATTTATTCACAATCAAGCTGATTGCCATGCTACAATACATAGGGGTCGTAGTTGACTAGCGGGAGATTCCCTTTTTAAGCAATTTACATATATATACCTATTTATTTTATTTTTTAAATTTATTTGTAATATTTTATTGTACTATATTTAAATTTATTTTATTTATTACATTTATTTGTAATGTTTTATTGTGTTATTATCATGATTATTTTTATACAATTTAAACATTTAATTTTCAATTAAAAAAAAATATCTGATGACTGTTCAAGGAATTAAGAAGTATATTAATTTTATACCCTAAAACATTATACCTTTCAAAATGGGAAATCTGGGTATAATGGCTCTTTGAAAATGCATACAACAGCTAGAAGGAGGCGTGCCAAGGTTCATAGAGTCCATAGAGTCCTCTTGATCAGAGCTGAGTCCATATAGTACAATCCGTCATTCTGCTTAACCGCCTATAAACATCATATTTTGTCACATTTATCACATTTTCTTAATCGAAAACTCATCTCATTTTCTTGTTATCGATAATAATCGATAGTAAGTAATTTTCTGATTTTGTGAATAGCCCGCATGACAATACATGCTATCTATTCATAAGAGAAGAGAATAGCGTGATTGGAACATAAGCTCTATGCAGGGTTCAAGGGATCTCTTGCTTACTTGTGATATTTCTTATGATTCTCTCTCACTCCACAATACTCGCCCTTAAAATTCAAATAAATTGCTTAAAAATAAACCCGCCCAACTGTCTTTGCCTGGCCATATTTGATATCAATACGTCGAGACTTTCGGTTATTATATTTTGTCATTGGCGAGAATTTCGCTGAAACGAACAAAAAAAAAAATATGCAAAACAAGAAAAACATGTCAGCAATAAACAATTTTCGCGGATTAAATCCAAATCCAGTGATATATATATATATATAAAGAAAAAACAATAAGCGTCTGAAGTAGAAGTGGAAGCTGAGCCAGAAGGCGAAACATTTGGGTTTACAAATCGATTGTGAAATTGCGCTTATCAGCAGATATAAATCACAATATCCAGGCGTAAGCTAGACAATGCTGTCGGGACATGTGCTGGGGCCTTGCCAGCGCTTTTCGGCTATGGAGCTTGAGCTGTAATTGTCGGCCAAGATGCCGAGGCGAGCTCGTCAAATGCAGGCAAGGCAAGGCAAGGCAAGGCAAGGCAAGGCAAGGCCAGGCCAGGCCAAGAACCGATGAGTAGACAAAAGAGCGATAAGAACACTTTATGTCATTCAGTCATGTGTGTGTGTGTGGTGTGTGTGTTGAGTGGGCGTGGCCACGTCTGTGTGTGTTTCTGTGATGTAAAGCTTAAGTTAATAGCGAATATTTACAAATCGATTTTGTTGTGATTGCGAAAACAATTTGAAAATGGCTTTGAGCGATTTCCAAAGAACTCAAGCGGCAAGCTGGCAAACATGGCCGCCCACACACACACACACACAGAGAGAGAGGGAGAGGGAGAGAGAGTGCGGGACACACACACATACGAAAACCACATGCTTACACACACACACAGGGAGGGGGCTCACTCACACTCGTGCGCATTTCGTGACAATAGCAAGGCTGTGCAATTCGCTGCAAATCCTTTTCTATTGTTCACACACACACACACATATATATATGTGTGCAGTGCACTCACGATGCAGCTGGCAGCTGGAAGACAATCCCATTTGTCCGCAACGCCTGACAACATTCACGTTTGCCAATTTGTCGCGGCTGTCGGTTAAATAGCGTCCAACCGATTTCATTCGATGGCCGGACGGAATCCTTCAAATGGCTCGATGCCATGCAACAATCGAAAGCGAATGTGTGTGTGTGTGTGGGAAAACTCTGGACAAACGCGTGATCCGCTACACTGCTGTACTCGTGATTCGTGATTCGTGACTCGTGTCTCGTGCGTGCTTATCGTGTCTATTAAGCCATTAAGCGAATCTCAGCAAATAGTCGATGTACTCCGTGTACGGCATTGATGTTTAGCGTACGTGCTTGTCATGCTGCCTGTCGCTGGAGCTGTAAAGAGCGTAGAATGTGTCCTGCTTAGAGAGGGGAGAGCAACTAGATTAGCTATAGTATACAATAGATGTACAATACATACAGTTGGGTATAATACATATGCACATTTTTGTTTTTATTGTCAATTGTTGTTCGAGAATAAGAAGAAAATGAGACATGAGTGTGGCCAGACTGAATAGTATTTTAAAATACCTAAATATAGTGTTTGGTATTAAGTTCCATCGTCCACGGGTGCTACCCGATCTTGTCGGTTCGTGTGGACAACTCGTAATATCCAAATGAGCTTGCATTACGGGATGTGGAATAGGCTAGAGACAGTGAAAGACATATAGAATGAGAGAGAGCTAGAGCGAGAGGGATAGAAAGAGATAGAGAGAGAAGTACACAACTATAGATGTCACTGAAGAGAGTGCCGAGTGCTGTCGAGTGAAAAAGAGAGGTTTACTATTGCTAACATAGGCCCGCTATAGCTTCCCAAAATGTGCCCAGATATAAAGAGTCTGGCTGAAAATGTGGGAAGACATTCAGCTTAAGACTGTGGGACAAGCAAAAGGTTTGGGTGAAACTAGAGCAACTTGGGAACGTGAGAATGCTTAGGGATATAGGCAATGATAGCGCAAAGGACTCGAATGGACAACGGTCCAAAGAGTTTTACCGGATCTACCTCTGGCTGTTACATACATCTTATCCTCCCATGGACATATACGAGTATATCTAAAAGAAATGTACACAAATGCAGTTTCGACCAGTGACTATGCAGTTCCATAGGACTTCTATATGACTTGATACCGAGTCATATTTAGCCCCAACTCCAAATATATTTTTATTTGCTCGAAGTCGTCTTTTTTTGTACAAAAACTATAACAGTGCTGATTAGCTCATGGGCCGTACAGGAAACGATCCTCGTATAGGTCGCGTGGCGGCTCGTCATAGTCGACGTAATTCGGCTTGTCCTTGATCCTGTTGTGCACCCTGCGTGCTATGGGCTTCTTTGGCTTCTTGAGCATTGCGCGCATCTTCCAATCGCTGTTCAATGAGCTGAGCGAGCGCTCAACTGGCGGATACCTATTGCCATCGCCTTCGACATACTTGCCATCGATATCGACGTCCACATAGACATCGTCGCCCACGTCATCCATGTGCTCCTGCAGTTTAGCCATTTGAACCTCTTCGCTCTCCTTTTCCGCATCCTCCAAAATTGCGCCAACCGAAGAAAAATCATCCCAGTGACTCTTTTTATTTCGCCCCTTCAGAGTCCGGCTGCCTTGGCCAAACGGTCCGGACGGACGATGCTTGGCCATAGTGCGTTCGCCATCGTCGTCCTCGTAGTTGAAGTAGCGCTTTTCGTCTTCCGACACACCGAGGGTCCTGGCCAGATAGCCGGCAAACAGAGCAAAGAACACAAATGCTAACAAAATATATTTATATTTATTTTGCTCCATGCTGTCGATGTGACTCTGAGCAGCTCAGTCTCCAGTCTGAGCTGGCATCCCAATGAAGTCAACTGCCTGGCATGCCGAGCCTACTAAGACCGAGAATTTCCATTTACATTTATCCCAAACAAATGAATGGGCATGAAAATATCTACGTACATACATATATATATACACGTACAAGAGATATTGTTGCACGAGCCAAACTTATTTAACAGATTATAACTTATTTATTTGTTTGCCGTGAACCCATTGAAAATGGGAAAACTAGGTATAATGGGCTGAATGAAACAAGCAGCAGGAAGCAACACTTTCTATAGCTATTTTACTTTGTTTCTGCATTACCATTTGAGCTAGAGATTTCAAATTTACAACGTTTACGTAATGAAAGCTTAGTAATTTTTAGGCTTTCGATACCACGCCCCTTTTTCGGCAAATTTGCCCAAAAACGTATGTATGTCAAGTACCAAAGCCTTGGGCTTTGCCAAATACATACGAAAGTTGTCATTACGTCTTCAAACGTAATTACGTTACGTAAACTACACAGCTAGCAGTAGTTACATATGTGTGCGTGCATGTGTTGACTGTTGACCACTTCACGATGTCTGCAAATAAGTGCCTCTCACTCACACTTTAAGAAAGCACTCAGAGAGCAACCGATTGCAACGGTTCTTTGACGAGCTCTCTCGTGATCGGCCGAGCAAACGTTTTGTTGTTCTTTTGTTTCGCACTGGACGTTCGCTGACCGTTTGGTTGAGTGGAACGAAACAGAAAGTCAGTTGCGTATGTATTGGTATGCAAGAGCTGAGCATATCAATAGCATTCGCTAATTGAATGTAAGTGTGAGTGTGCTGGTTGCTTGCATTGAGTTTTTTTTTACTGAGTCTAATGTTCGCTAAGAGAGAGCGTCACAGTTCAACTCGTGGCGCTCAACGGCAAGACGAAAAGAAACGAAGACTTTTGCTCATAGTGAGTGAGCGAGTGAGCATGATTTGTTCGGTTGATTTGATATTATAATGAATGAAATGCCATTTTATAGCAATTTTTTTGAATAAATTTCTTTACTTAAATAGCAAACGGGGCAGTATATAAGAAAGACAGCCACACCTGAAGCTGCCTATGTATGTATGTATGCTCAGATGACTTGGACTCCACAGTATGATGTACAACATAATTTTATTAACTCTTATTTCAAACCGAATACAACAATAACAGCAAAAAACATTGCAAAACATATCAAATTTAGTTTACTCTAGAACCCCATCGTGATTGATGCCAGCGAGAAGGGCCGACACACGCTGCTCAAGGGCAGCCTGGTTTGAGAGTAGACGACGTAGATTCTCCTTGAAGTCTCCAACATGTTGCTTTAGATGCATTTTATACTCTTCCTTTCGACGTTTCACAGCCGAGGCAGCGGATGCTGCCTTCACTGCCCTGGCCAGACGCAGCTCGTTGAGCGCCTGCAAGTAGCGATTTCTCTCCGACGGAACGGACGCGCTCTCCGCCATTGGTATTGTCGGTCCCTGCGACAGCAGATGAAACAGCGGCGGCACAATCAGCCGAGCCGATGGCAGAGCGAATGGCATGCGTAGATATCTGTAGAATGGCTGATCGATATAGCCCGGACGATTTGGCTTCTCCTCAAACATGTTTCCACCATCTTCTTCATTATCAGGTCCTGCATATGTGTCCTTTGCAGATGCCTTGGCTTCTGCAGCTGCCTTAGCCTTTGCAGCTGCCTTTGCCGCTGCCTTTGCCGCTGCCTTTGCAGCTGCCTTTGCTTTTGCTTCTGCAGCTGCTTTGGCCTCTGCAACTGCGGCTGCTTTGGCTCTGGCTTCAGCTGCCTTTCCCAACTGGCACATTCTCTCCAGCTTGTCCGAGTTCCATATCAATTCCTTCAAATCTCCATTGTCAGCGCTCGAGTGATTTCCCATTTGGAGCATATAGTTGTAGTGCTTCGTCAGCGGTTTTTTGCTCTTGAGACTCTTCAATTTCGACATGAACGACACTTGACGGGCTGCCGCGGCCCTGGCTGCCACTATACCCGTGTCCACCGCCTTGCAATCGTTCGTCAGCTTTTTGCTACTCTTATAGATCGCGCGAAGTATGCAGGACGCGTGATCTACAAATTTTTCGTCTTTGTTGTCCTCAACAGAGTTCGCATCATCTCCATCCCCATCATCGTCCCCATCGTCGTAATCATTATCATAATCATCATCATAGACGGCGACATTCTTTGGCGCTGACTTCTCGTAGCTCACCTCCCGGGAATTCTCGGCCGGGCAAATGGCCGACTTGCCTCTAAGGCTCAAGAAGCGGTCGGCCTCGTTGAAGCCGGTGGTATGCAACATCGACGACTTCTGCGGCTGAAATGCCAGTTTCAATTCCAACTGCTTCGGCTTACCGGGATCAGACCATGTGCTCACACCACCAGCACCACTACCGGCACCACCGGCACCACCAGCTTTGAAATCATTTCCTTTACCATTAGCGCCAACTCCTCCAGCTGTCAACGCACCGTAAGAGCTGCACATGCGACTCGGGCCACGGAAGCCCATCAGCTGTGGTTGCGGCAGCGGCAGCGACTCATCCTCGTTCTCGCCCAGGGCCACGCCTAGTGCCAGGCAGCAGAAAATGCTCCAAAAACTAGTCAACAAGCGCATTTTCATTTTTAAACAAAAATTGCTTTCTGCTGCTCCGTAACACACACAACTCTCAGGCGTGACTGCTATTGAAGCCTAGGTGCCTGACTACTGTTTGAACGCTTTCCGTAGAGCCAAGCAAACAGAAACGAAATCATAAACAACTGACAGTAGCCGAACGACAAATATTTTACCTAAGGGTAACCAGAATTGATCAGATTTACTGATTGAAAATGGCCAGCATCTGGCTTTGGCCATGGACGACTCTCAATGCCGGCTGGACACATAGCTGAATGGGGTATATTGGGCTACCAGGGTGTGGCTGGAGGTATACATGAATATTATATTGAGCCAAAGGGTGCCTGAAGTTATTTGCCTGCTATAATCTATGCCATGTCTATGTACTATATTTATATATATAAATATATACATTTTTTTATAAGTTTACAAGTTTTCGCCTTGCTAATCTGGGAGCTGGCCTGTCAAGTTGCGTGCGCTGCCCGCCTGGAATTTCCAATAACATGAAATGCCACACGAGGCGCAGGCATGCTGCAGTACATAAAATGTCATGGCTTATACTCCCTGCTCCCTGCTGCTTGCTCCCTGCTTCTTGCTCTTGTTGGGCTCTGCCTCGAGCTCACACGCATCGCAGGCTGCAATTGAATATTTGCAGTTCCTTGGACACTCGAGACTTGATCCTCGAAGAATATTTATGAGTCCTCAGTGCATTAACGATAAGCAAAAATTTAATTCACCTCAAGATGGAATTTTCTAGCTTAATTGTTATTTTATATATTATTGTATTTATTAATCTTATTTTTATATATATTTATTTCTTACTGTTTTATTTGAGCTTAGTTCGAATCTAAATGTGTGATTGATACAGAGATGATTTTCATGACCTTTGAAGAGTTAATGGATGAATGAAATGGTTGGCTAGGGAATTTACCAGCTAAATATATGACACTCTATATAATATCTAGTATATAATATATATAATATAATGATCAATATGCAGTCGAGTTTCGATAATTTGTACCCCGCTAAATCAAAAGTCGCGATAAATCGAAAAAAAATTCTTTCCCCTTAAAAAAAAAAAAAAATTCGTTTTCAATAATTCTCGATAATGTGAATTTCTGTGTGAATTTAAAACAAAAATCTGATCCCCCTGCCGTTCCAAATATCGGATAGCTATTATTTAATATATATACTATAATGATCAACATAATAATTAGTATATAATATAATTATTATATACATGTAATGTAAATATCAAAAGTTGTTTAGACTTCGTCTGCCTAGATGTATAAGATTTGTTCATTTTCAGTTCAGGTTGATCTGATGCAGCCATAAGATCCATATATATATTTTTTTAATATAATTTAGAACTCTATCAACATGCAACTAATTCTAATATTTCTGCTCCAGCATCTGCTTGTCCAGTTGAGTTTGCTCTATCCAATATGTCAATATCTATGAACATTAGAAAACCTTGAGACTCTATATTCTATATACATACTTATCTATATTTAAACAACTAATGAGACCCATAACAAGAATAAGAGTCAAGCAGGGCGACCTAAGAATCATCTCTCAGCCTTTAAGCAAAGTTTGTCCTAGCTAATATGCCTTTCATAACTGTTCGACGAATCCATTGTTTTTCTTAAATCCTATGTAACATACATACATATATAGGAACAGAGAGGTAATCACATTGCTGAAGCCCTTTATGGCGTGGCCAACGAATTGGTTGGCAGCCATGCAGGCAGAGATGAACTGTCATCATTAGCAACTCGCAGCTGGGGATTCAAATTGTAAATTGCAATGGAACTGCTTGGGCAAGCAATTACCAAATGGTATTATATCAAATTATCCCAGTAGAGCAAGGCGAGAGAGTGAGAGAGACAGCTATAATATGATGGCTGACGCTGAGGATGGAATAGAGTGCTGTTGCTCCTGCTCCTGCTACTGCTGCTGCTCCTGCTGCTCCTGCTGAATGGATGCTGCAAATGGACAACGACATTCGGACAGCTTGTTGCACAACATGGCAAATGCATTTGCCACAAGTCCAAGCGAGACGTTAACGCAGTGTGACTGTCAACATATCCGGGTCCGTTCACAACATCCGCATCCGCCATCCGCCATCCGCCATCCGCCATCCGCCATCAGCCATCCGCATCCGTTTGTGGGCGTACGCAATGAGCGACTTCCTGCTACGTGCTCTGCATCTGTGTAGGTGTAGGTGTGTGAGTGTGAGTGTAAGTCGGCCATCTTGGCCTGAGCTTGCCATTTTTCTTCATCTTTTGTGCCGTTGATGAATTCGTTAGACGCCGCAAAGGAACTGCTGCCATCAATTCTTTGGCCCAGATAACCACCGAGCCGTTCGCACACCCACCAAAGCCACACAATGAACCGCACGGCCCTCTAAACGCAGTGACGCTGCTGCTGCTGCTGCTGTCGCTGTCGCGGCTTACGCTTGAATTCATTTTCCTGTTGCACCTTCAGGGAATTGTGCTCAGCCCTGCCCTGTGCTGTGAAAAGTAGCAAAAAATACCATAATAACTAAAATTTTCAACATCTTTCTGCTTGACGTCAGCCAAAGAATTGAACACCTAGGGACAGCCAAATGGAGACGCCACAGCAACTGCAAGCTGTTGACAGATCCAGCTCCTGCAAAACTCTAGTCACATTCCCTGTACCCACAATAATAATAATAACAATAATAATCAATCAATCGTAAAGCTAGCTAAAAGCCAATGTGACAGAATTTGAATGTATGCAGAGGCTTGTGGCATGATTCACAGTATTCGAAACGAGTTCATATGAATTCATGTGAAACTAATCAATGCGACAGTTAGTTAATTGACGGATTGCTGAAATGATGTGTGGATTGTCTGCTTGATTGATAGTCTGTTGACTGACTGAGTCAACAAAATGACTTAAACCAACCGAATGACTGATGACTGATTGATGAATTATTCAGAGATGACAAAGTAATTAATGATTGCTTGATGGACTGATGACTGATTGAGCTAGCAAAGTGATTCGTGATTGATTGATCGTTGATGCCTCACAGATACGCTAACTGACTCATGCATGAAGATTGATTGATGACTGATGATTGATGAATAATGATTAATTATTGATGATTGATGATTGACGATTGATGATTGTTGATTGATGATTGATGATTGTTGATTGACGATTGACGATTGATGACTGATGATTGATGATTGACGATTGATGATTGTTGATTGATGATCGTTGATTGATGATTGATGAATAATGATTGATGATTGATGATTGATGATTGACGATTGATGATTGATGATTGATAACTGATGATTGACGATTAATGATTGTTGATTGACGATTGATGATTGATGATTGATTGAGGACTGATGATTAATAAATAATGACCGATGACCGTTGTCTGATGATTGATGATTGATTACTGATGATTGATGACTGATTACTGATGATTGATAATTGATGACTGAAGATTGATAGCCAATGACCGTTGATCATTGTCAGATGATTGATGTTTGATGGTGGTCGATTGAATAGTAGTAAATCATTCGCTAAATGATGTCATACGAGATAAGACTGATAAAGGATTGATTCACTGATTGACTGACCGATTGACGACTACTGAATGATGAACAATTGACAGACGACGGATGGCTGATAGATGGAAAACTTCCACATAGCCAGAGTGTCTGACTGCTAGGCTTACGGATAATCGGACTGACTCGTCGATTCGATTTATTGAATTTGAAAATGCCAACAGCTTGCACAAAACTTGAAACAGCTTTCGTGCGTGCTCATGATGGTTCTAAAATCAATTTCCATTCATTTTCTAAACGGCACCCAGTCGACTTTTCCAAAGGTACGACAAGCTTTAAAGCTGAGCCGGCCACATGTGTCCCGGAGCTTTAAAGCTCAGGATATTCGAAGTGTTGCACCAAATTGTGGGCCAAAGCTAGCAAGCTCTGCAAATGGCATCCACAAAAAGCTCTCGACTGGCTTTGCCGCAATCAAATAGAATACAACGGACTAAATAACAGCAACAACAACAGAAACCGTTATGGGTGTGAGAGTCATTGACTTTGCATCCTTTGAAGCACATAAATCATAAGTTTTGTGAAGTGCGCCGCATTAAGCATACGCCGTGTTGAACTGCAGCACTCGAGAACCCCTCGCAGCCCGATACTTCTCCTGTAAATTAAGCTGAAAACAAGGCGAAGAAGTAGAAGAAAAAAAGACAAATAAAACGTGCCACAAAGAATATTTCTCGAGGGCAGTTGGAAGTTTGTTTTTTTGAGGCTGCGAACGCAAAAGTTTTTGGCATCACATTTTGATAAAGGACACCGAACGCAACTGTTTTCAATTGACTTGGAAAAAGTGTTGACACAGCGACAGGCGGGAACGACAAAAGTGCTTATCAAGCATGACAGGCAGAAAACGAAAGAGGGAAGCCGCTAGCGAAAGGGGGCGTGGCTAGTAGCATACGCCAGCGTGGCGTATGCGCAGCTGCGCGTTGGCTCGATCAGCCAAGGTCAAAGCACAGCCAGTTGAGGTGTGGATCTCAGGATCCAGCCAGAGATAGCTATCAAGTGCCACATGCCACATGCCACATGCCACAGAGTTATGAGAGTTAAAGCTGCAGTTGTGCGGCGTTTGTTTTCTTTTTTCTGTTTTGCTCGCCGCATTCCGCAAAGCTCGGCACGTGATGTGGCAGCTGTGAAGCTTGCGTGCCACACAACGCGCCAACGGAGCGAGCGTACGGAAAGCTCCCATGCAGATGTTGCGAAAGCTGGCTGAAGAGCCTGCTGCCGCATGCTGTGATAAACAGACGCCAACCGCGCCAGCCGCCAGCCGCCAGCCACCAGCCGCGCCAGCCACGTCCATGCCACATGCGTGTGCGTTCGTTCTTCGTGCTTCAACGGCCTCTCAGTTCTGCCGACAACGTCAACTGCTGCAGTCGCAGTGCCACACCGACGCACAGCCCAAACTCGCGCGCAACTCGAATCGAACTCGACGCGACACGCGAATCGTGCAGCAGCAGCAGCAGCAGCAGAAGCAGCAGATCGTTGGCCGTTTGAATTTGTGCGCGCTCTGCAAATTGCAATAAATTCAATTCGTCCTCTAATTGAGTCTGTGTCTGTACTTTCCGCTCCTTCTCCCTCTCTCCCTCTCTCTCTCTCTCTCACTCTTCCTCTATCACTATCTCCATCTCTGTCTCTCTCTCTGTCTATCTCTATCTCTGTGCGGGAGTGTGTGTTTACTTAACACGCCCATTCGAGCTGTGCGTTAAGTCTAGCATTTTTTTTACACATTTTTTTTTTTTAATTACAAGTGACAGTTGACATATTTAAACAAGGAATTATTTGCTCAGCGACGGAAACCATTGAGAAATTCATTAAAAATTTAGAAATGTTATGTGTGTGTGTGTTTGTGTGTGTGTGTGTGCCAACTGATTCCAATCCAAACAAACAAAGAAAACAATTAAGTGCATATTAATTAAAATGAGACAAACAAAACTTGGCAAATAGCAAAATGACTAAAAAAAAAGTGATTCAAAATTAATTTAAAAAAATATATATATGTTTGGCTCAACAATCAACATAAAATTTAAATAATACAAATTAATAGAAAAAGTTTAACCGAATTTTTGATTTATGCAATTTATGTTTTAAATTAAATTGATTTCAATTGTTTAATTTTTTAAGAGAGCTGTGCGAATTAAAGGTTTTCAATTCTGTTTTTGGTTAATATATTGATAAATTGATTGAATATGTGAAGGTATATAGGTGTATAAAGATATATAAATAGATGTATAGTAAAAGGATTACATCAACAAATGAGATTATTAAATGATCAATATTTGTCGCTTGGGGTTTTTTAGAGTTACATGTAATAGTTAAATTATAAAAAATATATTTAGAGTTGAGTGATTATTTTTATTATATAATATAGTAATAAAAGCTGTACTGGATTTTTTCAAGTTGGACTTATATTTTTTTCTGCGGATATATTCTGTATACTTTGGAAAATTTAACACAGTTGAAAAGTTAATGTAAGGCTTATATCTGACCAACTGGAATTAGCATTTAGCCAAGTCAAGCATTTTATTTTTATTTCTATTTTTATTTTTATTCAATTTTTTTTTTTTTATATGAGGCTTAGTAATAACAGGCGCTAAATGTTATTCAAACCCACTAAAGCTTAATATACGCAAGGTTTTGATTTTTGTTTTTCAAATACATATGTGGAGAGCATTCTTTAAATAAAGACAGTTATATGAGTAAACGACGCTATTTTGGTGGCTTTACCATTTGAATGCATTACTCTTAATCTTTCCCAGATGCTGTTCTAGTTGAGTCATGGCACTTTAGTTTGTATTTTAGTCTTGATAACAATATAGTTAAGTATCGATAGTTCTATCGATTATCCACGCCGATTCCCATTAGCCTAGCAATGTATCGCCATTAGGAACACTGCTCTGAATATCAGGATTTCACTTAGGTAATTCTACGACCCAAAATGACATTTCGGAAGTATTCGTAAAATTTGATTTATTTTTATTTAAATTGTTTTTATTATTCACAATTTTTTTTATTCATATTTTATTTTTATTATATTTTATATTTTATTATATTTTTTTAATACATAAAATTGTGACAGATATAAACAAAGAAGTATAATGAAATAATAATTTAGTATAAATTATTTAAATACTATATATTTTTTATATATTATTTGAATTACTATGTAATTATGAAATTATAAAGATTAATTGAATTATAAATAAATTATGATAAAATAAAATTAACAATTTGAAACTATAATTAAAAATTGAGTACGTGCTTGTATAACAGTCATGTATATATATAATATAAATATGCTTATTTTATATCAAAAAAAATAAAATAAAATAAATAAATACAATAACAATAAACATGCTTAGCTTCAAAGCCAAAAACGAAATGTGTAAAAAATGTGAAACAAATTTTCAATAACTTAAAAATCTTCTAAATGGCAAACACAAAAACAATTTATGATAAATCGAATGAAACTCAATATATGTATATACCATGTTTTTTCCCTCTGCTGCTGTCTGCTGTCTGCTCAGGGGCTGGCAAACGTGTATTAAGTATACGACCAGTCGCCGCCTAGATCAATAAACTGAGCCATTCGGCTAAGGCGCAGCACAGCAACCTGCCCAATCAAGCTAAGCTAAGATAAAGAAAGACTCGCATCAGTTGTGGCTGCTGTTGCCGTGCCACCGACTCCTGCCAGTGCTCCCCCTGCTGCTCCTGCTGCTGCTGCTGCTCCTGCTGCTGCTGTGCAATCAAAGTCAAATCGCAATCTGATCCATTTGCCCTAAGAAGAATGCCTCAATCAAAATTGGTTTCCTTTGTTGCCCGTTGCCGTCAGATTGTTTAAATAAATGTTGCAAATTGCTCCGGCTAGTGGCTTTGCGTTTGTTTTTTTGATTTTCGCTTCATTTTTTTTTTCGGTTTCCTACAACAAATCCAGGCAAATTTTTACTTTTGGTTTTGGCTTTTTTTTTTCTTTTTTGGTTTGGTCTGCTGATTGCCAGCGCCAACAAATCCGCCCCCCGGGCGCATCCAGATGCCCGAATTCTCCCAGCAGCTGCTGTTGATGTTGGTGGTGCTCCTGGTGTTGTTGGTGCTGCTGCTAGTGGTGCTGCTGTTGGTTCCCCCAAATAAGCTGTGCTGCATGCTATGCCACGCTTCTTTTTTATTCGCTGCCAGGCACTAAAACGTAACCCGCCTCCCCGCCTCCCCGCCTCCCATCCTCTCCGCCTCCTCAGCTTTCAACTTCCAGCTCCCACCTGGCAGCCCCGCCAGCTGCTCAGCCTCTGCTTCAGCCAACAGAGAACAAAATAAGAAGAAACACAGTTCGCCGTCTGCATGCTGATTTCTTACCTTATTTATTTGGGATTGTCTTACCAGAGTTGGAAATCTGTGTGACTTTTCTTTCGGTTTTTATTTGCTCTTTTTCCATTTTGTTTCAGCGAAATTCTCTTTGTTTTGCGCGTGCTGCGGCATTTCATATATGCCCAGCAGCTGTGCCCCAAGCGGGTGTTTGCATTTCAAATGCTTTATTTATGACATTTATGGAGTCTATTTACGCCTCTATATCCATATCTCTTGGCAATCGAATTGAAAAAAATCGATAAAAGTATCGTTTAGTTTGTTTTAGAGGTGCAGAAAAATTCTATTCTCTTTCAATATCTGAAATATCGATTGTAGTATTTGGTGTTTCAAGTTGATATATTTATCATCGATATCGATATCCACACAATCGATTGCTATATTTATAGATATTCATCTGATTGATTCTTACTCTTATCGATTAGTGTTTAAAAATTCCATTGCAACAGCATATAAGATATCGATTGCGATATTTATTGGTTTAAAAAATACGACTGATTTGTTTATCGATAACTGCAGAGCGTGTAATTAGAAGGCTTGCTATCATTTATAAGGTTACTCTAATTATCGGCAAGTTCTCTGAGTGTTATTCAAGCAACTGCTATAAACATTTATCTCTTAATCTATCGCGCAGCATTCTGGATATCGATTGCCCTATTTAACGCTTTAAAATTGTGAAATTCGCTCATTATTATGCCTTTGCTTATGGAAGAGCTCCATGAACTCAACAAGCGATATGTTTTAGTCCATTTCAAGCGCCAGACTCCAGGGAATTCTCAATGTCCTGCCCAGTAACAAGCAGACGGCGTTGATGTTGCGCTTATCGCTTCAGCTTTAGCCTCTCCTCTCTGTGTTTTGTTTTTTGTTCATTCGGGTTTCTGTTTTGTGACTGTGGCGGCCAAGAGGCAACAATATGTTAATAATGCCTGGTAATTAGCCATAGACAAATGCCTTTGGCAGTCGCCTCTAATTGCCGAACGAGGCAAACTAATTAAATCACGTAGCAAACGCATAAAAACAAAACGTTCACAGCTCTACTTGATGCACAGCCAGACACTAACCCAATTCCCAATTTTGCTTAGCAGCAATGCAACGTATGTCACGCCCCCCCTCCGCCCTCTCTCGCCCACTCTACGTTTGCCTGGGCAGCGTGCAAACTTTTAGTCAAATTTGCCAGCTAACAAAGGCAACTTTAACAACAACAACAACAACAACAAGTCAAGATGGCCCAGTCGCTGACCCTGACCAGCAACCGGACTCCCATCCAACACACATTTCCGACATTTCCACATATGCCAGCTACAATCGTTGTTATTGTTGACCTACCACCCCCCCTTCCCCCTACGCCCCCTCCACTCCACCGCAATTTGCTGTCGTTGTGTTTATCAAAGGCTTGGATCAGTCCCAATAAATTGCCTTCATCATATTTCGCTTTGCTTGGCTTTTATGTGCCCCAAAGTGTCCCCAATGCATTCATTTCACTTTACGACACTCGCTCTCCATTCCCCCATCTCTCTCTCTTTCCTTCTCTTTCTCTCTTGCTCTCTTTGTACTCCTATTGCCGTCTCATTCCAATTTCGTTGCTTAAACTTATTAAGAGCAAAAATACGCAGTATCAAATGAACTTGTTGTGCTACGTGCAAATGCGTTTATCCTTATCATTTCTTATTGTGGCCATATATACATATATATGCATGTATGTGTGTGTGTGTGCTAGCTGATTTGATGGCATCTCTTTGCCATTAGCACAAAAGGCGTCAACTGAAGCCAAAGCCAAAACCAAAATCCCAATGTCAAATGCAAAATAAATTCCAAATTCCTTAAATTTTTAATTTGCAGTAATTTTTTTTATACTCATTCACGAAAGCCAAGTGAGTCTATTGGGTTTGTGCACTGGGAGACTTTAGGTCGCTCGGAGGGACTTTATACTTGTGGTACATATAATCGTGTAAGCCCTCGAGTGTTTTCAACTCCGCCCAACTAAGAGGCGTGGCACGTCGCAACAACGCATTTTACTGTAGCTCAGAAAATATGATAGTCGAAGTGTTAGAGAGCTTGGAATTTGGAATAAGTGCTCGGGTTCACTAAGATCAGATCAGATCAGAAAGATATGGCGTATATATCTATGCCCCATGAGAGTGTAGCAAATGGGGTAAAGCTGTTCGTTAAATGTCATATAAATTAATTTCCAGTTCATGTATGATTATGTTGAAGCAGAAAAAAAATACTAGGCTGTACGTTAATATACAGTAATTTTTAGTAAAAATCCATCAAATATACACATCTAAAAAAACATACTAATTGGAGGCGTGACAAATCGGAAAATGGATCAGAATCTGGCAGCATTTGAACCTTGAATGTGCATTCGGCGGTCAGTAATGCTCGACTGAAACGTTTTAGCTAGTTTCCTTTTATATAGACCAACCTGACCTTTTTTGATTACATTTTGAGTTCTCACTAATTGTGCAAACTTGCTAAAACTAGGCCCAAATTTATTTGGTATATAAATTACATGCAATAAATGCATATCTAGTCTCCGAGTCTCTGAGCAATTAAGTTTTTATTATCTTGGCTATAAATTTAATTAAAAATTGTTATATGTTTTAATTTATTTTTTATTATTAATTTTTATCTGTCTGTTTTTTCTCTAATTTATATTAAATTGTTCATTTTAATTTAATTTTAATTGGGCAAATTGCTAAAAATTTAATTAAAATAGTTACATATTTTATTTGATTGCATTTTATATATATATATTTTTTTTTTCTATATTTTCATTTATTTTTTATTTGGTTGTTTCTCTAATTTATATTAAATTGTTCATTTTAAATACATTTCGCATTGCTTGAACTCAGTTCTAATCAGACAAACGAGCTGCAATGGAGCGTAGGGCAGCTCGGCTGGATATCAATTAAGCCACTAAGCCGCGACGTTGAGCAACTGCAGCAGGGCCAGGCGCCGGCATTCGTCCTGCCAGCGGGCTTCGTCCTGCGCGCGCTGAGTCAGCCAATAGAATGCGATACGCGCGTTATGCGAGAGGATTGAAGGATGGGAAATGGAAAATGGCAAATGGGAAATGGGAGCTGACAGCTCGGGCAGCTCTGGCAACCGGAGAGCTTGGTAGCTGGAGCGATTCAAGTGCTTCTCGTATATGGTTACATTATGTGAAACATAGAAAGTTATTGTTCTTCATTCACTGCTCCTGCTCCTGCTGCTGCTGCTGCTGCTGCTGCTGCTGCTCCTGCTGCTGCTGCTTCTTCTTCTTGTTCTTCATCTTATTATTATTGTTGTTTTATTTAAGTTTTTGACTTCAGTTGCTGTCGCTGTCACTGTCAGCTCGCCAGCTTTGTCCCCTCAGCCGCGCTGTCATCTGTCATTGAAGCTGTTTACCCATTGTTCCAGCAGATCATGCTCAAGTGTTGGTGTCAATGCTCCGGACAGCTCAACATTAAAGCAAATACACACTAAATATATACATATATATATATACATTGATATAAATATATATGTGTACAGTTGGCATTGTCAAAGTGTCGAAGGAGAAGAAGTAGAAACATGTGTATATACATACATACGAGTTCAGAGTTTAACTTTCTAATACTTCTACGCTACAGTTAAAGTTAGTGCAATACAATTAAAGCATAAAGTTCATAATTTAAGACAATATACATACATACATACATAAATGGACTCTGGTTGCCATTGAACAGAGAATAAATTTGAATATAGAGAGAGAGAGTGACGCAGCTCGCGCATTGGCCGTGGCCAACAGCTGCCAGTGAGTGGGAGACTGTGACGATTTATTGGCTAACCATAATTTGTGACTCACCAGCAACAACAGCAACAACAGCAACAACAACAACAACAGTTGCCGATAGTCGGCTCTGTATTGAGCCAGACGCCAGCTGCAACAACTCGGCCATAGAGCAACAGAGTCAGCTCCAAATTCAACGATGAACGCCGCACAAAGCGGCGGCCACACGGGTGGCGGCTCCATGGGCAAGAAGGGCTCCCAAATGGAGGTAATTATATTAAGTTTTAAGTGCACACTTCTAACAAAAAATACCGAAAAAAAAATGGAATAACAAACTGAGGAAAATATAAAGATTTTTAAATGTACAATTTGCTTATCTTATTTTCTTCGCCTTGACCAATTTAGGTAGAAGTCCATACAGTTTGCAATTCACTCAAATTTTTATGGACCTTTTATTGTCGGGGAGGGGGGAAACCTTACCCAAGTTGACTTGGAGAGAGAGAGAAGGGGAAGATGCTGCGCAGTTAGAGCCTGAGCTAGCCAGTGTCGCGCATTTGTAATTGAATTTGTTTGGCTGGTGGCACGTGCCGGGGCTACTAAATGCCGGACACGAAATTAAAATGAACCAATTTGATTAGCGTCCGAGTGGGAAAAATAAGCAAAGACCTAAGTAGACCTCAAACAAACAAAATCTAGCCGAATTCCAATGAACAGCTTAGAGCTCCGATGAGCTATGCATGGCATTTGACCCAAGCTAGAGCAAATACATAACAATAGATATTGCCAGGAAGTGAAGAGAGAAGCGAAGCGGAGATGTTTAAGCTGGGTAAAGCTGAACAGTATTAGTAGGAGTCATTCTAGGTAAAAATTCAAGTGAAGTGAGAAGCAGAGCGAGAAGCAATACCAAAGAAGAGGCCCAACAAATCAGTTGAACTAAGACCTAAAGCAATGCAAGAAGTAAAGCGAGAAGCTTAAATAAAGTCAAGGTGAAAAGAAATGCGAGAAGCACTCAAGGAAGCAGCGAAGGAAGAAGTTAAGAAGTTGAGAAACTAGATAAGCGAACCAAAATTTAAAGTCAGAAAATAGAGCATACAAAAGTCGAAGCAACAAGCAAATTAAGAAGTGAAGAAAAAGAGAAGTTTTTATAGACAGCGACGATCAATAGATTGATTCGAATAAATAGTTAAAGCTGACGTCAATTCCGATAGACCAACCTAATGGTACAGAGGCTTCAAATGAAGTTCACTTTCATATGCTTATCGAAAATTAGAGAGAAACTAGCCAGGCTGAGAGTTTTACCTATATTCAGTAAAATTTGATGGGAACTCAGCATGCAGCATTCTTATCTTAGCCCGCTCTTCATAGAGGTATAACAGCTTCGAGGACATTAGCATATTTAGCTTATCTAAATCGTTGCTAACGGACTTGAGAAAATTGAACCAAGTTCTGCGAGCTTTTGTTTCGTCTCAGGCTGGTGTTAAAATGGGATGATAAAAAAGAGAATATAAAATGGATTAAGTAAGTCGAGCATATTAAGAATCCACTTGACAATAAAGAACAAAACGCTGCTGTTGTCTCCTTTTAGGCAAATTGTGTTCTTAAGCACTTTCCAAACAATTCGGCAGATAACAACAACAACAACAACAACAACAACAACAACAGCAGCAGCAGCTCTGAAAAAAAATTCATGGCTCGGGGCAATGGGTCTAATGAGAATTCTGTGCCCACCAACAGCAAATGCGTATATTAATTACATTTTGAGCGGCAAAAAAAAAAAAAAAAATGGAGAGGAACAACAACTGAAAGTAAACAAATACAAGAAATTGTTAGGGGGAAAAAAAAAAAACAATTGCTGAAAATTGTTGCTGTAAAAAATTGTGAAAGCACGCATTAAATTGCCAAGAGTGGCAATCAGGGCCCAAATGGAGCCCACACTCAACCGGCAACAGCCAACAGGCAAGTGGCGACAAGCCCAGCCTCCACGGCTGCTCAGCAAACAGACAATTAACAAGAACAAATGCTAATCTCTGTCACACCGAACTGCTAATACACTACCCTCATTAAGGCAGCGAGCCAGCCGATGGGGACTTGGCCCAACAGCTAAATGTTTTATGTATTGATGTATTGATGATATTGATTCTATGTAGATACAAACATGAGTCTGTAGTTTGGTTTGCATATACATACATACATATGTACATATGTATATCTATAGCTACAGATCTATGAAGCAGTCAAATAGATATGCTATATATTCATATGTCTGGTATTTTATTTGATATATATTTTATATAGATATTTTGTGTCATACAATGAACAATTGAATACACAAATATCAAAATACTAGACAGCTACCAGAAGATATTTGAAAAATACTATAAATACTACATACAGTGAAATCAAGAAAATCCTTTAAAGATACTCAAAATATTCAGAAAATATCAAACTAAAATAATATACTAAAAAAATACTAGAAATACTCTAAAACAGAAAGACAATGAATAGCTACCACAAAATGTGTAAGAACTAACCATGGTATAAAAAGTGATGCTATAGAAAATATAATAAATAAAATAAAATACATATAATAAAATAAATATATATAATAATAATATATAATAATAAATATAATAAATATATAATAATATACATATAATAAAAATGATAAATAAATAAAATAAAATACATATAACAGAAATACTATGAATAGATATGACAACCAATGTAAGAAGCTATAGAAAAGAAAAGAAAATACTAAAAAATACTGAAAATACTAAAATTACTCTAAAAACAGAAATGCTATGAATAGTACGACAAGTGTAACAAAAACAAAAAATTAAATACTAAAAATACTAAAAAATACCAAAAATACTAAAAATACTCTAATTTAGAAATACTATGAATAGCTACAGCAATTGTAAGAACTAACCAAACACATGGAAAGTGATGTTATTGAAAAAATGCTTTAAGAATACTAGAAAAGATCGAACTCAAATAAAATACCAAAAATTTCTGAAAAATACTAGATATACTCAAATATACTAGAAGTAATAATACAACTTCCACAGTAAGTGTAGGTGTAATTGCTTTAAAAGTATTTCACATTTTTCTATATTTCTATGGAAAATTACTAATAAGTAAAACATGCTAAAAATATTTTTTTTTTAAATAAGAAAAATACAAAAAAATACTAGAAAATACCAAAAATACTAATAAATGTCAAACATGCTAGAAAAATACCAAAAATACTAAAAATGATAGATATGCCAAAATATTTTAGAAATACTACAGATAACTACTAGAAAACGTGTGAACATCATGAGAAAAGCTTTACAACTACGATACGACTTGCGATGAAGACAAATACAATATGGCCACAGTAACTCTTCAATATACCTATATATCTGAATGTATATCATGAATATATACTCATATATCTATCTATATATAAAATATGTATTTCTAAGCAAGTCTCCAACTCATTTCATAACAAAGCTAATATACCCTTAACAAGGACATGAGGACAGCAACAAGCCCAACCAGCCACACATACAAGCACACCCCAAAGGCACACACATACACACACACACAAATATGTAGCACAAGAGCATAATGAGCAAGGTCGCGGCCGTCTCACCTGCCATTCAAATGCTTGGCCATAAATGTTTTAAATGGCCATAAAAAAAAGAAGCACGAACGGGCCCTAATGAGCAGACGCCGGGCAAAGCGGGCCAGGGGGGCTGGGGGTTGGGAGGAGACAAACGGCACACAGGGACAGATGGCACAGGCAAAGCGAAAGTTGCTGAGCGTGTCAACAGAACGCCTCAATGCCAATGCCATTCACCTGTCGTACCCCTCCCTGTCGTACCGCTCTCCCTCACCATCCCCCCACATCCTTTCTACGACTTCCAATTAAGTTGTGTCCTTTGTGTGCAATTTGTTTAATTTTTTTCAATGCAGCCGAGCCAAGCTGAGCCTGGCCTGAATGCAGTCGCGATATCCAGGCAGCTCCACTGGATCTTGGGAGCTGGGCGCCCGCAGCATTCTTGATATTTGGCTGACGGTGGCAGTGGCGACGCCGGCAGCGACGTTGACGGCTGCGGCGACATTGCCGTCGACTTCATCATCCATTAATGTCACTCAATCTGTGCGCATAAATTTGCATAAAGCGAAATCCAATTTCCAGGTTACGCACACAGAGAGTGAAAGAGAGAGAAAGAGAGTCTCACGCATACTCGTCCAATTGGGGTCGCTTCATAATTTCCGTGTGTTATGCGACGTGGCATTGACTTAATCGCTGCCACGCCCCCACCCCAGCCTGGTCATGCAACGTCCAGTTTAACAAATTTTTGCGTGCCACAATTTAATTTATTTTACGCACAGCTCAAAAAAAAGAGAAACAAGGCACAAACATTTCAGTTCGTTCGAGTTAGCCATATATGGTCCGAAGCATATATGCCAAAAGTGACGCGCTCCAAATGGTCAGGGAGTGTTTAGTTTCCGGTTCTGGCTTTGGCTTTGGCTTTGGCTTTAGCACCCACTCAAAGTGACCAGCACTAAATTGAGGGCGGGCACAGCACGTGCCTAAAAATAGTCGAAATGTACCCAAAGAGGAATGAAACAAGGCTATTTCAGTACGAAGTTCTCTACACAAAGCTCGTTAAAGGGCAGGCTGAAGTAGAGATTGAGCTTAAACTTAGCTGACATAGTTTTGACTGCGTGGAATGCACTTGTATGCCCATTACTTGGTATGAAGAGTAAAGTTCAAGTGAGGCGCTTGATGGGGAAAAACTGAGAAATAAAACTTGAGTGGAAGTCGGTTGACTTGTCCAAATAGCTAAAGATCTATATAAAATATTCCCAACTATGCACAAAATATTGAATTGAGTGCGAAGAACATGGATGATCGATATGTGATTGATATATGGATGATCCATATATTGTATATGTCATAGTCGAAATATGTGAAGAATTGATACCTGATAGCTATAATAATATATGTTAGGTATACGTAAGGATTTTAAATATGATGATATCGATATAAGTTATAGTGATTATTAATGTATATCGGCCATTCATATTCTGCATAATAAATTATAAAACTTGGAGCATAAATCCTGTATACTTATGTTTGATCTAGTATCCTTATTTAGTTAAGATATAGATTATCATATATGTGGATTATCGATAGATACAGATTATCGATATAAGCATGTCGACTATCAATATACATGGATGATCGATATACATTGGTCGATAATTAATATATATGACTTATCGATATA
The DNA here is from genome assembly GCF_054131105.1 of Drosophila navojoa. Lineage (NCBI taxonomy): Eukaryota > Metazoa > Arthropoda > Insecta > Diptera > Drosophilidae > Drosophila > Drosophila navojoa. The sequence continues at coordinate 13,616,513 of NC_142895.1, read as the reverse complement.
TGTGAATTTTCGATTCATGTAGATTGTTAATAAATATTCATTATGAATAAAAATTATTTATTATTGTATATGAATTATCAATACTTGTGCAAAATCGATATATGTATATATTAAAATGATAAAATATATCGATTTCGATAGTATACTAGATAATCCATTTGTTCAATAATTTTATGAACAGAATATAGTTAAGATATGGATGCCAATAAAAATGTATGTATAATCGATTTGCATATAATTTACATCGATAACTTACTAATGTAATCGATAATAAATAGCTCTGCTTATTTTGTTATATGACTAGAGCTGCTTAGACCACCCAATATGCTCCCATTCAATCTTCAGTACTGAACAAGTACACCTCAGCCTCCGTCGATGACTTTGCACAATTTGCAGTCTATTAATTTCTTCCTTAAACTATGTGAATTGTTGTGGTCAAATCAAGTGAGCTTCCGACTTGGCTTTTGGTAAATGAATATACAGATGTATATAAGTATATGTATCAAGATAAAAAATCAATATAGCTTAATACTCGAATAGAAAGAGATTATGCTAAAAATATGCAGACAATTGAGAGAAACCGAATTGAAATATGAATGCAATCTAGCTGGGAAAAAGCACATTCAAATGTGAGTGAAGTTAAATCCTTTCGGATTAGCTCGCAAGTCTCTAGGGATTCCACAATCCCTTGCTTTTAGTCGACATTTGCTGGCATTCCACTGGCATGCCCGAGTGGCTGACAGGTCATCAGTCGACGGCAGCAGGAGTAGGAGTAGGAGCAGCAGGAGCAGCAGGAGCAGGAGCAGGAAGTGGCTCTTCAGCACGCCCACCAGGCGGCGCTAATCGGTCATTAGCATGACACCGATTTGTTGAGGTTGATCATACGCCACGTGGTGCGTGGCCGAAACTATGAGAGTTCTCTCGCTCGCTCTCTGACTCTTTGCTTCCCTCTCTCTCTCTCTCTCTCTCTCTTCCTTGTTGACTTTGTTGCTGTGCGTGCCTTATAAATGTGCGTGCTGCAGCCTTGGACGTCATCGTTGCCCTTTTAAGTCAAAATGTTCGCTTTGGCCAAAAAAAAAAACGAAAAAGAGGAGAACTTTAAGCCAGAAATATATTCAGCTGGCCCATCAGGGGCTCTAAGGGCCGGGCAGACAATATACACATTTCAGCGGATATCCCGGCCAACTTTGACAGCAGCTAATTAAAACACATAAACTGAGACGCCAGGGCCAAAGGCATCGATTGGCAATCAACTGATGCCACATGGTCAGGGTAGGGCAGGGCAGGGCAGCCATCTGGACAAACACAGAGCAAGGTGAAACTGTGCAAAGTTGGCCAAAGTCAGCAGCCAAGAGCTGGCCGTCACTCTCCGTGCAATCAGAGAGTCTCGACCCAGACCGGCTGGAAGCTAATTTCCGCTTTCAAAGTGGCCAAAAGTGTCGCTTTAAATGCCATCGCCTACGCCTCCGCCTCCGCCTCGACTGTGGTGAGTGGGGCCACGCCCCAACCAGCCCCTGGCAATCGAATGGCAAACGCTGCTTTAATTAACTCTCAACTGCGGGCAGCCTCAGCCTCACATTTCCATACCTGAATGCTAGAACTTTGAGCTCGCTCTGCATTGGTAGCATATCGAAGAAACGATATCGATACCAATCACGAGATTATCGATAGCTCAAGCGCTATCGTCCACTGGATGCTGGATATCCTCCTGCCCTCAAGCTGCTCTCCTCCCCCTCCTGTATCGCGTATCTCGTGTCTCTTTCTAACCCATTTCACTCTCATTGTTTGCTTCTTAATGCGTTTCTCCTTGACTTCTGTGAGAGCGCGTATCGCCATCGATAAATCTTGACAATATTTAAGTAAAATATGGCTTAGGTGCACAGCGGCAATGGCTGCCATTTATCACATCCGCATTCATACAGATTGACAGATTTACCTAGCTACCCCCACCCCACCCCACTCTGCTTCCCCCCCTTAGAACCCACATTGCTTTTCCAGCACGTACCCATAAGAGATGGCAGCTTTCTTTCACTCGACCAAATCCCGCTATTATTTATGGTACTTGTGTCTGCTCCGACTGCTAGTTGGCTGGATCTGGATGCCTCCAAATGGCGCGTGCGTCTATCTAGCGTAATCCTTTCCTCTGCCCAAAACTGAGCAACTATGAATTCTCGTATTCTTGAGCTGTTTGGCTTTCGCTTTGGCTCTTCCGCCTCGCGCCGCCTCCTGCCGAGCTCCTTCGGCCATGTCACGAGTCCGCGACATCCAGTCAGGCCAGAGAGCGTGCCATCAATTCTGTTAAATCACCGAAAATGTACAACGACCAAAATGTACATAAAGATGAATAAGAGAGAAGCAAAAACCGAAGAAAAAAATGTAGGAAAAACCCATATGGAGCCAGGGGTCTGCTCTGTGCTGGGCGGGGGGCACTTAGATCAGGTCCAACAGGCTGGGCGAGCACTTAAAAGGCACAAGATGAGCTCGTCAAGATACGTCCAAACGTCCACTCACGCCCCCTCAGCCCACGCCCCCGCCTCGAACACATGTTCAATTCGACTTTACGTGCGCCCTCCCTCATTTGTTTTCTTTTTCGTTTTTTTTTTTTCTCCCATCTAACATCTTCTTTTGCTTGCTCTCTTGTGCTTTTTTTTCTCTTTGCTGTTTTCTTTTTGCGGCCAGGCCACAAAACGGCCTTTGGCTCAGACGCTTACAATGTACCACTAAATATTTGCCAAGCCAGCCATAAATGGAGCACGGAGCGACGAGGACTAATTGAATTAAATTTGAAACTTTGTTGCCTGAAAGGCAGCACAAGATTGTCATAAGTGGTTCACGATGGCCAAATGGACGGACGAGCATGCGAAACTATTTGGCTATTTGTATGGAAATTTGTCAATGGCCACAAAGCGGCCAATGGCACAACTTTGACCCAAACCCCAAGCAACTGGCACAATGGCACCGAAAACTAAGTCGACTTAAAAGCCAATCGACGATGGGCCAGAGCAAATATGAACTTGGAGGCGTACGCTTTCATGCGAGGCCCATTGCAAATGGATGAGATCAGGCCCTAATGGCTGTGCTGAAATGGGCGACATGGCGGGCGTGGCAGACCACATGAAGTATAGAAGCTGTAGATCTGAATGGCTAACTAAGTGGATATACCTTTGCTCTGTTTCCATACTTGAGAGCTTCAAGTATATAAGTCGTAATTTGATTCACGATTGAGACATCAAATAAAACAAATCATTTTACATATAAAACATATTGAAGACATAGATAGGGCATGCCATGGCCTTAATCGCTTTGGTCGGTCTCGAGATACTTGCGATATAGAGTTCAGGCAATGTGAAGTCAGGCTCATCGATTACTATTGAAAGCATATTCTACACAAACCAAAATTTAGACTGAGGCAAGGTACCACTTCTGGTATTTTATACCTATACCAAAATCAAATATAATATAATACCAAAATCTTATATACATATATACCAAACTGAATCTGATAGTCCAATAGGCTTAAATTCATATAAGACCTAATATAATAAGTTCCCATTCATCTATATTACATAGTATATAAGTATATTGAGCTCCGTTCCATAAAGAGACTGTACAACCAGCTCAAAAAATCTATATACTCTTTTGACATTTCGAGCGGGTATAGATCCATGTATACTCTTATCACTTGGTCAATATTTTGAATGCTTTAACTCAATACAGAATTACCAAAAATTTAATTCTGCTTTATCTTCCATTCATTTTTGTCCCTTTTGGCTAACCTCTCTATGCGCTTCTCATACACTTTAAGCTTTAATTATCTGAGTAAAAAATAGCATACAAAAAAGCATTTTCCCTTCCAATTTGTCTTGCTCGATTTCTCGTTCTCTGTTTGAGCACTATGTATACATGGAGTTAAGTTCTATTTGTCGTGCCAATATTTGCCGTCGCATTTTCAGCTCTTGGTTTTTTTTTTAATGTTTGGGTTTCACTATTCGATTCCGCATGGTTAGATGTGGCTTGCAGAGAGAGAGAGAGAGAGTCATAGAGAGAGAGCAAGCAAAAAAGCAAACAAACAAATCCAATTTAATTTGAGGCCAATTTCAATTATTAATACTTCAATGTTAACCAAGCAACATTTCCAATTTGCTGCATTCCAAAACTTCCCAGTGCCACGCCCCCAGCGCCAGCAACCGCACTCGGTCGCCCACAGTCCAGCTTCTATTATACCAATCGTATTACATTAACATTCAATTCAAGTAGCGAGCCTTTGATTGTGTACAATTTATATATATATATGTATATATACAAAAAGAAAGGAGAGCAGGAGGCGGCGGAGAGGGCGGTCGGGGCAGGGCAGAAGAAAAGCCCCAGAAACAACAATGACAGTTATAAGCAGAGAGTCGGGCATAATAGACGATGCCATACCCTGTTCAATCGGCGTCGTCTGGCATAGCGCCAGCTGCTAGCCTATATACCCGAGCTCAGAGCGTTCACAGGGTATATTAATTACAATAGATATTGCAGCGAGCCGGCAAATCTCCCCCATGGCCCAAGTATTCAAATGTGAGCCAAGGAAACGAGGCATAACAAATGCCTGGCCCGATATCATTTGTCGCATCGCTGCGGCGCCCCGCCCCTCGCAGCCCAACGGATCCCAGCGGAGGCAGCCGAGGCAGCTGAGCTGAGGCAGCAGCAGCCAGTTGACAGTCTGTCTGTTTGCCATTCGCCCAGTTGCTCCATCTGTCATCAAATCGTTCCTCTCAGTCTCTCTCTCTCGCTCTCTCTCTCTCTCTCTCTCTCTCTCTCTCTCTCTCTCTCTCTCTCTCTCTCTTGCAGTTACTTTTTTGCGCTTTCTGCTTGATTTGCCTGTCGCTGTTGCGCTTATCTGCGTGGCAAAAACAAAAGGCAACCGAAATGTGAAATAAATGTAAAATGCTGTTGGCGGCCCGTTGAATTTATGGTGGGGCACAAAAAAAACAAAAACAACAACAACAACAACAACAGCAACAAAATAAAAAACAAAACGTGAAACCGCAGTCAAGACATAGACAAACAGCTCAAGACACACTCACACACACACACACACGCACAGTCTGTGGCAATTGTGTGTGGGCGGCACGCACCGCCAGCAGCCACTGTGGTTGCGCCAACATTGTTTTGTCGCCGGACTCGCTCGCTTACGATTTATGTTTCAAACAAAAGATGCTCAAAATGCCAACGCGCGCTGCCGTCGACAGCGGCGATTGTTGTACGTGACTAACGTTGCCTTTTGACACGACCAAGCCATGCCACCCCCCACCCCCCGCCACCTCTTGCCACCCCCCTTTGTGTATGCAAAGCGCATTTTTGTAATTTATTTCATTTTAATTTGAATTTATTCGCCTGAAGCAAAGCGAATTTTTTTTTTCTTATATTTCAGTTTTTTCTTTTGCTCAGCAAAACTAAGCGAACGCCCCAGTTAAATAAACTTGTCTACAATTGACCTTCGCTTCGCTTCGTTTCGTTTCGTAGGTGTATGTGTGTGTCTGTGTGTGTGTGTGTGTGGCACTTCAAGGCATTGAAATTTATGCTGCATACATTCGGGCGCCACGAGCAACGCCAGATTGTGGCAGACGGATGTAATCGACTGCATAATACACGTCCACACTCCATCCACCTCCGACACAAGGGAGCTTTTCAAAGAAATCTGCATCCATATACAGATATAAACTAAGATAAAGAAATTGCGGTTCTTTGTAAGCTCTTCTATTTTATAAAAAAAAAATTATTATAATATTTATGTATAATATAATTATATATATAATTATTTGCTGAAGTGCTAAAACGTTCAGCCATATTTTTTTATTTTCTTTATTTTTTATTCTAATTTTTATTTTTCGTCCATCTTTTTATTTTTATTTTTATTTATTTTATTTTATTTTATTTTATTTTATTTTTATTATTTTTTTTTTTTTTTGTATAATATCAATTATATTTTCTGAAGTGCTATATTGTCAAACTTTATATTGTTTTAAGGAAAAATTGTTAAAAAATTGTACTTTAATTTTTTTTCTATAAAGATTTGGGGCTATAGCCCCGATATAATAATATATGTTCTATCTAAATAGAGAGTATGAAGATTGCGCTATAATGATGAAACATTTTTAGCAACAGTTCTTTAAGATTTCTTATTTATTTATTTATTTTTTTTTTTTTGTTAATTTTTAAATTTAATTGCTGAAGTGCTAAAACGTTCAGTAATACTTTTTTATTTTATTTTATTTTTTTTTTTTTTTTCAATTTTCAGTTTTTATTCATCTTTTTTTTTAGTTATTTTTATTTAATTTTTTTTTTAGCGAAATTATAAAATATATTTATTCATAGATTAATATACCGCTACCTGATTTTCTTATTAAAGAAATATTTCACGCTGTAGCCCCTTTAATATAAAAAATATATATATTCAACACTAACAGAGAGTGCGAAGAGTGCGAACAGTGGCGCTATACTTATGACGCACAGTGTAAAAAAAAGAAGCATATTCAAGGCTCCTGCACAGCCAAAGCCCGCAAGTGAAAACAGTTTATTTACTCATACAGCAGCTTTACATAACACGATAAAGAGCAGGCAGAAGACGAAGAAGAAGAGTAGGAAAGGAAAGTCAGTTTTAAATTAAGATGGATTACATCGTATGGCCAGCAACGAGCGAAGTGTCACATATTCGAGGTGCACGTGTTAGGCAAATGCGATTCTTGTGTTTGCCCCGGCTGATGAGCAGAGCAGGGCACGGCGCAGAGGCCTCACTAGAAGATATCCATTAGAGCGAGTAGAGCTAATTGAGTCACTTGCAGAGAGACGGAATTTGAATGCGAAGCGAAAGGGAAAAGAAAATGAGGAAAACTTCGTTTGTCTATGCGAACGGAGCAGCTACAAAGAAACGGACACAAATTTGAATTGAGAGCAGGAAAAGTTGCTGTGAGGTGTGCGTAGGTGAAAACAGATTAGCAATATCACATTAGGTTTTCTCTGCTCTGTACTTTTTTCTCTCGGTGTCTTCATTTACATATCTATAGGGGTATTCATAGAACTACCTCTCCTCGTCTTTTCCTGTTTCTCTCCAGGATTAGCTCTGACTCTGCCTCTCTTCTGCTCTCTCTCTCTTTCACACTTTCTCTCGGTTCCTGCCCTTGTTTCTTAAATTGCCTCTATCTATCTCTCCCTCTCTCTTTTTCTCTGTTTTTTTCTGTCTGTCGCTAACTTTCTGTATGTTTTTTGCTGTCTTTGTATCTCGGTATATCTCTTTGTTTCTCTACCTCTTCATCTCTCTGCATCTCTACCTGCTTCCAACTCTCTCTTTCTCTCTTTCGCTCTATCTCTGTCTTTCTCTCTCTCTTTCTCTCTCTCTCTCTCTCTCTCTCTCTCTCTCTCTCTCTCTCTTAAACATCTTTATTTCCCTCCAGTCTCCCTGTAATTTCTATTCTATCTCGCTCTTTATCTTGCTATCTATTTTCTCTCATTTTCTCCTTCTTTCTGTATAATACTCTCTCTCTTTCTCCCCCTCTCTCTGTCTCTCTTTCGCCATTCTCACTCTCTCTCCTCTATTCTCTGCGGTTCTCCATACTTCTGTTTCTTCTAACATTTATCTCTTTTTCATTCTAATTCTTTGACGCTCTCTTTTACTCTCTCTATCTATCAACCTTTCTCTTCTTATCTCTCTCTCTCTCTCTGTCTGTCTCCTTCTGAATCACTTTGACAGCTTTAAGCGATTCATCTAACGAGCGACTAATCAATTTAATGCCCCTGCATGGGGGGGGCATCAAAGGCGCCTTATCTCTCCCCCACACTTTGGCCACAATCCCATCTAGCGCATTTCCAATGCACTGCGTGCACGAAGCAAAGTATTTTTATTTTCCAATAGACAATGTCAGCAGTTGCCCGAGCTGTCCGAATGCAATAACTTATGCCACATGCCACATCGCTGCACAACAATAGAATTCTCAAGCAACAAAGTAGTTCGAGCACTTTACTTCTCTCACAAGAGAGCCAGAGAGAGAGAGAGAGAGAGAGAGAGAGAGAGAGAGAGAGAGAGAGAGAGAGAGAGAGAGAGAGAGAGTGAAGAAAAGTTTATTTAAAATTTCGCATTTGAGTTTACATATGCTGAAATACGTTCGAATTGCCTTTAAGACAGGCTAAGCTTAAGAGCCGCGCAATGCCGGGCAATATCCAGTGCTAGGCACGTACACGGGAATCTCGCAAAAATGCGAAACAAGTCGCAGCTGGCGAGAGCTGGCGAAGATGCTGTACAAACAGCGCTGATAATAAAAACAATTTCCAACTTTTCGCCAACTTGGCCCCGCCCACGTGTTCAGATAAGTCGCCATCCGCAGGCGTTGCGCTAGCCAAAACTTGCTAAGCTGGACTAACCGCAAAGCTCCCAAATGCCGTTGCAGTTGCCGTTGCCGTTGCAGCTGTAGCTGATTGGCTCTGGCCTGCTGAGAGCCAACTTTGAAAGTTGCTGTCAAGCTGCAGCAGATCGAAAATTATTGCCAAACAGTTAGCAGCGCGCAAGTGCAACTCAATCAGCCAAAAAACCGAAAGAAAAAAAGTGTGCCCAAGGACTTTCGCTGGCCTTTAATTGCGAACAACTTTCCGCTTGTTCGGCTGCGTAAGTGGGAGTAGTGAAGCGGCCAGCGATTGGGCAGCTCCCAGAAGCGCGATAAAAGCGGCAAAGCGCGTAAATTTCGCGAAAGAGAAAAGCCAAAAAGAAGAAGCTGAAGTGAACAAAACAAAAGTGGAGATTGGGAATGCAGCAGGAGACTGGGACAACAACAAAGCGAAATTTATTTTAACGAGCCGAAACTTTTGTTGCTCTTGTTGGCCAAAAGCAGTGCGACCATAAAAGTCCCCAAATGCCACTTTGGCCGCCGCACTCGCTGGCTGCTTTATTAACGAGTCTAATGCCATGTACAGCAGCCAGCAAAGCGATCTTCCACATTTGTACGTCTGTCAATCCGACACTCACACCAACACACACTCTCACACACACACAGTTGAAGATATACGCGTTGGCCGTCAATTCTGTTTAGCTAATCTCTGGTCGCGCACACGTAGCCAACAGCCAACAGTCAACTCCAGCGCCCCCAGCAACAAACCCTCCCCCCCTCCAGTTGGCTGGCTTACATAAAAGCCAGCACCAAATATAAAATGAAGCAAATCCGCTTTAGCTGCGGCTGCTGCTGCTACTCCTGCTCCTGCTGCTGCTGCTGCTACTACTCCTGGTCCTGCTGCTCCTGCTGCTGCTGCTGCTAATACTCCTGCTCTTGCTGCTGCTACTCCTGCTGCTATTCCTACTCCTGCTGCTGCTGCCACTCCTACTCCTGCTCCTGCTACTCCTGCTCCTGCTGCTGCTACTCTTGCTACTCGTACTCCTGCTGCTGCTGCTGCTACTCCTGCTGCTGCTCCTGCTGCTGCTACTCCTGCTACTACTCCTACTCTTCCTGCTGCTACTCCTGCTGCTATTCCTACCCCTGCTACTGCTGCCACTCCTACTCCTGCTCCTGCTACTCCTGCTGCTGCTGCTGCTGCTGGTGCTACTCCTGCTGCTACTCCCACTCTTGCTGCTGCTATTCCTATTCCTGCTCCTGCTCCTGCTCCTGCTGCTACTCCTACTCCTGCTCCTGCTCCTGCTGCTGCTGCCCAGTCAAATGGTAAAGATCTAGCCAACAAAATGGAAATGGCAAACTTTGCTTCGCTGCCCATAAAAAAAAAGACAAATTAAAAAAATAATAAAAATAACAGCAACAGCAGCAGCTGCTGTGGAGCAGGAGGCGGGTGTTCACTGTACTCCAGCTGCAGGCTTAAAGCATATTTATTGTAATTTTTGCACACTCAGCTGACCTCGCACACACACAAGCATACACACACACACGTGTGCCCGGGCTATTAATTAAAATGTCAAAGCAAACCGCGTGCAACGCGTCGTATGCGCAACGTGCATTGGTCATAGGATGGAACAGGAATAGAACCGAAAAGAAAAAGAAAAAAACGAATCTACATTTCCTGCGTGTGCGTGTGTTGTCGAGTGCATTTGTATATGTCTGAATTTCTGCCATTTCCTCCTTTTCCTCTGCAGCAACGAGCTGCGTACAAATCTGTTTAAGCCAGTTAAAACAGTTCGCAGAACTTTATCACACTTCAGACATTTCAGGTCGTTAAATACAGCATTCATAGAGGCTCACATTCACACGCTCCCAAGTGATAATTTAGTGCTCAGCGCTGGATGGCCATAATCACATTCACGATTATTTTATTGCCAACTATTGGCAGGGGCGCGAACGCAGAAAGGAAGCCGAAAGCGAAATGTCGAAGAGCCCAGCCAAGGGCAGAGCGAAGTGAGCAGAGAGCGCGACTATGCAAATTGAAGTATGAAATTGAATTGAAATAACGTCAAATGAGATTGCCAGCAAAATGCTCTAATGCAGAACGCACAAGCGAATCATTAGGGCTTACGCAATGCCTGAGAATTGCATAGGGAGGCGACAGTGCAAATTTAGTTGCTTACTTTAAGTTGATCGACGAATTCTCAGTAAGGATATGAACTGGGAATATTAACAAAACAATGTCGAAAATTAAACTTGAATTTATTTTAAAATAAAACTTACTTGAATTCATGAGATGCGCATAGTAGGACGTTACAAAAATAGGTTGATTTTGCTTTACTTAATTATGATATAAGATCATATACATACTATATACATAAATAAATTAAACTATCTTTGGCCAGTCTTGAGAACTGAGTAATTTTTATACCCTAAACCCATTGAAAATGGGAAATCAGGGTATAATGGTTTTGTTAAAAGTATGTAACAGGCAGAAGGAGGCGTGGCAGACCCCACAAAGTATATATATTCTTGATCAGGGCGACAAGCTGAGTCGATTTGGCCCTGTCCGTCTGTCTGTCCGTCCGTCCGTCCGTCCGTCCGTCCGTCCGTCCGTCCGTCCGTATGTATGAACGCGTCGATCTCAGAAGATATAAGAGCTAGAGACTTCAACTTTTTTTTAAAATGTCCGTATATATCACGCGCATATCGAGTTTATCACTAAAAAACGATAACTCATTCCGATACTTTTTTATCGATAAAAAACCTTATCGAAGATCACTTAAAAAATTATATCTCCTACATCTTTCAAGCTAGAGTCTCCAAATTTAAAATGTATATAAAGATGTATTTTATACAATTTCGGTTTTTGTTAAAATTTACCCCCCACCCTTAAATCCACCCCCTCACCCTCATCTTTGTAAAAGTCGTATATCAAATACTAGAGACTTGTGCTTCGGTATACACATACAGTTTCATTACGATCGTACGTCTAGAAATTAAATTATTCAACAAATAAGTTCTCATTTATTGCCAACATTGCAGCGCAACCCAAGCGCAATCGCCTGTATTTGTGAGTGTGTGTGTGTATGCGTGTGTTTATTTGTATGTGTATGTGTCTGCGTGTGTTTGTTTGTATGCGTGTGTGTGCGTGTGTGTGTGTGTGTGTGTGCGTGTGTGTTTGCTAATTATTATTGAAATATCAGTTGCTTGTAGGGTTCAGGGGATCTCGTAGTCGAGCAGTCTCGACTAGAGCTTTCTTTCTTGTTTGGTATATATTATATAATATACTTAATAATAAACTACAAAAAATGTATTTACTCGAAAGTAAACTTATAAATTTCAGATAATAAGATGGATTCAAAACTCAACTTATCTATCTTCATACATACCTATGAAATATAACAAGAGCATCGTATAATAGGGCGGGATGAACAGCGATAAGAATAAATCCAACTTCAGCTCAAAAGAGAATCACATAACAATTCTTGCCAAGAGCAAATACATAAAAGTTGCATACATAGTTGATAGAGCTCATGCAAATATTCTTGAATGCCTTGCTTCAATTTATGAGAATTGCATAGGAAGGCGAATAATCATATAATATAAAAGTTTATATCATCATTTGTTAGGGTACAGTCAAATCGAATACAGTCCCACATTTATTCACTCCATGCACAAAGCTTATGTAAACTCAAGAGAATCGCATAGAAAGGCCGAGAACCCTTTGCACAACAGACAATGTTCTATGAATGCAGTGTGTTATGTGTGCATTTGTCTTGGATAATTTCAATTGTGTGTTGACAAAGTACGTCCGTACAGCACCGTCTCCCCACTTCTCCTCTCCACGCTGTGCGTAATTTAGAGTGCGAGGCAGTGTAACCGAAACTAATTCAGTTGCCCTCGGTGCGTCGATTGTCAGATAATCAAGCGACACTTAACATCCCACTCGAAACTCAATTGTGATGCACTCGCAGTGGGCGTGGGCCACCGGCGGTACCTAAACCCACTAAACTGTATTGTGATATGCGAAACCCTTCAGTGAGAGCATTAAACAATTCTCAGCTGCAAGCGAAGGGCTGCCCAGACTCAGACCAGCAGGCCAAATGGCTGTCTGTGTGAGTGTGTGTGTGTTTGTGTGTTTGGCACTCGTGAATGTCACACACACACACACACACACACTCACAAACGAGGACAACAATGTGATTAAAATGCAATTTGCTGCCATTTACTTGGGGCATGCGTAAGAATTGTTGAAAGCCAGCGACAGCAACTGAACTTAAACTCATATGGTTGTATGTATGTGTGTGTGTGTGCGTGTGTGTGTGGGTGTCATACTTTCTATTAGAGATGTGCGCTTTATCGTGATGCGAAAAGTAACGATGCCATTGTAATAACAATTAATTTCATATGGCCAAAGCAACGGCAATGGAACCTTGACTTGGCTTTTAGCCAGGCCGAGCTGTATTAGAATAACCTCTGCCCCAGCTAAGCTAAGCCAACATAATCTAACCAAAGTAATAATCGATTATCATATCTTGACTTGAAATCTGATATATAAAGGGCATATGATGGACTAGAGGGCATATTGACTAGATAGGCATAGTTGAAGCATTTTTAGGCGATATATAGAAGATATTATACTATATGAAATGTAGAAGATATATAGAAGATACTTTATATATACCATATATATGTTATTATATAAAAGATACGATAGGCATAGTTGATGCATATGTTATAGATATTATACTATATGAAATATAGAAGATATATAGAAGACAATATATATATATCATATATATGTTGTTATATAAAAAATACTATAGGCATAGTCGATGCATATGTTATATGTTATATAGAAAATATATAGAAGATACTATATATATATACTTACTAGTTCATAGTTTACTAGTTCTCTATTAGTAACTGTAGGTGTACATAGCTTATATAGATTATCTTAATATATTTTCTCAACTTAGATCGACTACGTATCTCACTTTTGACTGCCTTTCCATGAAAATCAATTATGCTTAGAAAATTTTTGCCAATTTTCAAGGAGATTTTTAACAACTTTTCTATATATGTATGTATGTATACACATACACATATAAACTAATTTTCAAAGTCCTAACTTTTCACCCACAGAAAGAGTGCGTTCTGAAAACTCAAACAAAATACAATTTGCATTAGAGCTAATTCAATTGTAATATATGTATCCAAAATTTCCATTTCACAATTACCCTTACACACCCTTTACCAACACTCTTTCGCTGCTTTGTGGCATAAAAGCCAAGTTAATAAAGTTATTGTCATAGACAAAAAAAAAAATGAAATTCACTTTGGGCCATCTCTAGTGAGGGCGAATCTAGAACTGACGCACAAATTTGCCATTGCAACCGAGTGTGAAGCTCCAGCTGTGCATGTATGTGTGTGCTGCACACATACACACACATACATATGTATGTATGCATATGCAGCACTTGCATGACATTCATTTCCGCCTTAAGATGAAAAATAATAATAAAATTTTATTATGCACTTAGCAGTCGCTCGACGCCCTTATTCTTTTCGGGGCATGCCCCCCATCCAGCTGCTGCTGTCAGCTATGAGCACACATATTGCAAATATGCTAAAAACTCACGCCTCAAAACGTGGCATGATGTCAGCGGCGTATCTGCTGTAATTTATGGCAGCAACATCGGCGCATCACGAACTGAATCTGCAACACTTTTGCGCCCAGCCGCATGACTCGACAACACACACACACACACGAACACAGAGACACGTTTCTAATCTAGCCAGCTATAAGATTAAGATCTGTCCTCGGGCTCAGTGACATGGCATTCAAATTACTCGTAAATATCCCGTAACGAGCTTTGCAACTGGCGACGCAGTTGAGCAGAGCTCCTCGTACTATTGCCGTCTGCTGCTGTCCCATGATTGATGATGAATGATTGATGCTGGGCATCAAACTGCCATACGTTGTTGGCACGCCTCCGCCCTCCTGCTCGCCCCATGCAACAGTGGGGCAACAACGAAATGCATGCGATTGAGCAAAATGCGTTAAAGTGCCAACAGATTTTCACAGATTTTTCAGGGCTCTCGAATTGCTCAACCTGCATCTTACACACGTCTCTATCTCTCGCTCTCTCTTGGTGAGTGTGTGTGTGTGTGTGTGTGTGTGTGTGTTCATGTACATGTTCTGTCATGTGATGCTTCGTTAGGCTGACAGCTTTTCGTTTCACACTGTAATCTTCTAGCTGAAGCAGCTTGCAAGTCATCACAGATATATATAAGTATATATACATATATCTATATATATATACATTACATATATATGTAGCTATATATATACACATCTACACTTACATGTTGTTTGTTGCATGTCGCATGCAAGCCAAGCTGTCTCCATTTGCCCTCTAATTGCTATTGGCATGATTTTCAATTTAACATGCATGTTAGCTCAATGTTATTTTATAAGACGTGACATTCTTCGCACTGGCCACAAAAAGTCATTTCTTAAAGAGTGCAGAGTCACTGCAGATATCTAGAGAAAGTCAAATAAATCATCGAACAGCATTAATTATGCTCAGAAATTTCTAGTTTTAATTGCATTTGAAGGCATTGAAGTTGATAGAACTCAAGTTCTGTTATCTGATAGTATGTATATTATTTCTCTCATATAATAAAAGAAAGTTGATCTAGCTTAATATTAGTTCCTCTACAATATGGGCGAATGTAGTAATTTGTGGAAGGTAAAGAAAAAAGAAAACAATAAATGGAAAAGCAAGTGCATATCGATATTTAAATCGATAAAGGAATTGAGGTACGAATGTCGACTATATACATTTGTTGTTCAATTTCATATTTGATTTATCTATCGATATATACACTACATTCTCCATTTTTCCATTTCCATTTCGATGTTTCTCCTTTTTCCTTCACTTCTGCACTATTCAGTTTCTGGACCAATTTGAAACTCAATTTCTATCGATAGCCATTTACTTTTCCTTTTTTATTCACTTACATTTCCCTATTTTCTTTTCTTTTAGGTCTTTTCCTTTCTTTCCTTTTGTTTTCTTCTCTTTCGTTTCTTCACTATTCAGTTTCTCGATCGATTTAATAATCGATTCCTATCGATAACTACCACATACTCTTTCCCTTCAGTTATCCCATTTACCTTCTCGTATAGTTCACTTCCGACTGACATTCAGCGTGGTTATCCATTCCCTTCTAACTTGACACCATCTAATCAAAGTCCCGTTATTTCATGGCATTTCACATGGAGCTGTGTCCTTTGATAGCCTCATCCCTGTCAGCTCAGCAGAGCAGCGCCATTAGCACATTAGCGTTGATTTTATCCCTAAGTTTCCTCTCTCTCTCTTTCTCTCTCTCTCTGTCTCTCTCTCTCTGTCTCTCTCTCTCTCTGTCTCTCTGAATGTTATTCCTAATTTATTACAAAAAATCCCTTAAGTTCTCTTGATTATAATTTATATGTGACAGTTTATTCGATGTGACGACACGAAACTTTTACCACAATTTCCATGCAGCTCGCAAAAGTTTTCACCGAAACAGCTGCGAAATGACAATGCTACATACACTAGCATCCATATAGATATGGACACGGGTATAGTATATGCGAATATACATATATAGAGTCAAGTCAAGTATTCAAGTGCTGAGCAAAACTATTTGCGTGATAGTTCGCAAGAAGTTCAACTCGCTCGCTGGATAATCCACTTAATTTCTGTTGAGTTCAACTCAAATTTACTTTTCATTTCATCCTAAGCAGGTGCAACGAGAAAATTTTACACCTTTGCGCTGTGTGGGCTGTGTGTGTGTGTGTATGTGCGTGCTCTCTGGAATGGAAACCGTTATTGCAACTGACGCATGGAATATCTAAAATCGAAGCGCTTAGCTGCGGTTTTTAGCCATTTTGAAGCTTGTATCAGCTGCACAGTGGGACAAAGTGAATATGATTTTGATAAAAATTTAATTTTGGTGTGTGGAATTGCCTCACTTTGTCATTAAGGACATTAAAATTTGATATTTTCTATTAGATATATGAGATAAAATATTTGAGAGCTCAACTAGTAGTGCTATGATATATTCATTATCATCAAATATTCTCTCACCTAAACAGAAAACTCCCCCTGCTCTTAAAGGCTGCCTTCAAGTTTCTTGGATGTGCCAAGAGAATGATTTATATACATATATTTATTTAATATTTCAGTCAAAATTGTAGCTGTTTCTGATTTTCTAAAAGACCTAATAGATAAATATAATAGATAAATATAGAACATATAGAATCCTACAGTCATTGGAGGAATAGATTGAAAGGAAAATAAGCTGATTAGCCATCCCCTTCCTCTACCTAGCCTAGCCTTAATCCAATTCTAAATAATATGTATACCATTTAAATATTTAGTTTTGTAGTTGTTGTTGAAACACTTTACTATTTTATTACACTGGGATCCCGATTAATCGAAATGAGTCAGTTTTTTTTCCGATTCGAAATATCGAGAATTATTGTGAAGGAGTTTCGGGATTTTTGATTTAGCAGAGAAAAAATTATCAAGACTCGCCTATATTTGATTATTTTTTTAATGTTAAAAGTAAAAAAAAAAAAAAATTCAGTGCAAATATTCTGGCAACATAGCTCCAACAGAGATATCAATAGATGCTAACAATAACATGATTAATTTGCTCAACAATAGAGGCTGAATTAAAATGGAAATCAATTATCTGAATAGACATAAAATTAAATAAAGAATTTGATCTAACGCATATATCAAATACATAATTGAAAAGCTCAATGAGAGCGATTCGTAGGCACTTGAGGCAGCATTTGAAATGAAGCTGGGAGCCAACTGTGAAGAGCTATCGAATAACAGTTGACATATTCAAAGGGAACACACACACACACGCACACACGCACACACATGTGCGAATTGATGCCGCAATTGAGCTAATTGAAGTGTGCTGCTGTGTGGCAAGCTCTAATTGAAAGCGATGCCAGGCCTTATAAATGAGATGGCACTCAAGCACATTTTCTATTTCATTTTCTGATTTTTTTTTTTTTTTTTTTGTGGCTTAGCATACATATTTAATGCAGCGCACTGATATGAGAAATTGTCTTTAATGTCAATTCAAGCCAGAGAGCGAGACAGACAGATAGATAGATAGATATATAGATAGAGAGCGATTCAATTGCATCGCAAGTCAATATTTGAGCTGAGCCCTCGGCTGAGCTGCGTCTTCATTGCATTTTGTAGACGTGCCTTTGGCAAACACTCAGCGCTCTCGCAGCACCGGCTCTTGTCACGGCGAAGGCAAACGCAATGAAGTGCGCTCCAGAGCTCGAATGCAAACAGAGACAGACAGAGACGTTCGACTCTTTCACACACACAGTCAAGCAGAGAAGTGATACAACTGCTGTCACCTGCTAGACTCAGGGGACACTCGGACGGACGGACGGAGGGGCGGAGGGCCGGACGTACGGCCATGCCAAGTGGCAGTTGGCGCATGGAGGCGCCAACGAGGCGTTTTAAATCGAATCAAATTCTGTGCGAAACTCTGATTCCAGGTCAGCTACAGCTACCCACCTGCCACGCCTCAATGTATATATGTACCTATATATATTTTGATTCAATTATTAGCACACACTCCCTCTAGTTAGTTGGCAGCAGTTGAGGCGATATGACATGTGATATGCACAGTTAATTGAGCACTCGATAAGCAACCAAAGCTATTTATATGCAACTTGTTGAGAAATATATAGCATTAGCATCATCATCAGCATCATCATCAGCATCATCATCATCAGCATCTGCTCAATTGACCGGCAAAGTTCGCAAGTTTGATGAGAGTCCCTTAACTCTCTATTCTAAAAGGTTGACATTATATATACATCATTTTATAGTTGCATATTAAGGTTAAGAGTTAACTTTTTATGCTCATTCATGAGTTTAAATGAGTATATTGGGTATAGCAATATTAAACTGACAGTATTTTGTCTCTTAGACAATCTTAGAATAATAGAATAGTTACGTTACGTTATTATAGAGTCCTTCTAGATACTTTAAACCCAGGACTAATTAGGGCTGGACAATGCAATTTGCAATTTAAAATTGGTTTACCTACTCTCTATGGCTATAAAAAATAAGGTATACAGTAGAATCTGGTTATATAAGTTAAGACTTTCGACAATCTAAGGAGGCTGGAGAGTCCAGTCAGACATTCAAGGGGAGAACCTAACGGGTAGAACAGATTTAGTTCAGTTTATATTCGGACTAGAGAGAGTTTAGACCAAATTATATAAAATATATTATTTCATTGAACACAAAGTTGTTATATATTCACAAGAACCTAACACAGCGTGCCCAATCACTAGTACTCTAGTGTGGGAGTGCTTAACTTATATACAGTAGAACTATATATACATTAAAATCTGGTTATAACGACGCTTTAGGGACCGTCGTAGTATTCCGAAGACGCTATAGTTGACTCATATAAGCTTGTCTAGGGACCAGGAATTTCCTCGCAATTGCCGTACGAACGCTATAAGCGGAGTCGTTATAACCTAAGTTTACTGTAACAAATTTTTACTGTTTTAGTTACTATAGACTTCTTTAAATATCTTTCATTTAACTTGAGCTATTTATGTTCCGTAAAAGAGCATTAAGCAGTCGGTAATGCTCGATTGCAACGCTCGTAAATTATGTTTTACCTTGTATAGGTTCGCTTCATCTAAATACTATTAATTTTTATTATTTATTTATTATTATATTGATTCAAATCTCTAGTAAACAAATAATAAATTTTCTTTTTCATGCTTTTTTTTCATGCTGAGCACAGTTTATAGACAGATTATTTGGTCACTTGGTAAATCCGAGTACGCCCTGTCTAGAGCACTAGAAGTGCATATGGATGAGAGTGGAGAGCGTGGCGTAAATGCTTACAGAGCCCAAGGAGTCATTTCCTTCTGCACAAATCACGCAGATATTTTAATTTCACTTCATTTCTTATTTTTTGTTTTCCTCTTTTCTCATAATGTTATCTTCAGCTCTGCGGCACGATTCTTGGCAACAATGACAAACACTTTTTATACAATTTAGCAATTTACCAAGCCATTAACAATTTATCCAGGCAGCTGGCTTAAAAGTTTTCTGCTTAACGGCAATGCGATGCCAGCCAAGTTTTTGCCAACGTCAGCGATTTGAAGCCGAAAAATAAATCGTTAACATAAATCAAAACACTTTCCCGAGTCCTTCCCCGTCTGCTTTTATCTTTTGTGTCGAGCCATTACCAATGCACTTTGACTCTGTGCCTGTGGCTGTGGCTGCTGCTTCTTCTGCTTCTTTTCTCTGCATGCACAGACATGTTATGTCAGCTGGCTCTATATACCCTGCATATGGGAGTGGATGTGGTTGATTCAGCTACCGACTCCTGCTCAATCGATATTCAGCTGCTCTTAGCGCTGTCCAGGGTATCTAATAGTCTATCAGCACAGCTCTTGTCGGTCGCTTGTTATCTTTACTTCGTCCTGCCTCAAATCAATTCCAAAATCACGGCACACAGCACACGCGCCAAACTGTGTGCTACAAAATGCGAATCAGATTGAAGCTACAATAGATGTTACACACACACACACACAGATGTATATATATATTGTGTGTGTGTGTGTGTATTACATGGCCCATAGTCACGCCTCGACATTATGTATCGCATAAGGACATGGCATTTGATAAACATTATTGTACATGTCCGACAATTTTTCAACAATCGCTCGAGCGTGCCGGCATTTGATTGATCCGCTGGCCATCAGACGATGGTGGCTCTTGGTGGTTCGTGGTGGCTCGTGGTGGTGGTAAAAACAAACCGTTAGCGGTATAAATGACAAAGCGTTACGTACTTGCCAGCTGCGGCAGCGTCGAGTGATTGATTCTGTTGCCAAACTAACCGAAAGCAATTGCCCAGCGGTGGGCGTGGCAGCGATTGAAACGCATGCAGTGGCAAGCCAGCTGATGCGTTCGCCTCACATTTAATTGCACTTGAGCATAAATGAGAATTGCACTTAAAAAAGCGAGCCGCCAATCCCTTCGAGCGTAAACATGTCCCATTCATTCGCTGGCCAAAGAAAACGCCCCGAAAGCCCAAACAGAAACGGAAAGAGGAAAAATATCGCCCAACTATACAAACTTGATTACGCGCAATGCATTCGCTGTCGCAGCAACTGCTTCAATTGCATATAAATTGCATACGAATACCCTCTACCAAGACGGGGTAGATAAGTTGTTTGAAATGTAAATAAAGCTTATATTTTATTTTATATTATATATATGTTATATTTTTATATATAATTTTATATTTAGATTATTATTATTTACATTTTATATTTTAAAATTTATATTTTATATATTTAATATTCGAGATTTCAGGGGGTTTTAGAGGGGACAGGGGAGATTTTAAGAGAGGGGATTTATATTTTCGAGGGAGAGGGGAGAGGGATTTTAGATATTTTGGAGAGGGGAGAGGGGAGATTTTGGAGATTTTGAGATTTTATTTTATTTTGGAGATTTTTATATTTTATATTTTATATTTTTATATTTTTGAGGTTTATATTTTATATTTTATATTTTATATTTTATATTTTATATTTTATATTTTATATTTTATATTTTATATTTTATATTTTATAATTTATATTTTATATTTTATATTTTATATTTAATATTTAATATTTAATATTTAATATTTAATATTTAATATACAATATTTTATATTTTTTATTTTTTTATATTTTATATTCTATATTTTATATTTTAAATTTTATATTTTATATTTTATATTTAACATTTCATATTTTATATTTTATTTTTTACATTTTATATTTTACATTTTATATTTTATATATTATATTTTATATTTTATATTTGATCTTTCATATTTATTTTCTGCTGTGCTTATCAGCTTTCAATAAGGCAAGTGCATCTGAAGGTCATTTTACAATTCTGTCGCTCTATATTACTTTTTCTTAATTTTCTTATAAACATACTCTGTAAAAATCAGAATTTCTAAAAATGGGCATATTACTGTAGGAACAGTGTATACGGTATATCGATAAATTATCGATCCACCACTTCACACCAATTTATATAACAACTACTAAAATTCGATATATATAATACCCAATGACAACTATAACTTCTCTCATTCCACATTTATTCCATTACGCATTCCGCATCCCTTACAGGGTATCTGGGTGTGCGAGCACTTCCATTTGGCGCTCACTTGTTTGTTTGTATCATGCACGGTTGCTCTTTTCAATTACTTTCACATTTAATATAACCAAATTGATGCTGGCCACGCCCCTCCGCCTCTACGGCATCCGAGCCCATGACAAATGGGCGACACGTGCCACAAAGAGATGTGGCAGCAGCAGAACTATATACGTATTTAAGTAGAAGCAATCGTATTTGCATACGTGGAAACAAAATTCGCTACACGTTTGCATAAAACCGGGCAAAACCAATTTATTATAGAGATTCCCATAAAAATTTGACAGATCCGCAACAGCAACAAGAACAACAACAACAACAACATACTCAAAAACATCTTGCTCTAAATGCTTATCCCATTCCACGCTTGGCTTCGCTTCCGGCCAGCATCCAGTGTCCAGTGTCCAGCAGGTCTTGTTGCTGTCGCTGTTGCCTCTTCTTCTTCTCTCTGTTTTGCGGTATTTCAGGCGAGTCGAGTAGGTTTTAGTCCAGCCCAGTCTAGCTTGGCCGTTATCACATCGTTGGCAGCTGAATTGATTAAGCTGTCCACATGTCAAAATGATCGCATCTCCATTCATCCATTCTCTCATAAATTTACTTCCCAATCTGCCTGTCCGTCTGAGCGTTCATTCGCCTGTCTGCATTCCATTCAAGTCAATTCAATGTTTATTTGAGCATTTGATGAGCATATATGAAATCATGTATGTATTGGTCATACTATAGTTGTATGGGTAGATCGCAGTGAGTTGAGAGTTTTATAATCCATTACTCAGAAGAGAATTAAATGAAGTTATTTTATTGGCGTATTGTATACATATGTACTCATGAGTCTTTTACGCAGAGCTCGCCAATAACTGTTGATCGTTTCCCACTCTCTTTCACTCACACTCTGAGAAAACACTCAGAGAGCAACCGATTGCAACGGTTCCCCAAGCAGGTCGCTCTCTATCGGTTAGCAAACGCTTTGTTGTTGTTTTGCTTTGCGCGGACGTTCGCTGACCGTTTGGTTGAGTGGAATGAAGCCGATAGTCATTTGTGTATGTATTGGTATGTAAACGACTGTTTGCAAAGCAAAACAAAAGCGTTCGCGAAGTGAGCGAGACTCACTGAGTGCAAATGTGAAATGTGAGTGTGAAGAGCGTCACAATCGTATTTATCCTTAAACGGGCTCGTGAAGAGAGCGTCACACGAAGAGCGTCACTCAAGGCGCTGAGCACCGAACTCTTGCAGTGAGAGAGAGTGAGCAAGCACGATCAACTAACATTTGCAAGCTCTGCTTTTACGTCTCCTTCTGTGATGCAGTCTTCAGTCAAATGTGTTAGAGGGGAGTACAGTATGTTGTGTAAGTTTGCTGATTGCTTGCATATTTCTTGCTGCTTCGGTGTTACGCTGAGTACGCTGAGCACGTACATATTATGTGCGTATGTATGTACATGCATATGTACATCGTTAAGATGCAATTTTGATGAGATGCCGTAGACGTGTCTTTAATATCTTCAACTGAAACTACTAGAGCTCACACAGCCAATTTTGTAAACATCAAGCTAACCAACAACATATATGGCTTTATAGTATATGTATGTCTATACAACGTCTGACATCTCATGCCTACCCAAGCTTTCTATTATTTATTGCAAAATTGAAAAACAACGCCAAGAAGAGAAAAGAAAATATTCTATTTAAGCATAAAAATTGTTCAAGTTCATAAAGTTGAATCATAAATACATGAGCTCAGGCTGGCTGCCCTCTTTATTGATTCACATTTCTGACGCACATTTCGTATTCAGGCTGCGAAGCGAACATTAGGCAACTCGGCGATTGCCATTAGCACGCACTCAACTCAACTCGAATGCATTATCTCTCTCTCTCTCTCTCTCTCTATGTGTGTGTGTGTGTAATAATATATGTAGATGTATATGTAAATATGAAAATTCCTCGTCAAGCACTCCATTTGCATGGCCGTTCGCAGTTTCAGAATAAATTTATTATTATCAAATGAAAGGGCACAAGATGTGGCCGATGCTTCGGCTGGCTCCCATTTTCGATATGGCCCACATTTTGCGGCTGGATCAAATAGCGCCAACAAGGCGTCACGGCCCATATGAGGGGCACAATTAAGTGTGTGACACGCCCAGCTATGCGACACTGTTGATCGTAAAAAACGCCCCCATAATGGCGAGCCATGTGATGCGCATCAAATCAGAGCTAGACGACTCTCTCTCCCCCTCTCTTGCTCCACACATATGCCCCAAATGTAACTATGTAAATGTGCGCATATGCTTGTGTGTGGCTGAGCGTGGGCGTGTGGGCTGTAAGGGGTAGCTCTGCATGCATTATAAAATACGTAAGTTGAACGCCTAACGCGCCCTCTAAGCATCAGTTCTCTTTTAGGGAACTCATTGATTTTCTTGCATAAATATATGAATGTATACATGCTGTATATCCATGGCAGAGCTTAAAGCAGAAAAATTATTTCTTTGGGGAGTGCAGCTCTTAGCAGCGTGCCTCTAGGGCTGCCTCCATTAACTGAGCTTGCCTTGACAGCCATCAGCTGCAATTTGGCTGAAAACTTTTGTCTATACCCTGTAAATGCGAGCTGAATAGCATAGGCAATGCTTACCAAGCTATTATGTTATAGAACAGTAAGTAATACATTTTGTATATGTTTTGAAGTATATGAGCCGTTATAATATAGTTGATATAGCTTTGCAAAGGCTATCGAGAGAGCTCTATAGGTTCTCTAATATTTACAAATAAAATCGAGAGTGCTAGGCGTAAATGTGCAAGCATTTCTCTTAAAGGGCATATGTTAATACAATATATCTTTCTATATTTAGTGGTATTCTTTCTTGTCGTCTACTGCTTATCTGGATCCTTAGTTTCTCAATATATGCATGTATACATTGGTCCTGTTTATTTTTCTACTAAAGCTAGAATACGTTACTATATCCTACTGTAGGGCATCAGATAGTCAGTATACAGATATTGACAAAAGCGAAAGTTTGCATAGAGGCGCCAACTAGCTATCTGACATCTTTCTCCTTTTGTTAACATTCTTCTTATTCCATAGCTCTCATATATAGAGACATCTATTACAGAACATCTATCAGTCCATCATTGTATTACAAATATTATCTAATATTACTATCTACTGCATTTTACTATCATATTTTCCTTTCCTCTATGCGTTACTCTTTCAATTGCATTTGCCTATGTCACATTTATGCACATAGTAGCATATCGACTACAGGGTATCTGCGAGTCAGTCACTATATACTTCATTTTACTATCATATTTTCTTTTCCTCTATGCGTTACTCTTTCAATTGCATTTGTAGCATATCGACTACAGGGTATCTGCTAGTCAGTCACTATCTGCAGCATTTTATTAAAATATATTTTCCTTTCCTTACTTACTTTACTTCTTTCATGTCTGCGTGTCTATCTTATGTGTGTGCATATCCACTACAGGGTATCAGCTAGTCCATATCTGTCCATCGATTGGCTCTTGCAATGGCTTTCCACTTACTTTCTCCACTTGTGCATTACAGCTGTCCATTGCTTTCCCTCTGTCAACTGTTTCCCCAGCCGAATCGCTCGCTCTTTAAATCGCTAGCGAAATGGATTTAGCTGAAATATGTTTTTCTTTTGTCTTTTAATCAGTTTTCCCGGAACTCGCCTTGGCAGGGGCCAAAACAAAACGTGGCCATCTCCCAGCTGCCCCTGCAACTGCCTCCAATTTGGCCTAATTTATGGTTTCGCCTCCTGCCATTCATGAAGCTTCTTTTGCCGTTCGCTCTGCTCCACCGTGGCCAACCCCTCCACACTTGATGGCCTCTTTTTTTGCACAGTTCGCCTTTGGCTTTGCGTTAGCCCAGGGCCGACGCCTTAATTTCATTTCCATGCACTCGCCTGTCGAGACGCATAAAGTCAAATAGTTTATTGCATACTTCGGGGGATATCCGGCATAGAGCAAGTGGCCCCCAAGTGCTCCCCAGCTAGCTGCTGCTGGCTTGCCTCTGCTGCTGCCTCTGCTGCTGCTCATTTGCGATGCTATTTGTCCAGCGTTTGTCCTCGGGCGCCCCCACGGCGCCAGTTCGAGCCTTTGGCATTCCCTATTGAAAGTGCAGTCAAAGTGTCCTTTGTAGCCAGCGCAAATATCAGCTTCAATGCATAACTGCAGGCTTTCTCTCTTGTTACTTTTCCACGCCCTCACACGCTGGCCCTCCTCTCTCTCTCTGTCTCTTTTTGTAGCGAACGTGCCAGAGACGGGGCCAATTGCGGAGGATGTTGCGTGCATTTAGCTTATTTGCCTCTAGCCTCAAAACTCTGCTGCTGCTGCTGCTGTTGATGTTGTTGTTGTTGTTGTCCTTGCCAAGTGCACAAACTATGCGAAAAGTAACAAACAAACAAGCAGTAAAGAATGAGAGAGAGAGATAGAGAGAGGGGGAGTAGAGAGTAATATTTATATTAAAAAACAAAAAAAAACAAAAACATTTGAGGCATAGTTGTCTCGGCAGATCATGAATATATAGACTCGATGGCCTGAAGGATGCTTCACAAGGCTAAACAAGCCAAATCAAAGCAGACAGCAAGAGAGAGAAAGAGAGAGAGAGAGATAGAGAGCGTTAGCGACTGCTGCACGTGCTGTGGCTGAAATTGCAAAAACATTTCGAGACGTGACAACGCCTTAAAATGTTCTTTGGCCCAAACGGCTGCAGCAGGTGCTGCTTCATTTGAAGTTTCAGCCAGGCTCGGCTTTTGAGTTATTTCGAGTTGCCATGATAAAAAAAAGAAAAGCGAAGAAAATGAAAATGAAAATCACGAAGCGAACAAATTTCGCTACAAATTGCTGTGTTAACTGTGGCCAACAACAGTTGTGCCAAATGGCCAGCAAGAAGGAGAGAGACAGAGAGAGAGAGAGAGAGAGAGAGAGAGAGAGAGAGAGAGAGAGAGAGAAAGAGAGAGAAAGCGAGAGACTGGCCGGAGCACGCTTCGCACTTCCGAGTGGCCTGCGCCGCTTGATGAATGGAGCACATGACAAAATAATTCAAAGCACGCAAATCATAGACTGCCCTGCCCGGCACTACGAGCCGGCCGAATAACGGTTTAGTTCCGTTACGAAAAGGTCTCTCAATTGGATTACGTAGTGATACGTTCGGAATCCTAATTGAAGCCAGCCTCCCAAACGTTTCAAAGGGCCCTCGGCAATCTTTGCACTCGCAAATTAGATGAACATAATCAAGATATTTGTGAAACGAGCCCAATTAGGAGAACGACACGCAGGCATATGAAATGGTACACCGGGCGGTATACCCGCTAAAAGTGCTGTGATCTATCAGAAATACATAAGCGCAATGATTTATGTGTGAATGAAATGAAAAACTAAATCAAGCTATCAATTATTATCGATAAATCAGGATTGGAATGAGTTATCGAAAAAATATTTTGGTATATTTTGGTATGTACATATTATACAAGCAAAATTCAAGTCTCTAGCTCTTGTGGTATTCGAGATCTGCGCGTTCATACGTATACACAGATGGTCAAATGGACAGACTGACGGACGCAAATATCGACAGACAAACAGCTATGGCTATAATGACTCAGCTCAGCTTTCTACTCAAAAATATATCTGTATTTTATGGGGCCTGCCACGCCTCTTTCCGCCGTAATTTAACCTCTTTAATGGCTTCAGTGCATAATAAAACGAGAAATTCTCTTCCCCAAACTAGCTAAATTTAATGTTATTTAAAGGCGCAATTTTTCCTACTTTTAAAAAAAGGTAAAAATAAACAAGTAAGAAAGCTCTAGTCGAGACTGCTCGACTACGAGATCCCCTGAACCCTACAAGCAACTGATATTTCAAAAATAATTGGCAAACACACACGCACACACACACACACACGCATACATACAAATACACGCACACACACACGCATACAAACAAACACACGCATACACACACTCACATATACAGACGATTGCGCTTGGGTTGCGCTGCAGTGTTGGCAATATAATGAAAACTTATTTGTTGAATAATTTAATTTCTAGACGTACGATCGTAATGAAACTTTCAGAACGTAATCATAATGTTAAAATGTATGTGTATACCGAAGCTCAAGTCTCTAGTATTTGATATACGACTTTTACAAAGATGAGGGTGAGGGGGTGGATTTAGGTGTGGGGGGTAAATTTTAACAAAAACCGAAATTGTATAAAATTCATCTTAATGTACATTTTAAATTTGGAGACTCTAGCTTGAAAGATGTAGGAGATATAATTATTTAAGTGATCTTCGATAAGGTTTTTTATCGATAAAAAAATATCGGAATGAGTTATCGTTTGTTAGTGATAAACTCGATCTGCGCGTGATATATACGGACATTTTAAAAAAAAGTTGAAGTCTCTAGCTTTTATATCTTCTGAAATCGACGCGTTCATACATACGGACGGACGGACGGACGGACGGACGGACGGACGGACGGACGGACGGACGGACGGACGGACGGACGGACAGACAGACGGACAGGGCCAAATCGACTCAGCTTGTCGTCCTGATCAAGAATATATATACTTTGTGGGGTCTGCCACGCCTCCTTCTGCCTGTTACATACTTTTAACAAAACCATTATACCCTGATTTCCCATTTTCAATGGGTTCAGGGTATAATTAGGTAAACGTCGCTGACACTAGCCCAACACTCAAGTCAAGGCAAGGCTTAAGGTGGCTATTTATAAAGACCTGGCCCGGTGCTGTGTGCGCAGGTGTTTGCATCACGTGCCGGGCTGAGTTTGCATAGTTTTTTCTTTTTGTTTTTTGTTTTTCTCTCTGTTTTTGTTATCGCTTTCTTTCTCTGTGGCACACGCACAGCCAGAGTGCGGGCAGGGCTTAAGCAGTTGCCGCTGACATCATTGGCAGAGCGCTCAGCTCTCTGCTCGAGTTTGGTTTGGCACCGCCTAATGAGTCGAACAAACAGCTAATAAGTGAGACACCGACCCAGCACAGCTCGGCATTGTTTCAGTGTGGCTGAGCTGAGCGAGCAAGCATCAAGCAGCAACCGAGAGCTGCGGCAATAAATCAAGCAGAACTAACTGCAACCACGTGGCGTATGCGCAATGCTGACACTTCTCTTTCCAAATGCAATTAGCGCGGCATGGGTCGCCTCAGCTCTCAGCTCTCGGCTCATAGCTCAGCGCTTGTTTTTGTCAAACTTACGGCGCCGCACAGTGAGACGAAATGCGAGCATTGGCATGTGCGTGAACGACTAGGAAATACCCTGGCTTAACGCCTAAATTAAACAAACTTAATTGCTGAGCCGAGACAGCTCTTTGAGAGTTGTTTTTGAATTATTTTTTGGACTCACTCTTTAGTATGATTTTTAATGTACATATATTTTAAATTATCATTAAAAAACATATTATTTAAAATGATTTTTTTTAAATTATTATTTTATATTAAAAGCAATTAATTAAAATAATAATAATTAATTATTATTTATTTTATAAATTATATTACAGCTAACAAATATATAATGTCAAGAAAAAAAAAATGTATAAAAAAACAAGATCATATTAAAAATATTCTCTATGTATTCTCTAATATTCATATTTTTCTATACTATACTATATTATATATTATTTTTTTTTCTTTGTTCTATTCTACACTAAATTAAAGATTATTAATTTTAATTCTTACTTTGAAAATAAATAAGTTTGGCTATTTTTGTTTTAATAAAAAAGAATCATTTTGAAGCACACATATCTTTTTATTATTGTTAAAAAATAAATAAATAAATAAATTAAAAAAAAATATATATGTATATATATATTTATTTATTTATTTACTTTATATATATATATATACTTTTTATTTCATTATAACTCTATATTATATTTATTTTATACTTAACAAAATTAAAGATTATGCATTTTTAGTTTGAAAATAAGTTAGTTTAACTTGTTTATTTTCATTTTTTTTTATTAAAAAGAATCATTGTTAGACACATATATCTTATTATTTTTATTTAAAATAGATATATTTTTTTTTATTTTTTTTTTTTTTTATTTTTATATATAACATTTGTATTTTAGCTAATTTATTTTAATTTCAACTGTTAGTTTAATTACGTTAAATATTTCAGTAAAATTATTTTTAAAACTTAAAAAATAGTTTTTTTACTACACTTTTCAAAAATACTTTATTTTAAATAAAAATTAATTTAGTTGAATTCATTTACTTTAAATTTTAAATGAAATACGGATATAAAATTTTAAATAAATACTTTGTTATTTTATTTTTTAACTGAAATAAATATTTTTACTTTATATTAAATTTAAATATGTATAAGTTTATTACATTTATTTATTAATTTTTTTTTTTTTTTTTGACACTTTTTGTAAGTTCAACTTTGATTGCCCTTCTTTATGACATAGGTAAAATGTTGCTGCGTGTATATAAATAGAATTTTTATTTGCCTTCTACATTGTTCATTTTATTTTTTCATTTTTATTTTCTCTGAAATTCGGCGGGCATGCAGCGGTGGGGCACGGGGCAATCGGATTTGCTGTGACATTCATATATGCTCGAGTAATTCAATGGCTCGGCGGAGCGGCCCGGGCCCACTGTGGCTGCAGGGGCACACGTGTGTATCCAGTCAAGCATTTGACAGGGCCATGTCCTTGGCTGATGTCAGAGCCGCTTTTAGTGGCCACTAAATCAGTTGAGCCACAGAAATGTTTATGCAAACAAAAATGCCCCACAAGGGATACGCAGCGGCGACGGCGACTGCGTCATATAGATGACGATGATGGACAATGGCCGGGCTGGCCAGCGATGATGATGATGGCAGAATATATTTGCTCATTGCTGCAAATGATATGGCTGTGGGCGTGTGGGCGTGTGGGCGTGGCTGGGCATAACACTTTTTCATTATGCCCAAAGTTGGCCAAATTCCAAATATTCATTTATGCATTGCCAACAAAGCGCTGCAGGAATAAAAATTTTCCTGCTCATTAAATTTTATTGCAATGCTCGCTCTCTCTCTCACACACACTCGCTGTGTGTGTGTGTGTGTGTAGCAATTAAGTTCAACGGCGTGTTAACAAAAACCGCAATATGTTCGCCTCTCCAAAGGGGTTGGCAAGTGCTTGTTGTTGTTGTTGTTGCTGTTTTTTTTTTTTTTTTTTGGTGCTGTTTGCCATTGGCCCAAATGCCAAATCGACAGCTAAACATCATAATTATGCTGCTGATGATAATTAAGCTTTAGTCGTGGTCGTCCTCGTTCTCGTCGTTGTTGTTGTTGTTGTTGTTGTTGTTGTTGTTGTTGCAGCTGTCGCAAAATTAATTGCATTTCATACTTGCGGTCGCTCGTGTCGTAGATGTTGAAACTAATTAACAGCCGCCGAGACATTTCCCTAAGCCTCGCACCTAAAAACTAAGCACAGGCCTAAATGCCATGCCATTAAAAATTAATTAAACGCATAAACACATGCGTAAATTCACGCAAACACACACACACACACGCACACAGATATATATTTATATATGTATTGGTAGAGCCAAGTGGGTTGTCAATTAAAGCAAACATTTTTTAACAAATCAATTCGAAAACAATTGTCAACTTAAAGCTCACACACACACACAGACACACACACACACACACATATATATACATGACTAAATCTCTTCACTGAGACTTCGCCTCAGCAAGCAGCATAGAAATGCACTCGCACAGGCAAATACTCCTCTCTGCATAGAATAAAGATATATATATGTATTTATATATATAATTTATATGATGTATATGTATACATATAATTTATATATACATATATCAACTCCCTTTGACCCTATTTTCCGGGCAAGTGAACTGCATTTGCCTAGCAAAATATCAAAAAAATAAAAATAAATAAGAAATGAATCGAACTATGAAAATCGAAATCAAAATGAATTTTCAGCAAATTTTTGCTCAGCTCAAACTGTTCATTGCCATTGATCAATCATCCAATCAGTCAATCATTGCAAACTAACTGTACTCCACTCTAGATTCGCCGTAAGCCCATTAACGTTTGTTAACATTTGCGGCCATTTTCGAACGGTTCATGCGAAAAGCCACAAAAAGCCGATGGAAATCAACATTTTCACTTTGCGCATTTGCAGGGTATTTTTGGCTCGCTGAGCACAGACTGCGCAAATCCTATTTAGAGCTCTGCCGCATACATTTTAAATCAAAATTGTGTTTTAGATGCCAAGCCACATACAGTTTATATGGAGATGAATATCGAAGTGGTTATGAGAGTCGAGTGATTATGAACGATCTTTGGTCATTTGGAGGCGTCATATATGTCCGTTGTTATCGTTTATCGATTATCGCACTAATCGATAAGATGTTACATTTTAATAATAGTTGAAGTAATATATGCAGTCGAGTCTCGTTAGTTTGTAAATCAAAAATCGAACACCGATAAATCGAAAAAAATCGTTTTCGATAATTTTCGATAATCTGAATTTCTGTGTAAATCGAAAAAAACTGACCCCCTTGCCGTTTCGAATTATCGTTACGGGACTGTATAACTAATATATTCTTGCTGTTTCATATATGTATTGAAATTTCGTATATCAGAAGATACGTATATTAGATAATCCATATATTTATGTTGTTATCGATTAACTATCGAAATTATATGTATATTGTCATCGCTAAAAGCCCTTTATAATTGAATAATTGAGAAAATATATGGATAACTAATATGCATATACATACATCATATTAAAATTCATATATTATATATATAAGGTGAAACCTTTGAGCCCCACTGATTTGTCCTGAATTTGAGCAGCATGGAATTTGTATAAAATGCATCTGAATATACATATATATAATATCAAATTTGTAGCAGATATTATATTATTATTACAGATATTACTGATTTTTGATAAGTTTATAATCGATAAAAATAACGGGACAAGGTATCGATTTTTTGTGATAAACTTGATATCCGCGCTATTTATACGAACAGTCTTTAAAAAAATTCAAGTCTCTAGCTTTTATATATTCTGAGATCGACGCGTTCAAACATACGGACAGACGAACAGAAAAATGTACAGAGCCAAATCGACTCAGTTCGTCGCCCTGATCAAGAATATATATACATTGGTGGGCCTGCCACGCCTCCTTCTGCCTGTTACATACTTTTAACTTCATTCTTAACTTTTAACTTCCCTTAGTTCCCATTTTTTATGTGTTCAGGGTATGAAAAATATAAATCAAATAAAATAAATAAAATTCTACCTTGTTTTATTTGTTGAGAATGTTCATAAATTACATATAGAAACAGATGGCGCAAAGGAAGGATACAGGCTATGATTGAGCTGCCTAAGCACCCTTGAAATGAATGATTCACATAAATTTAATTAACGATATTCCATAAATAACAATCAAGTGTGCGCACTTAATTCATAATCAAATGCTCGCGAGCTACTTGACTTGAATTGTATGAATAATAAATGCAATTAATTACTCGAGTGCTGGCAATGAGATGCCAAAACAATAACAACAATATAATAATAATAATAATAATAATAATAATATTCATAATAATTATAAATGTCGAACAAATCAAGTTTGAGTTAAGTCGAGGCGAGCAATCGATAAATTGGATTCATAAGCCCATTATGAAGCAATCGAAGTGCTAAAGAGCATTTCATTAACTCCATTTGACGGGCTATAAATATTGGTTACACTTGAAGAGCTGGAGCTACAAAGAGAAAATCTCTTTGTTGGCGCATTACGTATACGCCGCGTGTTGTTTACTGCTATCAGCTAACAATTAATCAAGCTGTCTGTCAATTAGCTGATTGAATCACCACCCTCTAGCTATGCAGCCGAATGCCAAGCAAGAGGCAAAACATTAACATATTATCCAGTCGGGATAAAAACAAGTGATGGAGCTGCCATATGCCGGCATATCATTGTTGTTGCTGTTGTTGTTGTTGTTGTTGTTGTTGCACATCAAATACAATTAAATTGCATAGCTAAGGCAAATGCAACTTGACGCAATAAATAAAACAGTCCAAGCAACTGAAAGAGCCTCTGTCTAAACTTTGCCCTTCAGTTACGACGACGGCTGCTTAACGAAATATGCAAATTGACCAAAAGTATGCAAGAGACAGCGATAGTGACAGAGATAGAGACGGAGAGACAATGGCAGTGGCTGACGAGCAAACAGCATTTTGCAATTAGTGCAACTGTCAACAAGCACTGAGCGAGGCACAGCATGCGACTCAGTCGTGCATACCCCTTACCACATGCCGAGCTATGTCCTGGCCAAGGCCACGCACACACACACAGAGAGAGAGAGCCCTCGTCCTATGTCAGTGCCATCTTCCAGTCGAGTGCTGCCTGCTTACTGTCTGTCAACGGCCATCTCTCTATACCTCTCTCCCTCTCTCTCTGCCTCTCTCTCCCTCCCCCTCTCTTTCTCCATCTCTAGGCAAACAGCTGTTACGCCCCACAAGCTACTTAAACTTGATGCTTACTCTATGTAGCCCGATCTCGATACGAATTAGCAGCCCACTCATTTGGGCATTGGTCATTTGATGCTGGGCGACTATTTTCGAACTTTGACTGAATGTGTAACTGGAGTTTTATTCATTTCTGGCAGCTGAGATTATCGATTTGTACTCTCAGATTTGCTCAACTCTAGCTGCTGCATTGCTTGAATGATTTCAGGCTAAGAAATACTCTATGATTCGCAAGAAGTAATGCCATCGATCTAGATTCTAAAGTTGCATACGAAAAAATGTTGATATATCGAACAGCAATTTTTTGTAAGCCCTTATGATCCATATGGGGGTCTATTTCTTTTTAAATATCGATATATAGTATATTAATCAGAGACTATATATTGAATAATGACTATTTAGAGACTATTGATCAAAGAGACTATACTTTATACTATATCTATACTTTTTTAAAATATTTGACTAATTTATTTGTTTTCCCTTACGGAGTTTTATAGCTCTTTAAGTATTTTCCAAAATTTTGTTCACGCTTTTAGCTAACAAGTTTCAGAATTTTATGATATTTCTTTAACTAAGCTGATCCTTGAGATCAAGTTGAATATATTTTATGTCTTTTGAACATCATGGCAAACAGCACAAGTGTTTAGATCCTAAATTAGCATTAGAGTAGAGTAGTAGAGCTAGATCTTCAAAATTATACTGATGAGTTACTTAAGGCCTTCTCTATCAATTACCCAAAATCAGCAGTGATATAACTAGCCTCGCTAGTGCTAGAGATGTGCAATTTTGAGTATACATATACTCAAGAACAATAAGATATGACGGATATGCATACATGTATGCGCCCTTTGGAAGAGTGTCAAATCGATATATTTCTATATACATACCTATATATTTATCTATATAAACTTGTCATATCCAATAAAAATTCTGTAAATATTATATTTAAATATATACATATAAAAAAAAAGTTTAACACTCTAAATTCGAAAGTGAAATTTCAAAAATTTCATTTATTATATCATAAGCTTTAAGTATTGACGCTGTGAACGGAAATGCTCTGCTCAGGAATAGATGCGATTAGCACGTGATTTCATTACGTATTGGGCATACGAATTGGGAAGTCAGCAAAAAAAGGTGGAACGAACGAACGAAGCGAACGACATTTGCGCTTATTTTTATGACGCGCTGTCATGATTAATTTGGCTTTATGTTTATAACCAAAAAAAAAGAGAAAAAAAAAAAACAGAAATGAAAGAAAAAACTCGCTCTTTAACTGTGTATCTTCTGTATCTATATCTTTGCAGGTAAGCATACGGCTGGCAGCTAGCCCGCTCTCTCTCCCTCTCGCTCTCGCTCCCTCCAGCCAAGCACAATTTCACGCTGTGTGAGCGCCCCAAAGCGCTGCCGGAGTACGCAAGGATACTCTCTATGTAAGGCAAATGAAAGCAAATAGCCAGGACCAAAGTGAGCATGGCAATGGCTGAGGCAGCGAGCTGCCGCTCAAGCAAATGTGGCCGGGGCAGCTCAGTGGGCGCGTGGGCGTAAGATGTGGGCGGGGCAAGTTGTGAAAGCAAAGGCAGCTGATGAAAGAACAGAAAACTCTAATTGAATTTTATGTGAGTGTGTGTATTAGTGTGTATTAGTGTGTGCGTGTGTGTGTGTGTGTGTGTGTGTGTGTGTGTGTGTATACGTGAGCTGGAAAACTATATGTGTGTTTATGTGTGTGTGTGTGTGTGTGTGTGTTGAGTTGAAAAACTTTCAATCTCATTTCTGTTTTCATTCATTTCTGTGCACTTAATGTACAAAATTATTCTACTTTACAATTTTAAATATATATATATATATATTTTTTTTTTTCTTTGTAAATTGTTAAGCAAATATATAAAAAAAATATATATACTATCCGAAAACCACACTTTAATTAAAATCACAGTTCGGGCCGAGCTGCGACTGAAGTAATGCGGAGCTTCAGAAAGTGGCTTGGATTGATTGTGGAGCGAGAAGCCATTCAGCTTCATTTACGGGGAAGCTCAACAATTTATGACTTTTCAGTAATATATCAATTATATATTATATATGTCGTTTGCCTTGAGCCAGGCGCCAGACGCAGCTGGCAAAAAAATAATAATAATAATAAAAAGTAAAGCCGAAAAATAAATGCAAACTACCAAAACTCAATTAAACTTTTGCAGCACATTTGGCTGCTGCTTCTGCATAATGCTATAAACAAACAGAGCTGCATGAATACAACCACACACACACACACATACACCCACACACACACACACATACACTCACACACACATACACCCACACACACACACACCCACAGCTGATTGGCGACCTTTGAATTATGTATTATTAAGCACGCCCTCCCCTCGTATCCCCCAGTCCTCCTCATCAAAAACAAATGGCCTTCGAAATTGTTTCTGCTCCGCCATTTTTTTTCACACCAAAAGCTGAAAATAGTGCAGAAGAGCTGACAGCTGAGATGGTTTGGGTAGATAGTCAATGGTAAAATTGCATGAAATACGCCAAACGCTGTTTATAACTGTCATAATATTGATAATAATATTCACAATAATAACGATAATCATTATGATCCCTTTCCCTTTGCATCGTGCATCATCTGATTCATCGAATTTCAACGCAGCTGTGTCTTTCTGGAGCCTTTAGCGAATATACCGAAAGCATAAAAAAGTTGACTTGTTGAGGTATTATTCTCCTAAATTTACTGAGATTTTTTGAAATCAAAAAATGATATGATAACATTAAATAATGACATAATGATTCATATATTGACATATTGATATATGTATTGAAGTATTGAAGTATTGAAGTATTGAAGTATTGGAGTATTGAAGTATTGAAGTATTGAAGTATTGAAGTATTGAAGTATTGAAGTATTGAAGTATAGAAGTATGAAGCATTGAAGTATTGAAGTAATGAAGTATTGATATATTGATGTATTGATGTACTGATGTATTGATGTATTGATGTATTGATGTATTGATGTATTGATGTATTGATGTATTGAAGTATAGAAGTATCAAAGTATTGAAGTACTGAAGTATTGAAATATAGAGGCATAGAAGTATAGAAGTATAGAGGTATTGAAGTATTGAAGTATAGAAGTATAGAAGTATAGAAGTATGAAGTATTACAGTATTGAAGTATTGACGTATTGAAGTATAGACGTATTGAAGTATAGAAGTATAGAAGTATAGAAGTATAGAAGTATAGAAGTATAGTAGTATAGAAGTATAGAAGTATAGAAGTATAGAAGTATAGAAGTATAGAAGTATAGAAGTATAGAAGTATAGAAGTATAGAAGTATAGAAGTATAGAAGTATAGAAGTATAGAAGTATAGAAGTATAGAAGTATAGAAGTATAGAAGTATAGAAGTATAGAAGTATAGAAGTATAGAAGTATAGAAGTATAGAAGTATAGAAGTATAGAAGTATAGAAGTATTAGAAGTATTAAGTTTTTCATTCTTTTTTTCGAAGTATAGAAGTATAGAAGTATAGAAGTATAGAAGTATAGAAGTATTGAAGTATTTAAGTATTTAAGTATTCAAGTATTGAAGTTTTGAAGTATAGAAGTATAGAAGTATAGAAGTATAGAAGTATAGAAGTATAGAAGTATAGAAGTATAGAAGTATAGAAGTATAGAAGTATAGAAGTATAGAAGTATAGAAGTATAGAAGTATAGAAGTATTGAAGTATTGAAGTATTTAAGTACTCAAGTATTGAAGTTTTGAAGTATTCAAGTATTTAAGCATTAAAGTATTGAGGTATTGAAGTATTGATATGCTGATATTTTGGTATATTGAGACAATAATATAACGATAAGATGATATAAGCATAAAATGACTCAATGACTAAATGATTGACTGACAAATTGATATTATGCTAATATGACAAACGTAATTATGATAACAATAATCGCGAGCATAATGACAATAATGATAAGGAGTAATGAATTATTCATAGCGGGCAATAAATAATGAATTATGAATAAAATATCAATGCACATTAAACGAAAATCTTCAGCTGCAAAAAAAAAAAAAAGAAAGCCCCAAGTGAAATAAATTGAGAAAAGCCAAAGGCAACGGCAAAAGCAGAGCAGAAAAAAAAATAAGACGTAGCAAACGCTGTCAAGTCAACACACACACATATGCGTGTATGTGTGTGTGTGTGTCTAGTAAATCTTTCTAGGCTCGTTACACAACCTGATAATAGACGCTTATTATTCAAGTGCGCCGCCAGCTGCGTCTCCAGGTGGCACAGCCGAGGCTCACTGAAAACCATTTTCTTAAGTTAATAACTGAGGCGTTGTTGGTGGTGCTGTGGTGCTGCGGTGCTGCGGTGCTGCGGTGCTGCGGTGCTCTT
Source organism: Drosophila navojoa (assembly GCF_054131105.1). Lineage (NCBI taxonomy): Eukaryota > Metazoa > Arthropoda > Insecta > Diptera > Drosophilidae > Drosophila > Drosophila navojoa. The sequence goes on along the minus strand of NC_142895.1, from coordinate 13,577,956 downwards.
CTGTATACCCGCCGCGGGCAGCCGCACGCATGTTTAGCTGTATAAACAGGCACTCGTTGCCCATGAGCTGCCAGCTGCCATCCAACTGGCGCCAGCCTAATCAACTGACGCTTATGTATTTAACTTTGGGCCTCACATTCGCCCCAGCGAACAGCAAGAGCTGTGCTCGACTCAAGCTAACGCGTCTAGTGATGGCCGCGTGAGCCCTAACTTGGCTAACACAGCTAAGAGCTTATGGTTGGGAAGTACCCTCAATACGCTATAGACTGGAAATATTTTCTGATCGATTTCATAGAACAGAATTGTATAAAATTCAATTTTTCATGACTTATATTTAATAATATAATATATAATAAATATATAATAAATAAAAATAATTATTGTATATTTAAGTACTTAAAAATATATATATATTAAATTTCAGTACTTAAAAATATATATATATTAAATTTCATTTATTCAATTTTATTATTTGACATTTAAGCCAAATTAAACTCTTTCAATCATGGCTTTAAATTCCCATAAAATTGAAATTAAACTCAAATGCCTGTTAGAGCACATGTAAAAGGGCATATTGGTTTCCTTTGCCAAGTTCTTGTAGGGTATTTTATTTAGTTATTTAATTATATTATTTTCCTTTTGAACTTCTTCGCTTTCTACTTGTAAATTACCCTCACGTTCTTATTCTTCTGCCTAAGCTATTCACAATCATCGCACTCACGAGAACTATCGACAGCCTCGTAGCTATCGACATGGTTATTTTCTCTCCATAGTTGACCATAGTAATGTGCCCTGTAGCCTCTTATGGGCCTATCACTTATTGAAGGCCATTCTATGTCTATATAGGCATATGGCAAGGCAGTTTCTGCATTGAAGATTTGATCGAAGGGGAAGATTGCTAATATAGGAAAGTATGTACCTATACTCATATATCATTTAAGCTAAACAATAAAAGAAATAAATAAATAGAAAATTTTAATTTATACAAAATTTATAATAGAAATTTTTGATTTTATTCAATCTAACGTGCCTTAGAGAGCAGTTATATATATTTTATATATATATACTACTAGTTATATAAACTACCATAACCTCAACTAACTATTCCGAGCAGATCATTGCGTAGTCGTGTCTCAAGCCCAACTTCTCATCAGCATGTCAATAACAAAATAAATATTTATGCAGATTTCATACACAATTTACACATGTTTTGCGCGCATTCTTTTCTCTTTAATTAAATTAATGAATATTCATAACGGCGCATAAATATTATGAGGCATCAAAAAAAAAAAAAACAGATATGAAAATTGACAGGAATTGTTAGCTCACGTGCGCATCATTGGGCCGCGTCGAAGTGCCACAATTTGGCGGAAAATACTTTGAAAAGTTGGGCGCCTTTTCTTTTTGAGCAAAAACTTTAGCGGCGGGTGTACGAAAGGCCCCTCCTTACTGGTACTGCTGCTGCCCCGACTCCTGCTGCTGCTGCTGCTGATGTTGCGCCCCTTTAATGTTAGCGAACTGTTCGAGCATTTAGCACGTGAGGCCCACTGCGCTGGCAGAGGCATAATTTCGCTTTCGCTTTCGCTTTTCATTTTCATTTTCATTTTTGTTTCCTTTTGCCAGCTCTTCATCTGCTCTGCCTCTCTCCGTTTAATGTGGAAACTTACTCATGTAAATGAAAAACGCAGGTGGTAAAAACTTTTTGCTCAACTGAAAAGCGGCCACATGCACACCCACACACACACAGAAAGACAGCCATGTATGTGTGTGTGTGTATTTATGTAAACTGCAAATGTATTGACACATGTTTTTATTTTCATGATACACATTTTTAGCAAACACTCAGCTTAAAGTTGCGCCCAGCCGTTGACTTGACGCATAAATTAACTTTGTTCCCAATGAGCTCTATTTCGTATGCCAAGCAGCGAGATCTAATACTATCGAGCACAAATGTGCATTGTCGGGGCAGATTCTAGAAATGAAGGTGTACATTCATAGCATGCATCGTTTCATTTTCTTTTTGACTATCGATTTATCGATAACTCATTTCGCTGTTATAAACCTCGAATTTAATCAATGAGGTATTTCTTAGGTGTTTATTTTCTCAAGCGTAAATTATTAACAGTGAGTCTTTCTTTCTTTTGTCTAAGGAATCGCCTTCTTCTTTTTTTTAAATATATCGATTATTGGATAAAATATAGTCAAATAGTCGAGCTGGATTCGGCCGTTCTTTGTCAAGAGCTGAACTCGTTCACAATCAAGCTTGTTGTAATAGATCGATTTATCGATAACTCATTCCATGCTCGCACACTCAAACAAGAATTAGTTTCTCCAAGCGTAAACTAGTCTATATATGTATTTCAGGCAATATAATATAAACCTAAAGAATTGATAGTTTATTCTTAATCATTCCATCAGTTATCGATAACTCGATTATATGTATATCAAAATGAGATAAGGTGATTCCAGCTTATGGCCAACCCCAAAACACCCATAGCAACCGAATGCTTAGTATGATGTAGCTCACCTAATTTTCCAAATGAATAATCGAATATTCATGCAGTCGATTCGACCCCCATTTCTCCGCTTTCCTTCAACTCTTCATCTCAAACTCATCTAAAACTCATTTAACTGCAGTCGGACATTGTTGGGGCATATGCAAGCAGACATACGCTGTCTCTTTCGTAGCACTCAAAGTCCGCGAAACAAATAAATCGTGATCGTAAAAATCAGACATTATATGATTTATGGATTTGCCCAAAGACCGAGCTGTGAACTGGCAAGTGACGAGCTTTTATGGGGGCCTTTAAGGGAATTTCATCTTGAATTTAATGCCAGCTCGAGAATGTTTTTCTTTTTTATGCTCTCTGTGGGCCCACAAAAAACAAATGAACAGCCAAGGCGCTCCGGGCCAGAGCATAAATGCACTGTAAATACTGGGGCCAAGGCAATTACACTTTATTAGTCCCGCGTTAAACGAGAACTTTGTGTAAACGTGAGTGCGTTCAGATTACTTAAATACTTCTCTATTTGCTGGCAATTATTTATGATAATTTCAGTCGGGCCTTAAGTACATATGACAAGCAAACACGCGACCAAAGACAGCCATAAATACTTATTGGCATAATATTACGCAGGTTACACAAGGCACTCACACAGAGAGAGAGAGAGAGAGAGAGAGAGAGAGAGAGAGAGAGAGAGCGGAGAGAGAGAGAGAGAGGGAGTGGCTTTGTGTGTGCGTTTGGTCATTAAATATGCATAAAAGTTGATGCTCTCTATCTCTGTCTTACTCAGACTGCCCCGCTCTCCTTATCTCCCTCAGCCCCAGCATCTGCTCTTTATGGCCATCTCTCTTGTGCTTATTAGTTAATAACATGTGTTATATGGCATGTTAAACAAAGCTTGGAAACTGTGCTCCCAAAATCGGACTGCGGTCGTGTTAAAAATGTAGCCGGTTAAAAGAAGACGGAAAAAAAATTATACAGCAAAATCCCATAAACCGTAAAGACCAGTTCAAGTTGTTAGGCATTCCAGCCTGATCTACACACTAATACCCTGCAAATACAGAAATTGCAGAAATAATGATAATAAAAGATAAAGAAATGTGTTAATGCGGGGCTGAGCAGAGCGCAATTTATAATGGGCAGCTCTACATATGTATATATATCGTATCGTCAACATTATCGGACGCAAGACTGTGGGATTAGAAGCTGAGCATAACAGCAACAGCATAACTAGATTCTAACAGCAGAGTATAAAAGCAGAGTAACAACAGAGCTGAGCAGCAGTGTCTAACAGCAGAGTTAAGCAACAGAGTTCTATACCAGATTCTAATAGCAGAGTCTAACAACAGCGCTGAACAGCAGTCTCCCAGCAGAGTCTAACAGCAGAGTTGAACAACAGAATTCTATACCAGAGCACTAAACAGTGACCAGAGTCTTATATAGCAGCACTGAACAGCAGAGTCTCAACAGAGCTTAGCAGCAGAGTCTAACAGCAGAGTTGAGCAACAGAGTTCTATACCAGATTCTAATAGCAGAGTCTAACAACAGCGCTGAACAGCAGTCTCCCAGCAGAGTCTAACAGCAGAGTTGAACAACAGAATTCTGTAATCGAGTCTAACAGCAGAGGCCAGCAGCAGAGTCGAATAGCAGAGTATAAAGACCCTGCTTTTATACTCTGCTATTCGACTGCTATTGGACTGTGCTGTTATAGAATTCTGTTGTTCAACTCTGCTGTTAAACTTACTCTAACCCTAACAGCAGAGTCTTACAGCAGAGAGCTAGTCTAAGAGCAGATCATATCAACAGAGTCTTATACCACAGTTTAACATTAGATTCTAACAGAAATAGCAGAGTCTTACAGCGAAAACTAGCAGCAAAACATAAAAGAAAAATTTAACACAGAATCTGATGCTGTTACAGTAGTGCTGAAAGCTTTTGCAATGTTTTCGTGATAGTATGATCCGAGTGAGCTTGCATGCAGACAAACTCTTCTATCCTCAAGCTGTCACGATATATTACAGCATATATACATATATCTAATATACCTGATAATGGTCAAGCCTGCTCCTCATCTTCTTCGCCTTAAAACTACCCTTGACTGAACACTATTTATGACTACAGGGTATTGAAAACCAATAACATAGCTGCCGTTAGACTTAGCAACTGTTGTTGTTGTTGTTGTTGTTGTTGCCGTTGCTGCGTGCGCTTGCATGCTGATTTCCGTTTCCTGTTTACGGGCTTGCACACGAACCCACACACACAAACACAGACACCCACACACACACAGAGAGACACGGTTAAAGCTGCGTAGCGTGAAAATATGCAGGAACATCTCTCGCATATGAAAACACAATTTTTATGGCATACATTTTTAATAAAGTCGACAGCCAACGCCGACGTCCAATGCAATGCCAAAGTTAACAGATGCGCACACACACACACGCACACACCGATAGGGAGAAACTGTGCGTGTGTGCACGTGGCCATCGATAGACGCAGATAGGAATGAGCATGCTCTGAGTGGGTCAACTTCGGCTAGCTGGAATATCCTTGTTTTTTTTCTTAAGACCACGCTCCAGCTCCATAAACAGAAATACACCTGACAGCTGCCATACAGGGTGCTCCAGCATTTACAGTTATTGCCTGCAATACAACTAATTTTGATAGCAGCCCGGCAAAGGTTCTCCTTAGAGTGCCACACCTCTGACATGAGATTGAGGATTGAATTAGAGCCCGATTACCATAGCATATCTAGCATAAGGGATGTCGAGCAATAAAGCATCCTGTATTGGGAACGTGCCCAGCGGCTGCTGCCACAACAATTGCAGATGGTATTTTCTCATCCGGCACCTGTGCAGATCCTTTGTTGTGGCCGCCTTTATTTCGTCTGTCGATTACAATTATAGTAAATCAACCGAAGGCTGTGAACCGTAACGAGAGGCAGCTAAAAACAGCAAATAACGGCATATGCGAAAGACAACGAAGCGCAAATACACTCTCCAGCTGGAGCAAATCAAATCAATCAAATATAGCACTCGATTGACCTAAAGGGAGTTGAGGGAGGCTATCAATCAGATATATATAGATATATAATAATGCATTGCCCAACTCTCTCTGCACCAAATGAAGTAAACTCTGTTAGAGTATCAAAATAATATCACTCAAAAAGAAAAACAACTTCGAAGTAATGGATATAAAACGAAATGCCGGGCAGGAAAATTGCGTTGATGCCTCAGCTGGTGTTGCCTAGGTGTTGATTTCCCATGAATTTTGCAACATTTCAGCGCCGCTGCGACAATGTGACAGCTTCAACAGCTTCGGCAATTCGAGGCAAACACAATAACAGCAGCATCCACATTACCTGGGAGGCAATAAACAAACAGAAAGGCGTGAGCAGTGCGCAGTGGGCAGCGGGTGGCACGACTGATGCATACCCTGTAGTACGCGAGTCGACAAATCTGACATCAACGTGATGACAGCATGAGTTACGATATATCTAAACTGTATACTCTATACATCTATACTATAGATCTCATAAAGATAGTTGTTAGATAAGTCTCATAGACTTTATATAGATGTCAAATAGATGATATATGGATATCATATAAATGTCATAAAAGTCTCATATATTTTTTAGATAGAGATATCGATCCCACAGATAAATATAAATCATAGTATCATATGTCATGTCTCAATAATTTGCACCCCTCTATATCGAAATAAGATTCTGTCCCCTTGAAAAAAAAAAAATCGTTCTCAATGATTCTCGATAGTTTGAATTTTTGTGTAAATCGAAAGAAACCCTTTTCAAATTATCGGCATTCTAATGTATATCTATCTGAATATCGTAGATATATTATATAAATTTGATATGTGAGTGTAGATATCATATAGCTCTCATATGAATATCATATGGAAGTCATATAGGTTTTATAAACATAAAGATTTTATATAAATCTCATATAAATATCATGTCAATCTCATATAAATATCACATATAAAGCTTATATATACAATTCATGTTGATGTCATATTGATGTGATGTAGATCACATATAGATCTCATATAAAACTTTTAAAGATCTTATTAGATTTCATGCAGATATCGTATAAATCAAATGGACATATCTGGTTATTTGATAAATAGATCTCAAATAAATCGCTAACATGTTTATATCATACAGATATCAGATATGTAGATATCATAAAGATAACCTATCGATTTCATGTACATCCCATAATTCAAATAGATCTACCTTTGCACTTCAGCTAGGCAAAGTCAGCCATCATACCCACTTATTATGCACATTTAATGACTACAGGGTATACTGATAGTACAAGTGCCTGAGGCTGTTGCCTGGGTAAATGTAAATATATCCCATTTGCTTTTCTTTTTTTGGGTGGCACAATTTATATGTAATTGACAGATGATTTGGGGGGGAAAGGGCGTCGATTGGGTTAAAGTGAATGACTTGGGCAACACTCCTGGCGGCTCCTAACGGCTCCTGGCAACGCTTGGCTGCCACAGTCAACATGGCTTGTCACGTGTGGTGCCTGCTGTGGCTGTAACTGTCGTTTGCCTTGCGGTGCACAGTGCCACAGCCAACAGTTTGTGGCTTTGGCAGCAGGCCCACAGCTTAAAGGCCAAGTTAAAGCAGTTGCAATCCTTCAAAGCTTTTGTTTACATTTTCGAAAAACTATGCTGCAATTTGCTGATGCTTTCATTCGTTAGCTAGAAAGCTAAGAAGAGCGAAGAGCTTAAAGCTGTACCCTTAAGAAATCCAAAGAGTGCAAAGCTTGGCGTACTTCTTCACGTGGACTTTCTTTAACTTGAAATCTAAAAGCATTCTCCGAAGCTTTTTTTATGCTTGTAACGCTTAAACTGTGAGCTTTTATTTCCTGCTCAATGCTTTTTTATGACTTGAATATGAGCTGTTAATTGCTTTGAGTTTAACAAGCTGTATCGAAACAAAGGGCAAAGCTGTTTCTGTACACAACGGTTTCTTAAGCTTTCTATTTTACAAGTTTTTCGGCAATTAGGCAAAGTAGGCTGTATTTGAAATTTTATTTAAATTTCTTATATTAAATTTTAATATTTTTTCGGGTTTCTTTTTAAAATAAATATTTAGCATATTGTCTATCCTTTTAAAAGCTTAAAATAAAATCATGAGGCTGAAATTAATTAATTAGAAAATTTGCTGATTTTTAGGGAGCGTAACGATTATAATTTAACTATAAAAAAATATTTAAAAAAAAAAAACATAAATAAATAAATTAATAATTTTTGAGTAATTTAACAAAAATAATTATAATAACTCAATTTCTTTCTAATTTTTTGGGAGCGTAACGTTTATAATTTGTCTAGAAAGAAAATATTTTAAAAGGAAACATAAATAAATAAATAACTAATTTTTGAGTAATTTAACAATATTAATTTTAATAATTAAAAGTTTTGCTAATTTTTAGGTATCTAGCGATTAGAATTTGTCTAGAACAAAATATTAAAAAAAAAAAAAAAAAAAAACATAAATAAATAAATTCATAATTTTTGAGTAATTTAACAAAAATGATTTTAATAATTAAAAGTTAATTTTTAATAGAAAATCGCCAATACGAGTTTTTACTCTTTGTGCCTTAATTTTTTTTTTAATATATAACAATTATTTTGTTAGACGTTAAACTGCAAAATTTCAATTCCACTTGTATTTGAGGACCATTGCAGCTTATGGCTAAAGCTTACGGCATTTCATTTGAAGTCTACAGAAATGCTGTTAAAAAAGCTGAGCTAAAAGCTCAAAAGCTCTGCGCCCAGCAGCTGTTTATATTTTGAATGTATTGCTGGCTCACACGAAAGTCGTTTGCAGAACGCCAAAACTGTGCGACTCTGTATGTATATGTGTGTGTCTACGGCTGTGTGTGTGTGTGTGCCCAAAAGGTAAACAATAACAACAACGACGCCAACTGAAAGCGTTTCTTACAAACTTTGCCTGTCCGCCGGTCGCGACGACCCATATATACACACACACCTACACACATACACACACATACACAAAGTGGCCAATTCACACACACGCAGACGCAGATTTCCAGTTAAGCGTGTTTCATTCAGTTTCACTTTCAGTCGTCGCCTGACTTCCGCACGGAAGCGTTCGTTGCGTTCGCCTCTCTCTTCACACACACTCTCTACTCAAGCTTCACTTTATTATTATTTGGTTTTTTTTTTCTGTTGTTGTTATTTTGGCTGTGTAGACCACAAGACAAAAAAAAAAAAGAGCAAAAGAAAAGCAAAACAAAAAAGTTTGTAAGCCAAGCAAACACAAAACTTTTGAAAATCATTGAAAAAAATATATATATAAAATAAAGCAAAAGAAATTATGTTAAAGTTAATTCGAAAATTTCCATTAAATATAAAAAACAAAACGCGCGACGCAACGAAAGAGGCTCGCGAAAATTCAAAATAATAATAATCATAAAAAAAAAGGAAAAACAAACAGTAACACAAAGGTGGTAAAATGTAAAAAAAAAAAAAAAGAAAATGGGAAAAATATTTCATTGGCTGCCACAAGCTGCTGTCGCTTTGTTGTTGTTGTTGTTGTTGTTGCTGCTAAACAGCTGTTGTTGCTCTTGCTGTTACTGTTATTATTATTATTATTATTACCAGGCGTGTGCGTGTGTGCATGTGTGTGTACGTTACGCCATTCATGCCGCCTTTCTTTACAAACAAAAACAATGAACACAAGCGAAAGTGTGGCTCATGGGCAACAAATTAATAACAACAGCTGCACACAGTCACATATGTGCGATGAGTGTATGTGTGTGCGTGTGTGTGTGTGTGTCATATAAATCTATAAGAACATTTTTTTAATTTCCATCCTTGCAAATTGTGTCAAATGCGCAACGTCAAGAGCAGCTGTTTGAAATGCAGCTGCCAGCTCTAGCTGCCTGCCAATATATATATATATGAATATATATATATAAATGTGTGTGTGTGTTTGCTGGATACGCCCACTTGGCCATGCTGGCTAACAGAAAGACAACTGTTTAGCTTGCCTCCTTGCATCCGGCCCCCAGTCGACTTGAGCGCTGCTCGAGTCATTGTTATCATGCTGCCAAAAGGACTTGCTGCTGCCTTTGTTTACACACAGCTTCAGGCATTTGCCTCTGTGCATATGTGTGTGTGTGTGTGTGTGTGTGGCAATGCAACTATCTGTGAACCAACATAACAAATATATATATAGAGAGAGACCATTTATTCAATGTGGCAAGACATTGATATATGTATGTACGTCTATGTGCAGAGCACTTAGATAGCTACAGCTGCAAGCATTGGCCCAGTCATCGATAGACTATATATATATATATATATATATATATATATATATATATATATAACTATATGCATATTTATAAATCACATATAACCGCTTACTAACGGCACTTTCATTTGTTATTTCCACTCAAACCATATAAACTCCATCGTATAACGAAAAAAAATCGAATGCCCCAAAAAGTATGCTACGAAAAAATCGCCAACAAGCTGAATTCGAATCGAATCGAAGAACCTGGCATCATTTATAGGTTATCTCGGTGTGTGCATGCTAGGAATTTCATCGCTGCTTTTTAGTTTTGCGCCCATTCTGATTTTATTTTCTTGTGTCAGCTCATGCATGTGCGATATCCTTCCATATCATTGGCCGGCCCAATGCGGGTCCACTAGAGAATTGCCGCATGCTTAGATCTCGAACAGTTGCTTAAGAGCAATTTGAATGGAGCAAGTTTTTTGCCTTTCTTTTGCGTTTCTTCTATTGAATTCGACCTATGCAAACAAGCACCCGCAGCGGCTGGAGCTGGAGCAGCAGCCGCAACAACTGTTTGAGCAGAGTCCTTTAAGCACATCAATCATACGCACTGTTGTGCGAGGCAAACATTTGCATAGGCCATGTGTGGGCAGTTGTGGCTCTCTGTGTGTGTGTGTGTGTGTGTGTGTGTGTACTAATGTGAGCAACCGCCTGCAGCAGCACCAACCCCAGCAACCACCAGTGAAGCAAACTTTCGCTCAAATACAATATGCAAATCGCAATACGTCAAGTTCGTGGCGCTTGTCGGGGTTAAACTGAAACTACTACTACTACTACTACTGCTACTACTACTACTATGCCAAGCTGATATGCCGCCGCTTGTAATCCAGCAAGTTCCACCAGCTGTCGACTTGACTCTGCTTATGCTAATGCCAAGAGCTTCGCAGCTTGCCACATACGCGCGCTGCCTAATTCAATTTTTGGCATTTGACTAAGTCGTTTATCTGCGGCAAACACGGCAGGGCAAACTTGCCAAGCAAATTGAATCAGTAACCAGTCAAAAGCCAGCCAACGACAGTCAGCCAGCATCATAATGATCAACGCCCTCATAAGAGCTCAGCTCAGCTCAGCTCAGCTCAGTTCAGTTCAGTTCAGTTTGGCTCCCTTTTGGGGCGCTTGCGATTATGCAAATTTCATTTGTAACAAAAATTTATTGCCCAAAATAAAGAGACAAGAAGGGAGCATAAATGTCGTATGCACTGCATAAACAGCTCATTAAAGGCCAACACAAAATCTGAGCGCCTGATGAGCGTGGCTAATTCGCAACGCCACGCCCATTCGGCGGCCAGCCTTTGTGATTAATGAGCCTTTCGAGTTGACATTGACTCAGAGTCTAAAGGCGCGATGTGCAGGCATTTGAAAAGCCCATCATCGGTGGCATTAGCATTAGCATTACCATCATTAATATCAAACTCAACAACAACAACAACAACAGCAACAGCAAACAGCAGCAAAAGCAATAAAGCGAAACATGGTCGAAATACAAAAGCCGCACTCGGCTCTCAAGCGGCCATCGGTTAAGCGGGAAACAGTTGTCGTTAATAATAGTGCACCCACCATCAAGAAGGTGACGCTGGTGCCCAAGGATGAGGTAAGTCCATCAAAAGGATGCGGTATGGCGGAATGGCGGCATAACGGGATGCGGAGCCAAGCAGCCAGAGGCGTTGAAGCGCGCAGCTTGTTGTTTGTAATAATTACATAATTACACACTGCATAATGTGCCCTTAGTCCTCTCTCTCTCTCGCTCTCTTTCTCTTCCCCCCTCTCTCTCTCTCTCTCTCTGTGGCTCATTTCACACAATTTGCACAAGTTTGCGGCCAAAATTGCTTGGCATATTTGGCTTTCTCATTGTTTGTTAATGCCCCAGCCCAAGGGCACTCGAAGCCTGCGTTAATCTGGGGCGCAGCAGGAAACGTTTACTTACTTATCGAATTATATTGACAGCGGGGGAAATGAATCAAAAATATACAAAATATGGATGGTGGCAAATGCAATTTATAACAATAGACCTCCGCTAATTAACTCATCTGAACTACAATCCAATATCATATTATCCATTTAAATTGTTAATTGGAATCGGAAGTGAGTCGAAAGAGAAAGTCCAAGAAACGAACTATAATCATATCTATCTGACATCTATTCTACTACTATACTGCTACACTGTTGATACTACTATTTACACAACAAATACTCTTTCTATTCTTACTAGTACAATTAATATTCCTTCTTCTACTACAGCTACTACTACTACCTCCATTCACTACTTCTACTAATAATCCTACTATTACAACTCGTTCTCTTTTTGCTACTGCTGTTCCTCATCAACTTTCTACTACTATTTACTTTAATCCTATTACTATACAAATATATTTTTACTACTGCTATTCCCACTACTACTATTACCTTTACTGCTACTATTTAATTTACTACTATTAATATTATTCGTTTGACTATTATTCGTTCCACTACTACGACTAGCATTACATCTACTACTATTTCTACTACTACTATTACCTTTACTACTACTATTTCTTTTACTACTATTTATATTATTCCTTTGACTACTACTACTACTACTACATCTACTACTACGACTAGCATTACATATACTACTATTTCTACTACTACTACTATTATAGATACACATACATCAACTATTTCTACTTTTAGTTACATCTACTCCTATTTCTACTGGTACTATTATTGCTTCAACTAAAACGACTATTAATTCCACTACTATTTCAACTACTACTACTATTCTTTATTCTATTCCTTTTACTACAACTACTACTATTTCAACTACTACTACCATTTTTATATCTTATCCTTCTATGCAAACTATTATTAATTCGACTACTACTACCATGCTTAATTCCTTTTACTACGACAACTACTACTGTTTCTACTACTAGTACTATTCATACTCTTCATTCCTTTACGGCTACTAGAATTACTACTACTATTCATACTATTCATTTTATCTACTACTAGAACTACTATTATTACTGCTACTATTTTTCTACTACTACTATTCATATTATTCATTCTACCTACTACTACCATTACTATTAATACTACTACGATTACTATTCGTCCTACTTTTACTTTATTACAACAGCTACTACTATTTACATTACCACTTCTGCACCACATACTACTATTTCTACTACTTTTACTATTGTTGCTATCTACGACCTCGCATTCATACCTCAATGTTATTTTAAATAATTTACAAATCTCTAAATAGCTCTGTTATAATCCCAGCATGTTTATTATATAGTTCACTTCAGCCATACGTCTTTGGAGCTCATTTCTACCAAAGCATTACGGCCTCATCTTCTATAAATTTGCTTCACTTTGAAGTTTCGTTTTTCTGTTCTTCCGCACCGAAAAAAAACTCTCTTTGAAATTTAACAACGTTTGAGCATGAAAATGTGATAATATGATAATCCGATTAGACTAACTAATCTAATACAATGTTCATTTATGCCATTCATTATTTAAGTGCATGTAAATTGTATCCAAAGAAAACTTTGAAATTACTTTTATGATGACATTAGACAGACTTGTGGGAGTTACGAGCGACTCAGACCCGAATTCGAGCTTGACTTTCAGTTAAGGTTAAATGCTCTATATACAGATATGTATGTATATGTTTATATATTTAATACACTTACAATCAGTCATCGAATTTATGTATTGTAATTAATATAAAGTCTTTGGTCTAAGGCGTTGTTGCGCAGCGAGGCCGGGAACGCCTCAATATTTGCAGCAAGTTAATTAAGTATGCAAATGTCCTTTGTCTGGGCGTATCCTTTGTAGCTGCCAAGGAAAATGTACATATCAAAATAAAAAAAAAATAGGCAAAAAGGATTAAGCGAAGTCCTTTTCCTAGGCTCATTTAATTGCTTTTATGAGCCGTAGATAAACAAGTGGCCCAAAAATAACTGCCAAACGGGCCACATACTTTATGCCAGCGAACAGCCGACAACCCCTTAGCGGCTCCACGTCTCAACTATAGCAACAACGCATAAAATTACAAATAGGAAAATGTAATTTTGTGTGTTTGTCTTTGCCTTTGCCTTTGTCTTTCTCTTTGTCTCTGGCTTTGTCCTTGGGCGCTGTTGCTCCGCATTTTATGTTGTCGCAGCTCATTTGCAAAATTCATAAATAAAAGTGAACCCAAATCGGGCCAATAGGGTATGTGACACTTTGGGTACGTTCGGGCAATTGACCCGGAATTGGCTGAATTTACTGTTTCCGAAATATCAAATTCTTTAGACTTTCAGGAAACGGACTCTCAGTATACTGAGACTCTCAGTATATTTAATCCCAGTATATTGATTCCTTATAAACAGATTTTCAGTAGCTGGGCGATCGCTGTCACATTCGATTTCCCAGTATATAGTATAGATATACTTGTATTTCTAGTATATGAACTCCCAGTATATGATATCCCAATATATAAGCCCACAGTATATAGATTTATATAGGTAAATACTATGTAGGATGCGTATAAACAGTATACGAATTCCTTGCATATAATCCTAGCATATATACTCCAAATATATAGACTATCAGTACACAGCGGCCCAGATATGAATTGCTAACATATATGTAGACTCCCTGGTATATGGGCTCCCATTAGATGTACTCTTAGTACATTGACTATATATGAACTCCGAATATATGGAATTTCTGCATACAAACTTCCAATATGTGGAACACCAATATACCAGTATATATTTATATATATATATTTTTCCATTGCAAATATCTATAAGCCTAGGCTAGACAAGAACAAAAATGTTTATATGGAGTTGGGTAGAGTCGGGTAGAGTAGAGTAGAGCAGGGTAGAGTCGGATAGAATAGGGCAGATCAGAGTAGAGCAGGGTAGAGAAGAGTAGAGTCGGGTAGAGTAGGGCAGAGCAGGGTAGACTAGAGTAGGGCAGAGCGGGGTAGAGCAGCGCAGAGTAAAGTAGAGCCAGGTAGAGTCGGGTAGAGTAGGGCAGATCAGGGTAGAGCAGCGTAGAGTAGAGTAAAGTCGGGTAGAGTAGAGCAGATCAGCGCAGAGTAAAGTAGTGCAAGGTAGAGTCAGGTAGAGTAGAGTAGGGCAGAGCAGGGTAGAGTAGAGTGGAGCAAGGTAGAGTCGGGTAGAGTTAGAGATCTCGAGCCTGTTCCCCTCCTACCTGAAAGGGTATTCAAGCAGCAACACTTGCTCCATGATTTTCGATTGACTTTGCAGTGGGCATACCCTTTTGTGAATGCGCTAGACCGTAATGGGTATAAGTGGTTGGAGAGAGCACAGAGTACAGAGCACAGATTGCGCAGATTTTGAGTTTATAAATGCAAATTATAAACTGGCTGAAGGCGTAACAACTTTCGATTGGCATTTCATTATGAGCGTGCCATAAATAAACTCCATTCGCCATATCGATTGGGCAACGCCTCCTGCCATTTGCCGGCTGTTCCGGCTGTCCCTCGGCCTCGGGCGGTGCTATCAAGAGCAGGCTGTCCGCTTCGACGCCGTTGCCGTTGCCGTGGCCGGAGTTGAGGAGACGTTGCTACGTCGAAGGCGTTTGCAAAAGTTCAGTGCAAATCTCTTGGCCCATAAATAAGGCAAACTCCACCTCATCAGGGCCCCCCATTTTATTACCTTTGAAAAGCTGTTTGGCTGACGTGGAGCACACGCACAAGTACGAAAATAAATAAATAAATAAAATACAAATAAAATTTATAGAGCCTGGCTCGTCCCGGCTCGGCTGTGCTGGACTTGACTTGGCTTGGCTCGGTGGCAAATAATTGAGCCGTGCTGTCAAAAATGTTTTACGACTCTCATAATTCTTTTTTATAATGCTCGAAATTAAATTTAATTTGTCAGCCCAGAAAGGTAATTGCGAATCGCTACGCATTCCCCACAATGTTATCATCGTCCCAGCCACGCCCACATCCGCTGCCATCAGCCATGTCTGTCATCATTCCTGTCAGCAAGAGCGAGTGCGGCCGTGTAGGGGCAGGACGGTGCGGTATGTGAAAAAAAAAAAAAACTTGAAACTCATTTTTGACTTGCTGGAATGAAAACTTTGTGGAAAAGTTGTTGAGCGCCGGAAGCGCAGCGCCGAGAACACTTCCAGCAACTGCACTGATTTCCTTTTAATTATCATAATTATGCGTTGAATCGCAATTTGTGCCAACTTCAGAGCAGCGCAGCAGCAGCGCCAACTGACCTTCATTCAGCAGTGCCATGTCATTGCCGTGGCGTAGGCGTGGGCGTAGGCGTGGGCGTGGGCGTAGGCGTGTCAGCCATCATCCGGCTATGCCAACTAAGCCGGAGATCAAAATCGACTGACAATTTGAGTTCGGCTTTTGGTCAAATGCGAATTGAAAATCATTCGAGCGAAAGCCCTCAAAATTTTTATTATATAAAAATTTAAAGTAATGCTATGTAATGTTGAATATCTATTTAAATATTGAATTTTTATTTGGCTTTTTGTGGCTTAGATTGAGGCTTAATATGTCAGGGTTAAAATTTAATAATTAATATTTATTATTAGAGTAGAGTAAATATCTTTATTATGCACCATTTTTTGCTATATTAAAATTATTGTATAAATGATGAAATATCATAGGAAATTTTCTGTTGCCCTTGTATAGCACTCGCATATCGATTTCGATACACATCGATAACTAATCCTGTTCAAATCCTGTTATCGATTAAATGCCTTAAACTTATAAAACTATCTCATGCATGCTAAGATCTAAAAGTCTGCATAACATAACAAATTCATGTGCTTATATACTTTTTACTCAAGCTCTTTTCAATTTAGAGAAAAATCGGAAATCGAAAACATGCACTATGTGAGTAACTGCTGAGGCAAGTTTTAATTAAATCGGAAGCCTTATATTACAGGGTCAATTAAATAATATACATATCAGATTTTGCAAAAGCGAATCGTATGACATCATTCCACGACAGCTTGGTAGTGCAGTGTAAGGGTGTAGTTGAGTTATATACCAATATACAATATAAGTTGAGTATATATAAATAGAAATATATATATATATATATATTTATGTATGTATATAGTAATTGATTTTTCTCGCTCTCTATGTACTGCCCTAGCACACACAATGTAACATTACTTTCACACGCTTTTGCGCTGTTTACCAACACTGCAGCCTTGAAATTCCCAAATGATTCAAGCTGAACAAGAGAAACAAGGCGAAAACGAAAACGAAATCGGATGATAATAGAAGCTGAAGACTGTTGAGCAACCTACACAGATAGCACAAACATTTTATTATATGAAACCTTGATTTTTTTTTGAGGATTGCGAAACAAGAACTCAAGTCAGCAAAAGTTACAAAATATATATATAGATAGTTAGATAAATAATCTGACCTGAAGTGAACTGCGAAGAGTGCATTGTGCAGTCGCCTGAAACAACGTCGACTGAACAGATGAGCTAAGATTAAGCCCAGGCTGGGCCTATAAATAAAAATAAGTGAGCCATCAATTTGCCAATGCAGAAAGACAAACGGAATGCCGTTAAGCGAAAAGAGAAAAGCTAAAAAGCCTTGGCCAACGGCCGATAGCTGTGAGCCAACTCGAATTAACCGCACGAACAGGCGCTGGCTAAACAGTTCGCGCTTTGCATTTCATTAATAATTAGCCAACACTGGCACGCGTCTAGTGCAAACACAATGGAACTAGAGGGGCGTTATAAATGATTGGGGACCAGAGCTCATCATAATGACATAAGTTGTGTGTGCCAATGGCAAACTCTGTTTCAAAATCCATTCAAGTTCACCATGCTCCTGTCTCTCTCTCTCTCTCCCGCTCTCTCTCTCTCTCTCTCGCTCTCTATCTGTCAGTGCTGTACGTTGTCCCCATCATCAATATTGCAAATTGTTTGACTGCAAATGTCGCTCGAGGGCCATTTCCCGTTGACCCTTGTCATTTGTTTGCTTTATGGCTCGCACACGCCCACTTTGCCTGCGCCTCTGCCACTGAACACATTTATAAACAACAAGAAAAAACAACAACAAAAAAGCAAAACACATGTAAGCACTTTGTTAACAATCCAATTTCGTTATAAGCTCTGCATAAAAAAATCTCTGCAAATATAATTTATACAAATTTTACATTTTAATCGAATTGTAAAGTTTTTCGCTGGGCAATTGATAAAGTGGAGCCATGAGCCGCACAATTAATCTAATAACTGCTCAGTTTCTGAGAAAAAAAATGCCAATTATGGACTGAAATTTATGATACATTAAATGGATGTTAGTGGAATATGGGCAAAAATTCAATTAGCTGAAAATATTATCAAAATAATTATGAGAAAACAGAAAGAAAAAAAGAAAAATAAAAGAATTAATTGGAATCTTTTCTTTTTGTTCAAGTTCAGCGATCGATAGTTCGATTAAAAAGTGAAATAAAAATTGCTTAACTTGGGTCTCTAGCCAAGGCGAGATAAGAGAACTTGATTCTTACATATAAGACTAGCTAAGCAAAGAAGTTAAGTAGAAGAAGTTAAGTATCGATGTCAATAGACTAGTAAGTTATCGATTTTTATTATCATCGAGCTATAAATGCTTCCCCTTACTCTTTTTCTAGTGAGAATTCCAAGTCGAATTAATTTCACCTAATTAACTAATTTTTTTATTTTTAACAACAATCAAATGGAATTTCTCTGAACTAAAATGGAATTTCTCAAAACAAACAGACTTAACGAGAATTCTATAAATGTATACCTAATGCAAACATGCAAAACTAACTACATTATAAATGAGTATGAGCTCAAATTAAATTGGAATTTTAGCAAGCAGAAACAAAATTGTGAAACTAATCATGGTAAAGGAAAGCCAAGAAATTGCCCAATTAAATTAGGTAAATATGCACATACATAAATACAGATATATATGTATGTCTAGGTGTATCGTTATATCGATAGTAAAATGTTGCAAATTAATTATACGCCATTTGCTTCAATATTTTCTACTAATTATTTTCTATAATGGGCAATATCAAGCATATTCCAATTGTTATTTCAACTGCTAAATGCACCTATATACATACATAGACACACACATAAAAGTGTGTGTGTGTGTGTGTGTGAAGAAGAAAAAGAAGAAGAAGGAGCTGGCTTTGCCTGTCAATTGACAATATTTCATTTAACTTGCTGGCAATTCCAATTTAATATAATACGCATATATACATACATAGATACACATGCATACACATACATACATATACATACATATATATCATCATGGCAATGGAGCCGACTTGGCTCATTCCAAGAAATTACGGCCCAAAAATAAAACGAAATTAATTGCCATGTGCTGGTGCTGTATAAATGTGTACGTGTGTGTGTGTGTGTGTGTGTGTGTGTGTGTGTGTGTGTATGTGCAAGTGGCAACTGTGCCAACAGTTTGAGCCTCAGGCACGCCGAACATGGCCAAAATGCTTTTGCTGCTGCGGACACATCATAAATTTTCACACACACACACGCACACACACACTCGAAAAGTCAGCGCTTAGTGACAACAATTGTGAATTGTTCACTTATTATGACCATTGTGAGCGTATCGGCCATTGTTGTTGCTGCCTTCATTAGCCATTAATGCGACTTGGCCAATAAAAAGGTGTGACAATCGCCATGACAAAACAACAACAAGTTAGAGTGTTTTAGTAGGCAGTGTAAGACTAGGAAATACCCAGTGTGTAGTGTAGTGTGGTGTAGGGGCAGGTGAAGAGATTGACGGGGCGGACAGATAGAGACAGACAGACCGATGGACAGGCAGTTGGGCAGACAGATTGACAGACGGATCGACAGACAGATTGATAGACAGATTGACAGAAACGATTGACAGAAAAATCAGATTGATAGACAGTAGATTGACAGACAACTAGACATATTGACAATCAGTTTGACAGACAGATTGGCAGACATAGATTCATATTCAGATTGAAAGACAGACACAGATTGATACTCAGATTGATAGACAGATTGAGAGGCAGATTGACAGAAAAGTCAGATTGATAGACTGTTTGGCTGATAAATTTAAGAGTAGATTGACCGACAACTAGACATATTGACAGACTGACATAGATTGATATTCAGATTGACAAACAGACACAGATTGATACTCAGATTGATAGACAGATTGATGCAGAGATTGACAGGCAGATTGACAGACTGCCATCGATTGATATTCAGATTGACAGACAGACACAGATTGATACTCAGATTGATAGACAGATTGAGAGGCAGATTGACCGACTGACACAGATTGATACAGAGATTGACAGGCAGATTGACAGACAGATTGATACTCAGATTGACAGAGAGATTGAGAAGTAGATTGATAGACAGTTTGGCAGAAATATTGACAGTTGGATAGACAGACTGATAGGCGGATTGTCAGTCACTTTGGCTGACTGATTGACAGACGGAGAGACAGATTGAAAAACGGATTGACAAATTGATAGACAGATTAACAGATAGTTTGGTAGACAGATTGATAGACAAATCGATAGATTGGCAGACACATTAACAGACTAGTAGGCAGATTGACAGACAGATTGACAGACAGATTGACAGACGGATAGAAAAACAGATTTATAGATAAACTCATAGACAGATTATTAAACGAATTGACAGGCTGATAGAAATTTTAACAGACGAATAGACAGTTTGACAGTCAGTTTGACAGAAAGTTGCGCCGATAGACAGAAATATCAACAGCCAGATTGACAGATATTGTAGTAAGATCAACCGGTATACAGTTAGGTAGACAGATTAACAGATTGTTAGACACATTGACAGACCAAAGGCCAGACATATTGTTAAAAAGATTCACAGATAGATCGATAGACAAACTGGCTGACATATTGGCAAACAAATCGACAGGTAGACAAGCCGTTTGACAGGCAGAATAACATGCAGATTGTCAAACACATTAACAGACAGTTCAACAGACATAATGTTAGAGAATCATATTGAGCAAGCATTGAGATAGACGGACAAATTGACAGGCCAATAGAGAAGCAAAGACATAGATAGTCAAAGACTAGAACAGATAGAGATGGACGATGGATGGAAGAACAGTAAAACTTAATTAGATTGAATCAACTTTTCATTCTCATATCTATATATATATATATATATATAGTAACTCTATGGATCTGACCCACCTTCTGTTGCCGTCTCATCCACTCATTTTCCCGCTCGACGCATCATGCCCATCTGAATACATTGCCAATGAGTGCAGGGTATAATAAAGAGCACAATTTATACACGTAATGAACGCAATTTGCGGCTGAAGCTGGCGCAGTTTTTCTTCTTCCACTTATTGTTGTTATTCTTGTTCTAGTTCTTCTTCTTGTTATTGTTGTAGTTGGCCAGGTGCCAGGCGACAAGCGTGGAGCTTTGTGAATGCGTTTACAGCTCATTAAATGCAGTAGTTGTTGCTGTTGTTGTTGTTGTTGCTGTTGCTGCAACTGCAACTGCTGCTGTTGCTGAAGTTCTTAAAAATGGCTTTGGCATAGCACTACCTGGCTCTATCTGTCTCTTCCCATCTCTATTTGTACCCCTCTATCTCACTCTCTCTCTCTCACTCTCTCTCTCTCTCTCTCTCTCTCACTCTCTCTCTCTGTGTGTCTTCTCCTCCTCTGGCTGCTGTTTATCGATTGCAACCGCATTTGGCATTTGCATTGCCATTGAGCTGGAAAACAGCAAGAGAGAGAGAGAGAGAGAGAGAGAGAGAGAGAGAGAGAGGGAGATAAAAAAGCGGTTGCCTTTACATTTAATAGCGTCAATTGCATGTCAGAAGCATTTCAACTTCATTTGCAATTCAATTCGTACGTCGTTCGCTCGCATTCGATGGCAAAAACAATCAAGATTAGATTCTATTAATGAAATATAAATGGCCAAAGCATTTAAGCCTTCGCCTCCTGCTCTCTTACTCTCTCTGCTCTCAATCATGAGAGCAAAGCAAACTCAATTAGCATTCGTTCCAGCCATGGCCCGAACCTAGGCTCCAATCAAACTGAAACTAATATTGTTAAAACAAAATATATTTATTGCCGTCTAATTACTCGAGACTCGATTTGCAATCAAAAGAACCTTCGAATCAACCTTTGATTGCATTTGGTTGTCCTTAAACGAGTTTCAGTTGCCCAAGTTAGTTTTCCATGTTCTCTGGATGGAGTACAAAGATTATGAACATTTTCGATTTTCTATGTTCAGTAAAGCCAACAATTAAGAATTGTGAATATTTTAGACTTTACACAACAAGACTTACGTATATTTTCGATTTTCTATGTTCAGTAAAGCCAACAATTATAAATATTTTAGACTTTCCACAACAAGACTTACGTATATTTGCGATTTTCTATGTCTAATGAAGTCATCAATTCAAAACTACAAATATTTTAGACGTTCCATACATAAGCAATATGTATATCTACAAGATTTACGAATATGTTCCATTTTCTATGTTTACTAGAGTCTTTAATCTAGGCATATAGGCACATTTAGATATCATATTTCTGCTCTGTAAAGTTCACTAAAATCGTACATCCCGTATCCAAGTTATTTACGAGCAAATGAGCCGTACTCAGAGAGCTGTGGAAGGGATATATCACATAGATATATGCAACTGTGTAAAGCCTTATCGCAGCAGAAACAACAGCAAGGCCTCTAGGCCAGGGTATATACGAGTCGTACCCCGTGCCCACTAGAGCGCTCAATTGCGAAATTGAGTTGTGTTTGAAAATGAAAATAAAGCTGAAGCTGATGCTGAAGCATCGTTTACAACTGGGCGCCACACGAGATGAGATGAGCTTGTGTGCGGACAATTGAATTATGAGGAAAAACTTATCGCACACACACAGTCCACAGTCAACATGGAAGAGTGAACAACAGTGTGGCAACAGTGTGGCAACAGCCAGCAGTCAACAGCAGCAGCGGCAGCGGCAGCTCGAGGCATTGTGCCTGCTCGAAAGTGGCAAAATCCAATTAAATGCTTTAGAATTAAAGACCAAATGCAACTTTTACAATTGTTTTCAAGTACAGCAAAAGGGG